>NC_056742.1:367851531-367879031 GCF_019279795.1 Protopterus annectens
GTGGTTGTAGTTGGTGGGGCTTGGTGCCTGAGCATATCTTCAATGGTACAGATTTGCAGTGGAGGTCCAGATTTTACCATACATTTTTAGTCCATTTTTCATAACATTATGGTTCTTCATAAGTTTCTGACAAATCATTAAAGTTTAAAGATAATACCCTTTAACTCACATATTTAGTCGTTTTCATAGCAATGTGGTTTTTGGCAGTTTAGTGACAAATCATTAAATTTTAAAGATAATATGCTTCGGGAAATTCTTGCTAATGTGAAATCCGTTATACTAGCAACTTTCTGAGTTGGTGAGAGTAATATTTTGAATGGTTCTTAATTTGGGTTTTGGTTCTACCTTTAGCTATGGTTTTGGGCAAATTTCTAGCTCTGAGATGTTGAGAGGTAGGGGCTGGAGGCATGGGGGAACCATGGCTGCAGGTTGCAGGGCTGGAGTGTAGAGTTCTGAACTTGACAGTCATGAGGAGAAGGTAAACATTTGCACCACACCACACTCATCACATAGTCTCACTAAACCTACACCACCAAAATCCACACATAGTAACACAAAAACATTCATGGAGGCTCTCAATAATAATCTGTCTAAGCAACAGAGACCTCCAAAGCAGAAACGCAAGCAACCTCCATCCCCCAACACAACCCAAATGATACATAGCCCACAGACTCAGTGTGCCACTTAACCACAGCCAAAAAATCAAAACAACATACCCAACACACTAGTCATAGCTGACTCTATAGTCAGGCACACTGATGTCCCACTCACCAGGCTAAACAAGGAGAAGGTTACTGTCAACTGCCTGTCGGGTGCCAGGATCTGCCACATAACCCATGCACTCAGGTCACTCCACAACAAGTACAAATATGACTCTGTCATTGTCCATGTTGGTGTGAATGACTTGAGACGTACCTCCCTGGACCACATGAAAAGAGACATGGAAGAGGTCTCCGATCTTGTAGCCCAGGCAGGTATGACCCTAACCCTGAGTAGCATTCTGCCATTGCCCAGAATGATACCACAGTACGATGACAAAATGACTGACTTCAACAATTGGCTAAGCTTCTGGTGTCATTCTAAGGGAATCCAGAATCTTCTGCTTGGGATGACATGGCCGACAGGCCACGATGCTTTGCCACAGCTGGCCTGCACCTGTCACCCCTGGGATTCGGGATACTGGCTAAGGCTCTTGCTGCCCCTATAGTGCCTTTTTTAGGCAGGGTTCAAATAACAAATTCACCACCATAACAGGAAGAGGCAAGCAAAAACTGAGGGTAATGCTAGTCAATGCTAGAAGTCTAGATCTCAAAATGCACTCACTCGAGGCACTCCTTAAAATGGAGAACATTGATATCTGTGCAGTGACTGAGACCTGGTTCAAGGTTCCAGAGAGCACCCCTGCACTACCAGGCTATAACTCATACCACACTTTTCGTCCATGTAACCTGGACCGAAACACCAAAGGTGGAGGTGTGTCCATATTCATTAAGGACATCCACACCTCCAGGCTAGTTGCTCAGCATAATGCATCCGAAGTTATCCAAGTGCAACTAACTCTTGGCAAAACTGCAATCCAAATTGTAGCTTGCTACAGATCCCCCACCACGCCCCAGGATTCCCACTCCTCTTTCCTTGATGTACTGGAAAATATTAGGGTTCAACCAAACACCCTAATAATGGGTAACTTCAACTACCCCACCATTAACTGAGAAAACTACTTGTGTAGCAACTCCTTAGCTCAACGCTTTTTGGAATTCATCAACTCCAATGCCCTAGATCAACTTATCCACACCCCCACCAGGGGCAACAATATCCTAGACCTAGTCATTACCAACATGAGTGACTGGTGTTCCACACCTGAAGTCAACTCCTCGTTGGTCCGATCCGACCATAAGCTAATCACCCTTGATATCTACATCCCGCACCCACCCCCCATTAAGGAAACCACAGTAAAAAAGTTCTCCAAAGCCAACTTCATGCTTCTTAAGATGGAAGTGGTGAACTTCATGACACCCATGCAGATGGACAGTACAATTACAACTGCTGAATCCTACACAAATGCACTCTATAAGCACTTACACGAGTGCATGGATCATGCTTTCCCAAACAGAACCAAGATGCTATCCTCCAAAAAAAAATGAAGCCAATCTGGTGGTCCCCTGACATAAACAAACTGTACAACAGAAGGAAGAAACTGTTGCAAAAGAGAGTAAAATCTCATGAGTGGAGGAGCTCCCTGGTCAGCCTCAGTAAGAAGCTGAGATCCTGTATAATATCCTCCAAAGCTAGCTACGAAAACAAAATCGCCAGTAATTCCAAGGACAACCACAAAGCATTCTATAGCTATGTCAAAAATCTCAATGGCAACACCCAGATCTGCTGAGTTACAGCACAAAGGCACGAAAATTACAGAACCAACTGATATTGCCAACATCCTGGCAGATAGGTTCAGTGCTAACTTTACCCCCCTCTCACCCCCCCAAAGGGCCAATATCCATACAGGAAGAATGCAGAGTCCCTGTAATCACAACTACGCAGGTAAAAGCTGCACTCTCTAAAGCCAAAAACACAGCATCCATGGGACCGGACAACATCCCAGGCTGCGTTTTACATGAACTTCAGAACAAACTGGCTCACCACTTAAGCACCATGTTCAATAATAGCCTCGCATCAGGCTTTGTGCCCACTGAATGGTGCACAGCAACAGTTATCCCACTCCACAAAGGGGGAGCCACCACTGATCCCGGGAAGTATCGACCTATTAACCTGACGAGCCTGGTCTGCCAGGCCATGGAATGTATCTTCATTGAACTCATAAACAAAGACATTAGTAACCTCCAAACTCTGGATCACACCCAGTTCGGGTTTGTGAAAGGTAGATCATGCTTCCTGAACCTGATGGACTTCTTTGAGGCAGTCACCAAAGCCGTAGATCATGGTAAGGTTGTTCACACAGCCTATCCTGACCTCGCCAAGGCTTTGACACCATCCCCCATTCTGGAATTATAGCTAAACTCACTATACTAGGTATAAATCCCTATGTCTGTCACAAGATGGGTTGCCAACTGGCTCACTGACAGAACCCACATTGTAAAAGTTGCAGACTCCAAATCTGACCTCAAAGCAGTGACAAGTGGAGTACCACAGGGTTCCATCCTGGGACCTCTCCTGTTTGGTATCTACTTCTCTGAAGTACAGGCTAACACAGAAGGCCTCTGGCTAATGAAGTATGCAGATGACTGCAAACTAGGAGCCATAGTCAAGTCCCCAAATGATGTGGGCATCTTACAGAAGAGCCTCACTGAGACAGATGCCTGGTGTCAGAGCCATGGCCTCAAGCTCAATGCCAAAAAGTGCAGTGTCATCCTCTTTGGTAAAAACTCTGTACCCATGAACTACCACATAGGCAGCAATCTACTTAACACCGAATGCGTGATAAGAGACCTTGGGACCCAAGTGGACAATAGTCTCTCCTTTGATAGTCACATTGCCACAGTAGTCAGGAAGTCCTTCTACATGGCACACCTCATCATAAAAGGTCATTGTTCCCCTCTACTTGACACTCATTAGAACCATTATAGAGTACAACGCCCCTTTTGGAATGTACCTCACAAAACATCTGCAGCAGCTGGAAAGGCCACAGAAGTGCCTCACAAAGAGGATTACTGGCCTCAAACAAATGCCCTACACTGACCGCCTCAAAAAACTCCAGCTTTCTCCGTAACATATTGCCTACTCTGAGGTGATCTCTGCCTAACATATAAAGCTATGTGAAACCCAGAGATATTGGACATGCTACACCTAAAGAAATCCCAATCCCTCTGAGCTACACGCTCTAGGGACCTAAACCGTGTCACCACAATAAACAGGACAAGCTGGAGGGATAGATTCCTGTCCCAGAGACTTCCCATACTCTGGAACAGGCTACCCATCTATGTCAAGCAAAGTTCTTCATTAGCACTCTTCAAGAAAAACCTTGATGAGTGGATGGGAAATAGGAAATACACCCCGGACTCTATATGAGTAAAAGAATGAGGGTGGTATTTATAGTTGCTGCGTACATGCAGTAGGTTTATCTGTGATGTGTGTGAGTATGATTCATAGAAGTCACTTATAGTAATGTGCAGTGCCTGCAATTGTGTTATATTAGGTAAGGTGAGTGTAGGAATGAAGCCCCCAGTCCCACAATTTTCCTAAAAGTTTAATGAATCGTACTTTCACCACTTTCAATGGACACTGGTTAATAGTAAAGACATATAGAATAAGAATCAAATAACAATAAAAGGAATACTGTATTTTGCTAGTAAATATTAAAAAATACACTGAATTGTAAAGATTGTTTTAAAAATATATACAATATATTCATCTTCAGCATATGGATCAGAAGATGCTTCCATATCTCTTAGGCAATAGGAAAGTGTATATTTATTGGAACACATCTTCTGTAAAAATACTTTGATGTAATGAAGTCACTACCATTCTCTTTCCATCACTAGTAAATATAATCAGAAACAGTGCAAGACTGATGCTATAATGGTTTTATTTATTATACTGTCAAGTACCGAACTCATTTATACATGTTGATATCTACATATCTGCAAAGTCGAACTTTTCCTGTAACACTGAAGCAATGGTTGAATAATTAATACGGGTCTCAGAAGTGACATCTATAAATTGCTGCTAGACATAATAAAAATAGTTTGAGGAGGCTGTAATGTCACTCCTCTGGGCCAGTAACCAAGAAGCCTCAGTCCTCACCACTGACAATGATGAGGGACAATCACTTGGAACAAAGATATATACACATAGTATTTACAGATGCAGCTCTCCGTACCAAGCACAATTTTCCTTAGGAGCACACAGGGAACACATCCCCATCCTTGGGCTGGGTTTCCCTTTCTTTATCCAGGCTCCAGATAAGACTCTCCACTGACACAGATGTAGAGTTGAGTCCTTATCCAAGTGTTCCAAGCCAAGTTTTCCATCACCCTCTTTGTGAAACCAGTGCTCTGTGTCCCAGCTCAAAGTAGCTGACACACACCTTCTTTGAGATTTGACTTTCTCACAGACACACACACACACACACACACACACACACACACACACACACACACACACACACACACACACACACACACACACACACACACACACACACACACACACCTGGGAATAGCCCCAGACTATAAAGCAGTTACACTGCCACCAGCCAGCTACTGTAGGGCTCTTACAAGAGTACCCAATTATACTGAGTAAAATTAATGCTAATACAAATGGTTGTGTTTGACCAATGCAGCAAGGCTTTCAGGAGTGGCCACAGTGTCACCAAATAAATATAAGTACTCTCAAAGGTTAAAATATTCTCTAAAAGACTAACCACAATGAAAAGGTTAAAAATATTTAATAATAATTAAAAAAAAAAAATGAAAAGACTAAATATCTATTTACAATAAACAACAGAGTTTCAATTGCAGGAAATTTTAAAAATAACACAGATGGATAGATTCATACAGATACAGGAAATCAGTATTTAACTAATCTCACTATATTTTCCTGACTGATATAAATAATTACTGTTTCCTTGTTACTTACTAAAGCAAGACAAGACAAAGTGGGTAAGTGATCCTTTTTTTGACAGGTTTCAAAAACATACTGCTCTGAGACTTCTGTCTCATCTAATATTAACATCATTTCAATGCTAGATTACAGAATGACATCACATACATCTCTGACTCTGATTCCCATACTTACCCCTTTAGTAAAATCTGAACCAGAATCTACCACATATGTGTTACCATACACACACATAGAGCTTTGCAAAGGTGTGTTATAGCATCTGGATGCTATAAATCCATTTCAAAACTTCCACCCTTCAAGGGTAGTAATTAGTTCACCCTTAAGGACAATACACTAGGATTCCTAGTCCTGGTTTTCACAGACATTTTATCTCTGGCTGCAGTCAGAACTGTAAGCTACAATCATTATGGCCTAAACCAGGTAATTTAATTTCAGACTATTTTTCCAACTTAGCTGGACTAAGATTAACATCTTCTCTTCCAGTATCCTCTGTTACAGTATATTCATTTCAACAGTTACAATGCAGTCTGACATACAGGTGTATTTCTTTCTTGTCCAGCAGGACCCACTGTTGGTGCATTTTTAACAGAAGCAGCTTTACAAATACATTTTCAACACAAGCACTTGTACAAATCAGTTTGATATACAACTGACATATAATTCTTTACAAAACTCCAGCTAGCTACGCTGGTATATGTTACACATCCACTGCCCTAGTTCTCTTGGCATACTGGCATAGCTGGTAATACCTCACATCATCACAGAGGTTATGCACATGGTTGCTGTTTCTCTCTCTCTCTCTCTCTCTCTCTCTCTCTCTCTATCTATCTCTCGCATTCTTTCTCTGTCTGTCTCCTTCTTGACAAGCAGTGGCTGTCCCTTAAATTGTATAACTATGGATATTACCAGAGTCAAAGCCCTTTGTTACATGTGGCAAATTATTAAAACATCTAGTCAAATTAGGGTAGGTAACAGCTAGTGACAGTTCTACCATCCAAGTCTCTGAGACAAGATCTTTACTTTTTTGAAATCATGTTGATTATGATCTAATCAAAGACCTTGATTTTCAAATTTTGCAGTGTTTGTTTGTGTCTTTCGGCTTTTCCCAGTTAGGGGTCACCACAACAGAACTCCGGTCCGCTAATGGTTGGCAGTTGATTTTTACGTACCGGCTTGCCAGGCCTGACGCATAACATTCAACGAAGGTACGACCATTCACGCATGTCTCCACGCAGTATTTACTAGAATTTTTTTAATCACTACAAAGTGTACAATGTCTTCTGATGATGATGACTGCCACTGAATAGACTCAGTGCAAAAACAGTATAACTGTATTTATCTAATTCTAATTATTTTAGGAATACTATGAAACCTTTCAGATGGGAAAGAAGTCAATCCTTCCTATTCCTGTCCCTCACTTTTTTGGGAAGGACATGCTGATTTGATCAGGCTGCTTCACTTCAGTAAGAGAATGACAAATCCTAACTGGAAAAGCAGAAATGCAAATATACATCAGACATAAGAAAAAGTCCAGTTCAAGGAGTGCTTTAATAGCTGAAACTATGGAGCCATGATCACTCTAGCTCCCTTGAGAGAGTCTTCTGTTCCCTCTCTCCCTTCCTCCCATCCTAACTATATTTTATACTGTGAAAATACACCTGAGTTACTAGACAGGATGTGTAACTTAGCTGTGATCTTGGACTGTCAGGTGGCACTCTGGCACTAAGTGTCTGCTAATGGAAAAATCTTCCTTCTTCCACTTGAGAAACATCTCCTGGACCAAGCAGCTTTTACTGCTGAATGATGTCTAAGTAGTCATCCATGCCCTGGTCTCTCATTCCACCTGGACTGCTGTAATGCCCTATAACTTGGACATCATAACACTAAGCTTAACCATATAGAATAGGTATAGAAGTCTGAAGCTAGCTACTGACCAGTGCTTAGTGTTACCAACACTTTCTACCTGTTCTTCCCTTTCATTACTAAATTGCTTTCTTGCTCTTGGTGTAAACTTACTTATCCTTTCAAGACTTGGGTCCATCATGGCTGAAGGAGTTGGTGGTGGTGCCTTACTGTCCCCCTTGGTCTTTGCAGTTAGTTTCCCAGAGTTGGTAATGTTTCTACAGGTCTGCTTAAACACATCTGGTATGCATACCTTTGCTTTGCAGAGTCCTAAGCTGTGGAACACATTACTTCAGTTGTTTCAGGAGTGTCCTGCTTTTGCTAGTTTAGACAGGTCACTCAAAATGTAACCTATTTAAAATGGCCTTTGAAGTTTGGCATGAATTCATGTTAACTTGATCCATCACCTTAATTTTAACCCTCTACTGTGATCTACCATGCACATCTGCAGTTTTTATTCAATTTTTTAGTTTATTTTCTGTTTTGTTAGTCTTTGTGCGGCATTTTCAGTTTTAGTGTATATAATTTTATCTAGTCATTTATTGTAACTGGTGGCTTGTTAAAGACACCTTAATAAAGTTGAAGGTGAAAATGTATTTGAAGATGCTACAAGGAAGCAGGCTGAAACACAAAAATGATTTATAACTTCTCTCCATGTTTTTCTCTAGCAAAATCATACCAAATAACGAGAGACAAACCTGAAAGCATGACTTATGTTCCGCAGATTGTCACTAATACTGGAAACCAAGCAGTAAAGAAAATAGGCTATTTTTTTCAAAAGACAAGATTAACAAGAATATATACATTACCTGTTGTAGTAGTTATGCTGTTGCCTGTGGAAAAATCAGAAACAAACACTATAATAACAGGTTAAAAGTATTAAAGACTAGAAACTGCCTTTATTTTGTCTATCTTTATGAAGTTGACAGAAGTGGTTTTCTGTGATCAAACATTTAAATTATAAGCAGAAGGTAATTTAACAGCAGACATACTTTAAAACTTGCAATTTGGAAGAGTCCGTATTAATGATACAAAACTAATGTGTGTACAATTATTATCTTAGTGTCTTTAGAATTATTCGATTCTACCCTCAGAACAGGGTTAATTGGGTTGTTCAGTATAGTAAC
Source organism: Protopterus annectens (assembly GCF_019279795.1). Lineage (NCBI taxonomy): Eukaryota > Metazoa > Chordata > Ceratodontiformes > Protopteridae > Protopterus > Protopterus annectens. Next base: position 367,860,141 of record NC_056742.1, read on the forward strand.
CCAGAAATAAAATGCTGTGTGAATCATATCTAATTACAACATTTTAAGATAGCTTAAAATATAACACAAACTGAGTTATCATTTACATGCTTATTCATAGAGACCATCTGTTTGTAGCATCACAACTTGGGAGTTACTAAGCACTGCTGTTTTCTAAGTATCTAGGACATAAAAATCTATGACAAAGATGAACTTTCTATAGTCAAATGTCAAGCAAAGAAATTTAATAAAATAAAACATTACATGTCAAAATGTGTTATAAAATATGGAATTTGAACAGAAAGAGTGAAGACTGACCCACTTTAGAAACGACTGTATATATTGTACATTACACTCTGCTTGTTCACCAGAATGTATATCTATATATATATATATATATATATATATATATATATATATATATATATATATATAGTTTATACTTAATTAATTTGAACTACGCTGTTATTGCTTATAGTTCTATATTTTTTGTTTGAGAAATGTTTTGTATTTCACATGGGCTGACTCTGATACTGTTCAATATTGATCAGTACACTACCCTGGTAAACAAATATAAATAAACAAATAAAAAATAAAATTAATGCATATAGTCTCTATGTCCTGCATGCCCCAGTGAGGTGTGCTATGCCCACACTCCCATTTATTAGGTACGCTAACTGCCTTGTTCCTTAGGAAATCCACCCTTATTGTAAGTTAGCATATCTGAATTTGTATATTTAGGATAAACCACTTGAAAGTGGGTAGAGAGGGAAACATCAGCAAAAACTGATACAACTATAGATTTCTTTTCTGCAGCATTCCAGTTTTACTGTTGGTCTTATCTTTTATTAGAATTAAGACATCATTTAGGAGTACTACAGGCACTTGTGTCCCAAGTGCTTGAAAACCTGTACCTGAAAGTCATGCAGTCGAACGCCTTGTAGCTCAGGTAGGCTGCTGCTAGTGCTCAAGCCTGAACATGAGTTTGGGAAAACAGCCCTGGCTAGGGAGTATGTGGGGATTTTAGACTTAGAGAGTGAGAAGGCAGTTTTAGATTTAGGGAGTAGGAAGAGAGTTTAAGTTTCATGACTGGGAGAGGAGTTTAGGTTTAAGGAGCAGGAAAGGTGATTTAAGTTTAAGGAACAGGGTTTTAGGCTTACGAAGTGATTTGGGAATTTAGGTTTAGTGACTGAGGTTAAAACTTTAGGTTTATGGTGTGACTGGAGACTTACATGTTGAGGGGTGGAGGTTTATGGTAATACAGGAAGGATGTGGTAAAAGTGCCCAAAACATAACTAGTAATCCAAACTTAGGCACCGGAGAACAGCAGTTCCAACACACAAGTGATTTAATGTTCAAACACAGCAAAAGGAACACACATCCACAAATAACATAAACACTGATACAAACACTTCCCCTTACGTTTTAGTTTCACAGAACTTCATCAGATCAATGAGGTTCTATGAGACGAAAACATAAGGGGAAGTGTTTTTATCAGTGTTTATGTTATTTGTGTTTGAACATTAAATCACTTGTGTGTTGGAACTGCTGGTCTCAGGTGCCTAATTTTGGATTACTAATACAGGAAGGACCCAGGTTGGGAACTGGATAGGAGTTTTGAGGGTTAAAGATTACGTTAGGGTAGACCTGTGCAACTGTATAAGATGGAATGTGGGGAGGGCTATGCAGAAGTGGGAGATCAGGCTAATGGGAGTTCAAGCACTTGCTTTTTTGAGCAGGTGGCAGCGAGCAAGTGTGTCCTAAGCTACTAGCATGTGAGCACCTGTAGTAGGACCTCATCATTCTGCACATTCAGTGATAAAGCAATTTTCTTAAACCATTTAAAAATAAACAAGAAAATGTGTAATTACTTGTAGTTTAATTTTGATTTTAGTAACATTAGCAGTTTCATGCCACACTGAATAGCAATACAGACAGTCTCACTGATATGCTTTAAGTGAGTATATTTCTGTTGCATTTGGACAGGTAAATAAGATAAGTACATAGAATGAATTTGTAAGAAGGCAGCTGATAGCAGTGTGCCTTTATATACTTCATTCATCATTGTGGACAGGTAGTACCAGGGTACATTGAGTCACATCAGACCATAGCAGCAGGTAAACAAAGTAGTGTAGCGTAACTCATTACATCCAAGTGATGCTTACAGGTGTATCTGCAGTTAACTCCTACTGATGCCTCTAGGCATCAACATTTGCTTGTTTGTATTTGCATCAATAATTCCAAAACCATCCTATCTACAAGGCTTTAAAAGGCTTTAAATATTTCATCTTAATGGATACACAATGGCAAACTCAGCTGCATTAATATTTGATCTGTCTAGTACAAATAAATAGATATTAACTGTTATTTGTATGATATTAATTTATATAGATATAATTTTCTAAATATATTACTAACAAAGTAACACAGACAGACTTGTGTGAAAGATCTCAGCTAGATGAATAAAATGCTGCTGACAGTATGTGCATAATTTGAGTGGTTGCTAAGGTATTGCAAGTTGTTTACAGAATATTACAAATGTAATATTTGCTGTGTTTACTGCGATTTATACAATTCTGTTTAAGACCTAGAACATAGAGAATACTACCACTATAGAAATAGCTTGTGTTGAAGAGTTTGCCATTGATACTTTCATAATCCCTGTGGTTCCAGAGATATGAACATTTGCTTGAAATGTAAGGACATCATTTGATTCTGTCAAAATGCTTAAACTCCACCACTTAGAAGTTACAGTGCAAGCTTCCTGACCTCAATTGGAGTGAATGAGTTATAAATGAATAAAACAGGTATGTGAAGACAAACTCTGGTGCATGCATTTGTATTCTTGTAAAAAAATTTTTAAACAGAAAGTAATCTAGATGAAGCTTAATACAAAACACATGCACAAATCAAGAATTTAAACTAAGACACCCTTCTAATCAATTTATTTTCATCACAACATTCTGGTTACATGTTAACATTTAAAATGTTATTTCGGTATCCTGGATTTGTATGCTTATGATTGTTTTTCTCCATCATTGTTCTGCTTGAATTTCTTATACAAGATTCATCTAGGATTTGTCCAACTTTTATGTGCAGATTTTTTTCTTTTCATTACATCATTCAAGTTGTATACATATGTAAGTAAATCCAGAAACATTTGCTGAAATGCAAATGAAATGAGGTTTGAAACAGACCGTTTTGTCCAGGGACATCTTCAAGTGGGATTCAATAAATAGAGTAGCAGGAAGTAGGAGGATAGGACAGGATAGGGTTAAATAGGAATGGAAGATGTTTCTGAGCAAATGAGGTATGGGTAGGGAGGGGCTTAAAGGATTTTAGACAAGTGTAACTGGGTAGGAGTCACATTTTGGCGTGAACTTGCTATGGCAGGTTTTATGTCTGAGATGACCTGTAGGTACTCGTGGTTGAGGTAGGCCTTAAAATAGTTATGGAAGGAGGCAGGATGGTCTGAGTCATGTGGAGGTAGCTTGGTGGTTGTAGTTGGTGGGGCTTGGTGCCTGAGCATATCTTCAGTGGTACAGATTTGCAGTGGAGGTCCAGATTTTACCATACATTTTTAGTCCATTTTTCATAACATTATGGTTCTTCATAAGTTCATGACAAATCATTAAAGTTTAAAGATAATACCCTTTAACTCACATATTTAGTCGTTTTCATAGCAATATGTTTTTTGGCAGTTTAGTGACAAATCATTAAATTTTAAAGATAATATGCTTCGGGAAATTCTTGCTAATGTGAACTCCGTTATACTAGCAACTTTCTGAGTTGGTGAGAGTAATATTTTGAATGATTCTTAATTTGGGTTTTGGTTCTACCTTTAGCTATGGTTTTGGGCAAATTTATAGCTCTGAGAAGTTGAGAGGTAGGGGCTGGAGGCATGGGGGAACCATGGCTGCAGGTTGCAGGGCTGGAGTGTAGAGTTCTGAACTTGACAGTCATGAGGAGAAGGTAAACATTTGCACCACACCACACTCATCACATAGTCTCACTAAACCTACACCACCAAAATCCACACATAGTAACACAAAAACATTCATGGAGGCTCTCAATAATAATCTGTCTAAGCAACAGAGACCTCCAAAGCAGAAACGCAAGCAACCTCCATCCCCCAACACAACCCAAATGATACATAGCCCACAGACTCAGTGTGCCACTTAACCACAGCCAAAAAATCAAAACAACATACCCAACACACTCGTCATAGGTGACTCTATAGTCAGGCACACTGATGTCCCACTCACCAGGCTAAACAAGGAGAAGGTTACTGTCAACTGCCTGTCGGGTGCCAGGATCTGCCACATAACCCATGCACTCAGGTCACTCCACAACAAGTACAAATATGACTCTGTCATTGTCCATGTTGGTGTGAATGACTTGAGATGTACCTCCCTGGACCACATGAAAAGAGACATGGAAGAGGTCTCCGATCTTGTAGCCCAGGCAGGTATGACCCTAACCCTGAGTAGCATTCTGCCATTGCCCAGAATGATACCACAGTACAATGACAAAATGATTGACTTCAACAATTGGCTAATCTTCTGGTGTCATTCTAAGGGAATCCAGAATCTGCTGCTTGGGATGACATGGTCGACAGGCCACGATGCTTTGCCACAGATGGCCTGCACCTGTCACCCCTGGGATTCTGGATACTGGCTAAGGCTCTTGCTGCCCCTATAGTGCCTTTTTTAGGCAGGGTTCGAATAACAAATTCACCACCATAACTGGAAGAGGCAAGCAAAAACTGAGGGTAATGCTAGTCAATGCTAGAAGTCTAGATCTCAAAATGCACTCACTCGAGGCACTCCTTAAAATGGAGAACATTGATATCTGTGCAGTGACTGAGACCTGGTTCAAGGCTCCAGAGAGCACCCCTGCACTACCAGGCTATAACTCATACCACACTTTTCGTCCATGTAACCTGGACCAAAACACCAAAGGCGGAGGTGTGTCCATATTCATTAAGGACATCCACACCTCCAGGCTAGTTGCTCAGCATAATGCGTCCAAGGTTATCCAAGTGCAACTAACTCTGGGCAAAACTGCAATCCAAATTGTAGCTTGCTACAGATCCCCCACCATGCCCCAGGATTCCCACTCCTCTTTCTTTGATGTAAAGGAAAATATTAGGGTTCAACCAAACACCCTAATAATGGGTGACTTCAACTACCCCACCATTAACTGAGAAAACTACTTGTGTAGCAACTCCTTAGCTCAACGCTTTCTGGAATTCATCAACTCCAATGCCCTAGATCAACTTATCCACACCCCCACCAGGGGCAACAATATCCTAGACCTAGTCATTACCAACATGAGTGACTGGTGTTCCACACCTGAAGTCAACTCCTCGTTGGTCCGATCTGACCATAAGCTAATCACCCTTGATATCTACATCCCGCACCCACCCCCCATTAAGGAAACCACAGTAAAAAAGTTTTCCAAAGCCAACTTCATGCTTCTTAAGATGGAAGTGGTGAACTTCATGACACCAATGCAGATGGACAGTACAGTTACAACTGCTGAATCCTACACAAATGCACTCTATAAGCACTTACACGAGTGCATGGATCATGCTATCCCAAACAGAACCAAGATGCTATCCTCCAAAAAAAAAAGAATGCCAATCTGGTGGTCCCCTGACATAAACAAACTATACAACAGAAGGAAGAAACTGTTGCAAAAGAGAGTAAAATCCCATGAGTGGAGGAGCTCCCTGGTCAGCCTCAGTAAGAAGCTCAGATCCCTTATAATATCCTCCAAAGCTAGCTACGAAAACAAAATCACCAGTAATTCCAAGGACAACCACAAAGCATTCTATAGCTATGTCAAAAATCTCAATGGCAACACCCAGATCTGCTCTGAGTTACAGCACAAAGGCAGGAAAATTACAGAACCAACTGATATTGCCAACATCCTGGCAGATAGGTTCAGTGCTAACTTTACCCCCCTCTCACCTCCCCTAAAGGGCCCATATCCATACAGGAAGAATGCAGAGTCCCTGTAATCACAACTACGCAGGTAAAAGCTGCACTCTCTAAAGCCAAAAATGCAGCATCCATGGGACCGGACAACATCCCAGGCTGCATTTTACATGAACTTCAGAACAAACTGGCTCACCACTTAAGCACCATGTTCAATAATAGCCTCGCATCAGGCTTTGTGCCCACTGAATGGTGCACAGCAACAGTTATCCCACTCCACAAAGGGGGAGCCACCACTGATCCCGGGAAGTATCGACCTATTAACCTGACGAGCCTGGTCTGCCAGGCCATGGAATGTATCATCATGGAACTCATAAACAAAGACAGTGGATAACCTCCAAACTCTGGATCACACCCAGTTCGGGTTTGTGAAAGGCAGATCATGCCTCCTGAACCTGATGGACTTCTTTGGGGCAGTCACCAAAGCCACAGATGAGGGTAAGGTGGTTCACACAGCCTATCTTGACCTTGCCAAGGCTTTGACACCATCCCCCATTCTGAAATTATAGCTAAACTCACTAAACTAGGTATAAATACCTATGTCTGTCACAAGATGGGTTGCCAACTGGCTCACTGACAGAACCCACACTGTAAAAGTTGCAGACTCCAAATCTGACCTCAAAGCAGTGACAAGTGGAGTACCACAGGGTTCCGTCCTGGGACCTCTCCTGTTTGATATCTACTTCTCTAAAGTACAGGCTAACACAGAAGACCTCTGGCTAATGAAGTTCGCAGATGACTGCAAACTAGGAGCCATAGTCAAGTCCCCAAATGATGTGGACATCTTACAGAAGAGCCTCACTGAGACAGATGCCTGGTGGCAGAGCCATGGCCTCAAGCTGAATGCCAAAAAGTGCAGTGTCATCCACTTTGGTAAAAACTCTGTACCCATGAACTACCACATAGGCAGCAATCTACTTAACACTGAATGCGTGATAAGAGACCTTGGGACCCAGGTGGACAGTAGTCTCTCCTTTGATAGTCACATTGCCACAGTAGTCAGGAAGTCCTTCTACATGGCACACCTCATCATAAAAGATCATTGTTCCCCTCTACTCGACACTTATTAGAACTATTATAGAGTACAACGCCCCTTTTGGAATGTACCTCACAAAACATCTGCAGCAGCTGGAAAGGCCACAGAAGTACCTCACAAAGAGGATTACTGGCCTCAAACAAATACCCTACACTGACTGCCTCAAAAAACTCCAGCTTTACTCCGTAGTTTTATCGCCTCCTCCAAGGTGATCTCTGCCTAACATATAAAGCTATGTCAAACCCAGAGCTGTTAAACATGCTACACCTAAAGAAATTCCAATCCCTCTGAGCTACATGCTCTAGGGACCTAAACCTTGTCACCACAATAAACAGGACATGCTGGAGGGATAGATTCCTGTCCCAGAGACTTCCCATACTCTGGAACAGGCTACCCATCTATGTCAAGCAAAGTTCTTCATTAGCACTCTTCAAGAAAAATCTTGATGAGTGGATGGGAAATAGGAAATACACCCCGGGGATCACGTCTGTGTCTCTGCACGACAGTGGCACAGGAAAATAACTTTCTTGGGTGGTGTAAGCCAGGGAACCTTGTTGGCTAGGCTTACGTATGCCCTTGGGCTGATAGCCTAGTACCTACCTATGAACCTATGAACACTTGTCCTATGTGGACAGACTAAAAAAACTCCAACTATTCTCTGTCTCATATCACCTACTTAGAGGAGATCTCTGCTTGACTTACAAAGCCATGTCTGACCCAGCTCTGTTAGAAATGCTACAACTAAAGAAATCCCAATCCCACTGCACCACACACTCCACAGACCTCAACCTCATTACCACAATCAACAGAATGTACTGGAGGGACAGGTTCATAACCCAGAGACTGCCCATGCTATGGAATAGACTTCCCCTACATGTCAAGCAGAGTACCTCACTGACCTTCTTCAAGAGAAACCTTGATGAGTGGATGGGAAATAGAAAATTCACCCTGGGGATAACTCCAGTGACTCTACTTGACAGAGGCACTGGGAACTAAGGTTGGGTGGCACAATTTCAGGGTAATCCTATGGCTAGGCTTGTAAAGGCCCCAGGACCATTAGCCTAGTAGAGACCTATGAACAGACCTATGAACCTTTGTGTAAATGCCCTCTTCCCCACTGTACAACTGTACAGCAATACTGGAGTTGGTATATATAGTTGGGTGTGGATGTTGTTTGTGGGCACAGCTACCCTCATTTGGGTTATTGTTGTGTGTATCCCCTCGCTTAGTCTGCTGTAATACTGTACAGTTTATGTTAACAGGTTAAGTAGCTGTTAATCACATTGTGTGTGGTTCTACGCCACCCCACACCCACCAAAGTGGAGGGCTGTGCCACCCACACCAGCACACCCATGTTTACCAAATCCAGGATTGCACTACATTGGGGAAGAGGACATATACCCTGCCAGTACCATCGTCAATGACATTAAACTGGCAGACTAATTATTTACTGATGTGATGTTTTGCCTATTTTGTCTTGGTGGAATTACATAGGCCAAAATGAGTTCAGTGCAAAATTAAGTATATCCATGTGTACAGTATTCTGTGTGTATTGCATCAACACCAAAGCCTCTGTATGTGTTATTCACAAACATTTGGTGCGTGCCACCCAGTACACTTACCATTGTCCACTGTAGAAGAGCTGCTGACATCAGCCACCATGCACTCATCTGTATACACCCTCAGACCTATCAGCCATGTGGCACATGCAGTAACTGTTATACAGACCTGTTACTTGTGTTCAGCTGTACCCAGGATATGACGCAGTCAATGTGTCACCACAGTGCCATACCCCTTGTAGGAAACAACAGCAGACCAACATCCTGCTGACACATAGACAGTTACAACACAAACTGAATAAATTATGGAGACCACAGTCAGTCAGTGTTAATAACAGCTATAATGCATCATGGCTGGACAGCTACACATCCTGACATGTAAGCATTAAACCTTCCAGCTGAAAACATGTTAAACAGCATTATATTGCTAAACCTTAGTACATTCATCCTGTGCATCAGAACCATATTAGCATGTCCCTGCATTGATGGTATGGATGACAAGGATGTGGCACAGCTATCATCATATGCACGGGGTGTGTTGTGGTTTTGCCAGAGACCTAGGCTGAGCCATTTGGTTGACATCATGTGTGTGTGTGTGTGTGTGTGTGTGTGTTAGGGGGTTCTTTATCAACTGAGCTGTGCAGATGTGGTGTGTGTAGGTATGGAGGTGCCCTAGCTGTGTTGGTGATGTGTGTGTGCATATGTATGCACACAGTTCTGCCATGTGGCTGCCCTATACAGTGGTTTGTTGGACAGCTGCAGGCCGTACATGGCAGGCTGTACAGTTCACCATCTGGCCACGGGCAAGAGAACTGTGCTTGCCAGGGTTTCCACAGGCACAACCAGGTAGACGCTCAGATATGGTACTCTCCCCCGATGATGACAAATGTCCACTGGATCCATGTCCCTGTTGGGATCGGCCAAGACCATGTGCACATGGCCTGCTGTGTTGTAGTGTGGACAGCACCCCCCGCAGTGCTGGCACTGTCACTATGGGAGTGGCTGTGACTTGTTGCATGTCCACGTAGACCTCCACCTGTTGGTGTTGCTGACCTATGTCCATGTGGCTGTCACTCTACTCCTGCCATATGCTCTAACACAGACACTGCACGGTTGAGGATTCCCACCATCTCAACCAACTATCTATCTACGACCTCTGCAAAATAATGGTGGGCACCTGCAAGATCATGGATGTTGTCAAGTACAGCAGAATGAGTAGCCCTCTGAGGCCTCAGGCTCTGTCTGGTGTAATGTTCCATACGTGCTTGTGCCTCCATGATGGATCAAAACATGCATCTGATGACACCTGCTGTGGCATGTCTGCCAGGGGCATGATGGCCAGCAGCCCTCCGATGAGCACCTCTGTATATCTGCCTGTGTGGTACCTCGATGGTCATCTGGCTATGGCTGCTGTGTACAGACACACTTGCCATAGTCACCACACTGTCCTGTCCCATGCCACCACCCGCCAATTGTCCCTCATCTATGGCCACTGGTGATGGGGTATGTATAGGCATTGTGACTGTGTGTGGGGATGGGGTGGATAAAAGTGGGATGTCAACCGATGGCACAGTTTCAGCCCCTGAAAACCCTGCCTGTGCCTCACCATACCTATCATCATTGTCAGAGTCTGTATGGACACTAACATCAGTTTTCCTGCAGGAGGGACTCTGACCCACATCGCTACCTATGAGAGGAAAATAAAAAATGTAATTTAACACCTGTACATCATTGCTTACCTCTACACACACACACACACACACACACACACACACACACACACACACACACACACACACACACACACACACATACACTTACAGGTGAGGTGGAACAAAGATATTACACAGACCTTTCATTACCCAACAGTCAACATGCATGACGTATGGCACTCAACAGCATGCACTACAGCTATACTCAATCCTTGTTACCAACATTATATATCTCTGTGATGCATGAGTTGTGTTAGTAGGTGATGCCCCATCCCCTGGAACACACTGCACGCATGTACACAGTATTGCTGTGCACCTGTTAGCACCCTGGAATGTACTGTGCACCACACTTCAGGAGTGTACACACCATTGCTGAATGTGTACATGTGTGACAGTTATGTTTGCTCTGTTGCTCACAGCCCCTATGTGTTTGTCTGACACATGCCTGGGATGATATGAGAACACATGTCAACAGTGAATGCCTGACCTCTTATTTGCAGATCTCATCATCAGCAGTGCATGTATGAGCAATAAAATCCAATTACACTGACAACCTTCAAAGCTTACTGTGGCTATGAGGAGTGTACACACCCCCGTTGACATGCCAGCCTCTTCCATGACATGCAATGGCGCCACAATACTGCATATGTTAACATTACACACACCTGATATGTGACATATGACCTGTGCAATCAAATGCAGTATCAAACAAATGTGTCAGTTGTGCAGAGGCTGATTGAAATGCATACAATATGTGGGTTGAATAAGTGTGTACACCCTTAACATGATGGTTTGTTGCAGCACCTGTTATGTGAACTACAGCAGTCACTATTCTTGGAAGAAGTATACTAGCATGGCCCATCTTCACTTGCCATTATTTGGTCACTCTGCCCTACAAATGACCCCCAACTCTGCCAGATTGCAAGGTCAGCTCATGTGCACAGCCCTTGGAGGTCACATAGTGCCTTCACTATTGCTGTGGAGTCAGGGTTATGTCTGGCACAATTCATGACCTTGACTGTGTTCAGATACAGCCATTCTTAGTGAGCTTTGGATGTATGCTTCAGTTCACTGTTGTGTTTCAGGATGACACCCCTCCCCATCCTCAGCCTTATTGCAGATGCTTGACAACTATGGGCCACACATGAGTGTCATTTTGCAGTGTTCCAAATTCAGAGCTTCATGTCTACCGGCCTAGTTCCTGCTAATGAACAGCAAACATAAAGGTGTACATTGGCACCAGCAAGGTACAGATTGGGATGGTGGGCCTGAGGTGGAGTGAGGTGTTGCTTGTGCACCACATGTATCTTTATTAATACTGTCTGTAAGTTTTAGCCTTAGTCTCAGTACACCATTACACATTGCAACACATGCCTTTGGGAGATTTGATGTTATGCATATGCTAACTGTAGAGAGCCCTGGATGATGTTTCCTGTGGAACAACTCTTCCATCTGATTAACCTAACCCATAGGCCACACTTATGCAGATTCCAGGCAATTATTGACACAGGTACTGCACAGGCAGTACTTGCTAGACATTCCTGCAAGTTCCTCAGTGTTGCTGCATGTTTCTGGGCAGCCTCTCCTAGTTTGCAAGATGTGTTGCCATCTGTCTTTGATGGGCATCTGTTTATTTTCTACATTAATGTTGTCCCATACTTCATAGTCATATATGACTGTCTGCACTGTTTGCCATAGTATATGCAATGGTGAGGTAAGGCTACTTCTCCCACTCCTGAGTGCTACCTTTCAGATATGGGATCCATTCAATGGTTTGTAAGATGTGTGCAAGCCATGGCTGCCCCTGTTGCAGGTGAGTGGGCAAATGTCATGGACATACTTCTTGGACAGCAGACCATTACTTGGTCTGACATTGAGGCCATGTACTTGGAAGGTGTGTACTCAAAAGAGAGAATGCTGTCAGTACCTCAAAAGCTGCTTCCACAATATAATATTTGGAGTGTGTGCACACATATGCTTCCAGTGTTTGTTAAGGTATGTATTCCTCATATTTGTTGTCCTAACATAGGATTCCATATTACACAGTCATTGCTCACGTTAGGATCACATTACAGGTTGTAAAAGATATGGAATGTGGTATTGTGATATGCCGTTGTGTAGCTCTGTAACAGTTGCCATTGTAATAGTGCAGGACTCTTACATACCCTTCAGATATGCCACCATGGTGACCACTGTGATGCAGTGCAGTTAACAGCAACAGTAAGTGAACATGTACAGCATACATTATGGGTAGGTATGTTAAATGTGTGCATGGCAAGTACCATGGCCATAACATGGCCGGTGTATTGGCAAACCTGAACAAAACTACTCCATACTCACCAGGAACAGGCTGCTTTCCCAGTTGTATACCAGAGGGGCCTACATAGTTGTGTGAGAGATATAATGTCAGTAGCCACACCTGTGGCATTGGTACAGGGTGGGAGCAGCATTTCAGTACATCAACAGTACAAACCCACAACACTAGAAATTGTGCACATCTGTTCATTACTACACTGCAGCAACAGACTATGTCATCTGGCATATGCATGAAGATACTTTACAGGTGAAGATGGATAAGGAACAGTGGTCTGCTAATGTGCCCTGGGGCCTTACCTGCATGCTTCTCGTCCATTGTGTGGGTAGCACCCACCTCCACAATACTATCTTCAGGTTCCTGGTGTGGCTGGCGGGCAGGTGCCCCAAGGCTGGCAAGGACCTCCTCAGCATGTGTCAGTGGGGGCTGGATGGCATGACCCCCATCTGTAGCTAGCTGGTCCCTCCTAACTGCAGCAGCACGCTGAGGGACATGACAGATGAGATCAGTACAACACTGTCGCACCTGCTCATAACTGAGGTTATGCAGGCCAACATCATTTACTGTGCGGATGAGGTAATTCCACAGGGCATTCCTCTCCTGCAGATCATGGAACCTGTGTCCATAGAGGGTTCTGTGATGTACTACAATGAAGTTTATGATAATAACATTCTCCTGGGTAGACATAAACAGGAAAAAAGGTCAGAGGACCTCATACTGCAAGGATATAATAGTTGTTAATTGACACCCCCCCCCCCCCCCCACCATATCTGCAACAATAATCTAAACACAAAAATCAGTGGGTATGTTTATACCAAACCTACTGTTGGGAAATATATTCTATTGTTCAACAAATTTTGAAATGTGTTTCTATTCATGTTCCATGTTGAAACACTATCATTGGTGGCCTGCTGCTATCAGTGTAATCTGCATGCTGTTGTAATGGCCACTGTGGTTCCATATATGCATGTGTTCTGTTTGCTGTGCAACTGTTCCAAATCTAGTGTTTTGGGTTAATGGGAATATCTATGCATGCTGTTATAACTAATCCTGGCTTGTGTTGACTATTACTAACCCACATGTGTTGTAAACTGCAACACAATAGCGTGTTTGGGAAGGCCGTTCCGAGAAGACCCATATCTCCCACCTCATCTGGCCATGGCACCGGGCCACAGCACATCTGGGACCCACCCTGGCACCTCCTCATCTGCTGGTCCTGCACTATGTTCAGGTGGAACCACCTCAGGGAATGGGGCTCATCCTCCTTGGGAGCGGGCACAGATAGGATCCTGTCACCTGAAGGCAGGTCTAGGGTCAGGTGCATAGGGAGCTTCACAGAGAATTGGGAGACCTGCTACACCAGCTTGAGGGCCTAGTGGCTCAATTAGAGGGTCAGCCTGCCCCTTCTGCTCACCCCCCAGCACAGCCACCTTCAGGGCCATGAAGGTGCAGTGGTGACTGCCCATGGGTGGGGAACTCAGTGCCACTGTTTCCATTTGGGGGCTCATGGGCTTCCATTTTCCAAACATCCCACCCTGTCCAAGATATTTGCCCCCCACACATGTCATATACCACCCGACAAGCCCCATCCCCTGAGGTGGTTCCACCCGAAAGTGGTGCAGAACCAGCAGATGAGGAGGTCCCAGGGTGTGTCCCAGACATGGTGGGGCCTGGTGCCATGGCCAGATGAGGTGGGAAAGGTGGATCCACTGGGACTGGCCTTCTCAAACAAGCTATGGTGTTGCAGTTTTAAAACATATGTGGGTTAGTAATAGTTAACACAATCAGGGATTATTTATAACAACATGCATAGTTATTCCCATTAACCCAAAACAGCATAGCAAACAGAACACATGCATATATGGAACCACATTGGCCATTACAATTGCATGCAGGTTACATTGATAACAACAGGCCACCAATGATAGTATTTTAACATGGTACATTAATAGAAACACATTTCAATATTTATTGAACAATATGACATATGTCCCAACCGTAGGTTTGGTGTAAACATACCCATTGATTTGTGTATTTAGATTATTGTTGTAGATATGGTGGGGAGAGAGATGTCAATTCCTTCAGAAAATTCATGCTAATACAAAACCTGTTATTCTATCAACTTTATTAGTTTGTAAGAGCAATATTTAAAAATTGTCCCTATTTTTGGGCCTTAGTCCCACTTTTATTAATGGCTTTGTCCAGATTTTTTGCTCTAAGAGGTTGAGAGGTATATTTCTTATACAAGATTCAACTAGGATTTGTCCAACTTTTATGCGCAGTTTTTTCTTTTCATTGCATCATTCAAGTTGTACACATATGTAAGTAAATGCTGAAACATTTGCTAAAATGCAAATTAAACAGGTACTCGAGCACCCTTATGTTCTCACAGTTTCTCTTCTGAATAGCTAATTTTATTGCTTTTCATTCAATAAACTAACTTTATCAAGCAGTGAAAAATTTGGTAGTGGCTAGAAGAAAGCAGAGTAGGGGATATGTGAGCAGAACTGAATAACAGAGAACTGTGTGGGATCAGTGAAGTGCTAAGGTAAGTACATAAGCTATCGGAAAGAACAGAAAACATAGTTATAATACCGTGAGAAGTAAATAATGGTTTATGATATAGCAAGCTAGTAGTTTGATGGAGGAGGGATGAAGAGTAGGAAGGATGTTATTGATGTAGGATTCATGAGATGTATGAACAAGGACATAATTTTCCTGATGTTACGCATTAATGCTGGTCATGGGGCAGATCTATAACCCTGATAATAAAAACACAGGTATATTAAATACTTATATGGTGCAGACTGCCAGTAAACTTTTGTTGATTTTAAATATTTTTGTGAGGCTGATGAATACAGTTCTAATAAGAAAGGCAATTTACCTGTTTATGCACATTGTAGTTTTAAAACATCAGATGTACACGCAAAATGTATACATGTCAAAGAATGAAGCTGCTGCATAAAGGTTTTTTCTGTGAATATACCCCAGGGGACCACAGTTCATTTAACATCTTGGATGCCAGAGGAACTCTCTGAGGAGGGAAGTGAGCTCTAACCTATTCCAACGGTTTCTGTCCCATGCCCAATTAAAAATGAAATGGTAGCGGGCATTGACATTACCACATTTTGGGGAGGATGGGGGCCTTGCCCTGACTTTTTTTTGTTTTCAGTGATGTAGTCCATCAGTGTTGTGTGGTCAACATCTGTTTAATCAACTGCATTTGTTTGAATAAGCAGATGGTTGACAGGTGTGCAAGTCTTAGGGAAGGAAGAATATTCCCTTTCCCTGATATTGTGCAATCTAGGAGTAGATATATATAATTACTAGGGGATGTGGTAGGGTGGTGCAGTGTGAGCTTTCCCACCTGAAAAAAATGATATTTTTTGTTTTTATTTTTTATTGAAGAATTACATCTGCCAAGGTTCTTTCTTGGCACGTGTGGTAATATACCAATGTTTGGTTTGTCAATCTTTTATGGCCATTGTTTAAAAGGTCGACAAATGGGTTACACGGTTTAGGTAAGGAGACCCATATTATATCTATATCTATAAATATATATCTATATCTACACACACACACACACACACACACACACACACACACACACACACACACACACACTTAGTCAAACATTTGCTTGGGGACAAAGTGGACAAAGATTAGTGATGACAGTTTCTGCAAATGGCTGACTGAGTGACTGCTGCTTTGGTTAACATAGGTAATTGCTATTGTGGTAAGGAAGGGTAGATTGTGTGCTAGTTTCTGTGTGTATATTTGTGTGTTTGGGACTGCGTAGGTGCCAGGCAAGGGAATACATTTAGTGTATGTGTGAGTATTTGTGGGTTTGAATTAGAGTACAAACAGACCAGCAGTAACCAAGTAACAATCAGCCAAGCCACAGCATAGTGAAGGAAAAAATAAGCCAAGAAAAACCTTTTTACGCGTTTCGTTCACATTTAATGCCTCATGAACTTCATCAGAAAAGGTTTACAAACCCCACATTATGATTAAATACACTCAATAAGGTCACATGAATTACAAACTAACCAATAGTTAAAAATACCCAAAAAATTGTCACAGAATTAAAGACATATTACAAATAATAAACATAAACAGACTATTTAAAGTCTTTAAATATATATGTTAAAACATTTAAATTCTATTTAGTTGCAAAAAACATTTGATATTAATAACGTCATTCAACCCAGGTGGTTGATCTGCGTTTAACATTATCTGCCATATGGCTTCTCTGCATTCTAAATATACTTTAAAATTCCCAGCTAATAAATCAGAGTTAACACTTTCCAGCACTGAAAATCTAAACTTTTTGAACAAACTACAATTTAAAGCATGTCTGGCGAGAGCATTTGACAAATCCTTTTTCTTAATGGCCAAATTATGTTCATAAATACGTTTATGTAATTCCCTTATAGTTTTACCAACATAAAATTGTTCACATGAATCACAAATGGCCACATAAACAACAAATTGTGTCTTGCAAGTGTAATGACCATTACTATAAATGGTCTTTTTTAGATGTTTAAACAAAATTGAACTATTCCCTGATATATATCTACACTGCTTACAACAATTACACGGGAAAGTACCATAACAACTGACCTCATCCTTGGGTTGCCTAACCGATTCGACTATGGTCTTAATACTAGTAGTTTTTTTATATACCTTGTATTTTGGCATTAACGTTAAACTTGATAGAGTAAGAGCTTCCATAGTAGACAGGAAACAAAAGAAATTAAAACGGGACATGTTGGCATATAAAAACAACACTGCTTATTCCATCAAGAAAAAGTCAGTTGTTAACAGCACTGTTAATGGACAAAACAACAAGTTTGTGGTCAACAGTAATAATCATGTAAACAATAACATGAATACTGTTGAAGAATGTGTTTCAAGTGAGAACACTTTTTCTAATGATAACACAATGACTAATAACATAAATGTTAATGAATCCTTTGCAAGTGTTGTTTCTACAGGTAGTAAGAATGTTCCTTTTTTAATGGACAAAGCAGGGAATACCAAAGTTCCCAAATGGTCCGGGAAAGTACAAACGAGGAACATAGGGAAGGGAAAGAACCGGAAAAGGAACTGAATTACAACATTAATGTATTAAATTTAACCCATGAGACTTTGCCGGTTAATGTTGTATCTTTGTTACAAAAAGGTTTTAATTTTGTTCCTTCAAACAATGTCAATATCCCGAGGCTTATTGTCGACTTTAAATTATATTTGAGAAAGTTGAATTTAAAATATATCTTTGATGGGGTAGTACAAGCTGAAAATGACAAAATGCAGTTAAAGAAAAAAAGCACTTATAACCCTTTGTTACATTCTACTTTGTCTGTTTTTGGGAAAATGTGTGAACATGAATTTAGGAATTTTCATTTCTATAGTAGTAGTCACTGTGACAATTTGATTTTTGAGGAAAGACAGGCTTTGAATTACATTGCTAGTAAAAATGATTGGCGTATTATGAAAGCTGACAAAGGGGGTACTATTGTAGTGATGGAAGCTATTGATTATAGTACAGCAATGAAATGTATGCTTAGTGATATAAGTTGCTACAAAGTAGTAACTAAGCAATATATTTTGGCAAACTTTAGGAAAGTTGATATTTTATTGTTTGATTTACTAACTCAAGGGAATATAGATAGTACCACTTTTGATTTTTTGAACAATGAATGTCCAAGATTGGCCAAAGTTTTTGGTATACCCAAACTTCACAAAGCTACTAGTACCATTCCATTTAGACCAATTATTTCTGCTAGTGGGTCTAAAACAGAATTTATTTCTATGTGGATGGACAAATGGCTAAATCCAATTGTACAACAAACCAAGTCTTTTCTTAGAGATTCTTGGCATTTGTTAGAACAATTGAGTGAAATTAGTATTGATGACAATGTTTTTCACTTTGTTTCGTTAGATGTCGTGTCATTATACACGAGTATCAACCAGGAAGTTGGTGTTGAATATCTAAGAGAATACCTAATTGGGTATACAAACATGGACAATAGTTTTGTTAACACCCTGTGCACTTTGATGGATGTTATTTTAGAGAATAATTTTTTTCAATTTGAAGATTTATATTACCAACAAATTTCTGGAATAGCAATGGGTGCACGAGTAGCGCCAAGTTTTGCCAACTTAGTCATGGCAATGTGGGAAATCAAATTCCTGTTTCCTCATCATTTAGCTAATCATATTGTTTTCTACAGAAGATACATAGATGATTTGTTTTTTCTGTGGATTGGAGACGAGGTGACATTTC
>NC_056742.1:367884031-367899031 GCF_019279795.1 Protopterus annectens
TGTGTATATGCTACATGTAGAGTACAAGCACTTAACTGAGTGATTGTTTCACTTAAATTGGAATCAGATGTAATATTCCATCAAGTTGCATTTTATCAGACTCTATATGAGTAAAAGAATGAGGGTGGTATTTATAGTTGCTGCGTACATGCAGTAGGTTTATCTGTGATGTTTGTGAGTATGATTCATAGAAGTCACTTATAGTAATGTGCAGTGCCTGCGATTGTGTTATATTAGGTAAGGTGAGTGTAGGAATGAAGCCCCCAGTCCCACAATTTTGTGCAGTGCCTGCGATTGTGTTATATTAGGTAAGGTGAGTGTAGGAATGAAGCCCCCAGTCCCACAATTTTCCTAAAAGTTTAATGAATCGTACTTTCACCACTTTCAATAGACAGTGGTTAATAGTAAAGACATATAGGATAAGAATCAAATAACAATAAAAGGAATACTGTATTTTGCTAGTAAATATTAAAAAATACACTGAATTGTAAAAATTGTTTTAAAAATATATACGATATATTCATCTTCATCATAGGGATCAGAAGATGCTTCCATATCTCTTAGGCAATAGGAAAGTGTATATTTATTGGAACACATCTTCTGTAAAAATACTTTGATGTAATGAAGTCTCTACCATTCTCTTTCCATCACTAGTAAATATAATCAGAAGCAGTGCAAGACTGATGCTATAATGGTTTTATTTATTATACTGTCAAGTACCAAACTCATTTATACATGTTGATATCTACATATCTGCAAAGTCAAACTTTTCCTGTAACACTGAAGCAGTGGTTGAATAATTAATATGGGTCTCAGAAGTGACATCTATAAGTTGCTGCTAGACATAATAAAAATAGTTTGAGGAGGCTGTAATGTCACTCCTCTGGGCCAGTAACCAAGAAGCCTCAGTCCTCACCACTGACAATGATGAGGGACAGTCACTTGGAACAAAGATAGATACACATAGTATTTCCAGATGCAGCTCTCTGTACCAAGCACAGTTTTCCTTAGGAGCACACAGGGAACACATCCCCATCCTTGGGCTGGGTTTACCTCTCTCTATCCAGGCTCCAAATAAGACTCTCCACTGACACAGATGTAGAGTTAACTCCTTATCCAAGTGTTCCAAGCCAAGTTTTCCATCACCCTCTTTGTGAAACCAGTGCTCTGTGTCCCAGCTCAAAGTAGCTGACACACACCTTCTTTGAGATTTGACTTTCTCACAGACACACACACACACACACACACACACACACACACACACACACACACACACCTGGGAATAGCCCCAGACTATAATGCAGTTACACTGCCACCAGCCAGCTACTCTAGGGATCTTACAAGATTATACAATTATACTGAGTAAAATTAATGCTAATACAAATGGTTGTGTTTGACAAATGAAGCAAGACTTTTAGGAGTGGCCACAGTGTCACCAAATAAATATAAGTACTCTCAAAGGTTAAAATATTCTCTAAAAGACTAACCACAATGAAAAGGTTAAAAATATTTAATAATAATTAAAAAAAAACATGAAAAGACTAAATATATATTTACAATAAACAGCAGAGTTTCAGTTGCAGGAAATTTTAAAAATAACACAGATGGATAGATTCATACAGATACAGGAAAAGAGTATTTAACTAATCTCACTATATTTTCCTGACTGATCTAAATAAGTACTGTTGCCTGGTTACTTACTAAAGCAAGGCAAGACAAAGTAGGTAAGTGATCCTTTTTTTGTCAGGTTTCAAAAACATACTGCTCTGAGACTTCTGTATCATCTAATATTAACATAA
This sequence comes from Protopterus annectens, assembly GCF_019279795.1. Taxonomy (NCBI): domain Eukaryota; kingdom Metazoa; phylum Chordata; order Ceratodontiformes; family Protopteridae; genus Protopterus; species Protopterus annectens. The sequence continues at coordinate 367,885,831 of NC_056742.1, forward strand.
TTTCAATGCCGGATTACAGAATGACATTACATACATCTCTGACTCTGATTCCCATACTTACCCCTTTAGTAAAATCTGAACCAGAATCTACCACATATGTGTTACCATACACACACATAGAGCTTTGCAAAGGGGTGTTATAGCATCTGGATGCTATAAATCCATTTCAAACTTCCACCCTTCAAGTGTAGTCATTAGTTTACCTTTAAGGACAATACAGTAGGATTCCTTGTCCTGGTTTTCACAGACATTTTGTCTCTGGCTGCAGTCAGAACTGTAAGTTACAATCATTATGGCCTAAACCAGGTAATTTAATTTCAGACTATTTTTCCAACTTAGCTGGACTAAGATTAACATCTTCTCTTCCAGTATCCTCTGTTACAGTATATTCATTTCAACAGTTACAATGCAGTCTGACATACAGGTGTATTTCTTTCTTGTCCAGCAGGACCCACTGTTGGTGCATTTTCAACACAAGCACCTGTACAAATCAGTTTGATATGCAACTGACATATAATTCTTTACAAAACTCCAGCTAGCTACGCTGGTATATGTTACACATCCACTGCCCTAGTTCTCTTGGCATACTGGCATAGCTGGTAATATCTCACATCATCACAGAGGTTATGCACATGGTTGCTCTTTCTCTCTCTATCTCTCTCATTCTTTCTCTGTCTGTCTCTCTCCTTCTTGACAAGCCGTGGCTGCCCCTTAAATTGTATAACTATGGATATTACCAGAGTCAAAGCCCTTTGTTACATGTGGCAAATTATTAAAACATCTAGTCAAATTAGGGTAGGTAACAGCTAGTGACAGTTCTACCATCCAAGTCTTTGATACAAGATCTTTACTTTTTTGAAATCATGTTGATTATGATCTAATCAAAGACCTTGATTTTCACATTTTGCATTGTATTTACTAGAATTTTTTTAATCATTACAAAGTGTACAATGTCTTCTGATGATGATGACTGTCACTGAATAGACTCAGTGCAAAAACAGTGTAACTGTATTTATCTAATTCTAATTATTTTAGGAATACTATGAAACCTTTCTGATGGGAAAGAAGTCAATCCTTCCTATTCCTGTCCCTCACTTTTTAGGGAAGGACATGCTGCTTTGATCAGGCTGCTTCACTTCAGTGAAAGAATGACAAATCCTAACTGGAAAAGCAGAATGCAAATATACATCAGACATAAGAAAAAGTCCAGTTCAGGGAGTGCTTTAATAGCTGAAACTATGGAGCCATGATCACTCTAGCTCCCTTGAGAGAGTCTTCTGTTCTCTCTATCCCTTCCTCCCGTCCTAACTATATTTTATACTGTGAAAATACACCTGAGTTAGTAGACAAGATGTGTAACTTAGCTGTGATCTTGGACTGTCAGGTGGCACTCTGGCACCAAGTGTCTGCTAATGGAAAAATCTTCCTTCTTCTACTTGAGAAACATCTCCTGGACCAAGCAGCTTTTACTGCAGGATGATGTCTAAGTAGTCATCCATGCCCTGGTCTCTCATTCCACCTGGACTGCTGTAATGCCCTATAACTTGGACATCGTAACACTAAGCTTAACCATATAGAAAAGGTATAGAAGTCTGAAGCTAGCTACTGACCAGTGCTTAGTGTTACCAACACTTTCTACCTGTTCTTCCCTTTCATTACTAAATTGCTTTCTTGCTCTTAGTGTAAACTTACTTATCCTTTCAAGACGTGGGTCCATCATGGCTGAAGGAGTTGGTGGTAGTGCCTTACTGTCCCCCTTGGTCTTTGCAGTTAGTTTCCCAGAGTTGGTAATATTTCTATAGGTCTGCTTAAACACATCTGGCATGCATACCTTTGATTTGCAGAGTCCTAAGCTGTGGAACACATTACTTCAGTGGTTTCAGGTGTGTCCTGCTTTTGCTAGCTTAGACAGTTCACTCAAAATGTAACCTATTTAAAATGGCCTTTGAAAGGTTGGCATGAATTCATGTTACCTTGATCCATCACCTTAATTTTAACCCTCTGCTGTGATCTACCATGCACATCTGCAGTTTTTATTCATTTTTTTTTAGTTTATTTTCTGTTTTGTTAGTCTTTGTGCATCATTTTCAGTTTTAATGTATATAATTTTATCTAGTCATTTATTGTAACTGGTGGTTTGTTAAAGACACCTTAATAAAGTTGAAGGTGATGCTACAAGGAAACAGGCTGAAACACAAAAATGATTTATAACTTCTCTCCATTTTTTTCTCAAGCAAAACCATACCAAATAACCAGAGACAAACCTGAAAGCAGGACTTATGTTCCACCGATTGTCACTAATACTGGAAACCAAGCAATAAAGAAAATAGGCTATTTTTTTTTTCAAAAGACAAGATTAACAAGAATATATACATTACCTGTTGTAGTAATTATGGTGTTGTCTGTGGAAAAATCAGAAACAAACACTATAATAACACAGGTTAAAAGTATTAAAGACTAGAAACTGCCTTTATTTTGTCTATCTTTATGAAGTTGATAGAAGTGGTTTTCTGTAATCAAACATCTAAATTATAAGCAGAAGGTAATTTAAGTTTAACAGCAGACGTACTTTAAAACTTGCAATTTGGAAGAGTCCGTATTTATGATACAAAACTAGTGTGTGTACAATTATTATCTTAGTGTCTTTAGAATTATTCGATTCTACCCTCAGAGCAGGGTTAATTGGGTTGTTCAGTATAGTAACTCAGAAATAAAATGCTGTGTGAATCATATCTAATTACAACATTTTAAGATAGCTTAAAATATAACACAAACTGAGTTATCATTTACATGCTTATTCATAGAGACCATCTGTTTGTAGCATCACAATTTGGGAGTTTCTAAGCACTGCTGTTTTCTAAGTATCTAAGACATAAAAATCTGTGACAAAGATGAATTTTCTATAGTCAAATGTCAAGCAAAGAAATTTAGTAAAATAAAACATTACATGTCAAAATGTGTTATAAAATATGGAATTTGAACAGAAAGAGTGAAGACTGACCCACTTTAGAAACTACTGTATATATTGTACATTACACTCTGCTTGTTCACCAGAATGTGTGTATATATATATATATATATATATATATATATATATATATATATATATATATATATATAGTTTATACTTAATTTGAATTACGCTGTTATTGCTTATAGTTCTATATTTTTTGTTTGAGAAATGTTTTGTGTTTCACTTGGGCTGACTCTGATACTGTTCAATATTGATCAGTACACTACCCTGGTAAACAAATATAAATAAACAAATAAAAAATAAAATTAATGCATAAAGTCTCTATGTCCTGCAATCCCCAGTGAGGTGTGCTATGCCCACACTCCCATTTATTAGGTACGCTAACTGCCTTGTTCCTTAGGAAATCCACCCTTATTGTAAGTTAGCATATCTGAATTTGTATATTTAGGATAAACCACTTGAAAGTCGGCGGAGATGTAAACACATCAGCAAAAACTGATACAACTATAGATTTCTTTTCTGCAGCATTCCAGTTTTACTGTTGGTCTTATATTTTATTAGAATTAAGACATCATTCAGGAGTACTGCAGGCACTTGTATCTCAAGTGCTTGAAAACCTGTACCTGAAAGTCATGCAGTCGAACGCCTTGTAGCTCAGGTAGGCTGCTGCTAGTGCTCAAGCCTGAACATGAGTTTGGGAAAACAGCCCTGGAAAAGAGTTTAAGTTTCAGGATTGGGAGAGGAGTTTAGGTTTAAGGAACAAGAAAGGTGATTTAAGTTTAAGGAACAGGGTTTCAGGCTTACAAAGTGATTTGGGAATTTAGGTTTAGTGACTGAGGTTAAAACTTTAGGTTTAGGGTGTGACTGGAGACTTACATGTTGAGGGGTGGAGGTTTATGGTAATACAGGAAGGATGTGGTAAAAGTGCCCAAAACATAACTAGTAATCCAAACTTAGGCACCGGAGAACAGCAGTTCCAACACACAAGTGATTTAATGTTCAAACACAGCAAAAGGAACACACATCCACAAATAACATAAGCACTGATAAAAACACTTCCCCTTACGTTTTCGTCTCATAGAACTTCATCAGATCATTGAGGTTCTATGAGGCAGAAAAATAAGGAAAGTGTTTTATCAGTGTTATTTGTGGATGTGTGTTCCTTTTGTTGTGTTTGAACATTAAATCACTTGTGTGTTGAACTGCTCGTCTCCGGTGCCTAATTTTGGATTACTAATACAGGAAGGACCCAGGTTGGGAACTGGATAGGAGTTTTGAGGGTTAAAGATTACGTTAGGGTAGACCTGTGCAACTGTATAAGGTGGAATCTGGGGAGGGCTATGCAGAAGTGGGAGATCAGGCTAATGGGAGTTCAAGCACTTGCTTTTTCGAGCAGGTGGCAGCGAGCAAGTGTGTCCTGAGCTACTAGCATGTGAGCACCTGTAGTAGGACCTCATCATTCTGCACATTCAGTGATAAAGCAACTTTTTTAAACCATTTAAAATAAACAAGAAAATGTGTAATTACTTGTAGTTTAATTTTGATTTTAGTAACATTAGCAGTTTCATGCCATGCTGAATAGCAGTCAGTCTCACTGATAGGCTTTAAGTGAGTATATTTCTGTTGCATTGGGACAGGTAAATAAGATAAGTATATGGAATGAATTTGTAAGAAGGCAGCTGATGGCAGTGTGCCTTTATATACTTCATTCATCATTGTGGACAGGTAGTACCAGGGTACATTGATTCATATCAGACCATAGCAGCAGGTAAAAAAAGTAGTGTGGTGTAACTCATTACATCCAAGTGATGCTTACAGGTGTATCTGCAGTTAACTCCTACTGATGCCTCTAGGCGTCAAAGTTTGCTTGTTTGTATTTGCATCAATAATTCCAAAACCATCCTATCTACAAGGCTTTAAAAAGCTTTAAATATTTCATCTTAAAGTATACACAATGGCAAACTCAGCTGCATTAATATTTGATCTGTCTAGTACAAATAAATAGATATTAACTGTTATTTGTATGATATTAATTTATATAGATATAATTTTCTAAATATATTACTAACGAAGTAACACAGACAGACCTGTGTGAAAGATCTCAGCTAGATGCATAAAATGCTGCTGACAGTATGTGCATAATTTGAGTGGTTGCTGAGGTATTGCAAGTTGTTTACAGAATATTACAAATGTAATAGTTACTGTGTTTACTGTGATTTATACAATTCTGTTTAAGACCTAGAACATAGAGAATACTACCACTATAGAAATAGCTTGTGTTGAAGAGTTTGCCATTGATACTTTCATAATCCCTGTGGTTCCAGAGATATGAACATTTGCTTGAAATGTAAGGACATAATTTGATTCTGTCAAAATGCTTAAACTCCACCCCTTAGAAGTTACAGTGCAAGCTTCCTGACCTCAATTGGAGTGAATGAGTTATAAATGAATAAAACAGGTATGTGAAGACAAACTCTGGTGCATGCATTTGTATTCTTGTAAAAACATTTTTAAAGAGAAAGTAATCTAGATGAAGCTTAATACAAAACACATGCACAAATCAAGAATTTAAACTAAGACACCTTTCTAATCAATTTATTTTCATCACAACATTCCGGTTACATGTTAACATTTAAAATGTTATTTCGGTATCCTGGATTTGTATGCTTATGATTGTTTTTCTCCATCATTGTTCTGCTTGAATTTCTTATACAAGATTCATCTAGGATTTGTCCAACTTTTATGTGCAGTTTTTTTCTTTTCATTACATCATTCAAGTTGTATACATATGTAAGTAAATCCAGAAACATTTGCTGAAATGCAAATGAAATGAGGTTTGAAACAGACAGTTTTGTCCAGGGACATCTTCAAGTGGGATTCAATAAATAGAGTAGCAGGAAGTAAGAGGATAGGACAGGATAGGGTTAAATAGGAATGGAAGATGTTTCTGAGCAAATGAGGGAGAGGCTTAAAGGATTTTAGACAAGTGTAACTGGGTAGGAGTCACATTTTGGCGTGAACTTGCTATGGCAAGTTTTATGTCCGAGACGACCTGTAGGTACTCGTGGTTGAGGTAGGCCTTAAAATAGTTATGGAAGGAGGCATGATGGTCTGAGTCATATGGAGGTAGCTTGGTGGTTGTAGTTGGTGGGGCTTGGGGCCTGAGCATATCTTCAATGGTACAGATTTGCAGTGGAGGTCCAGATTTTACCATACATTTTTAGTCCATTTTTCATAACATTATGGTTCTTGGCAAGTTCCTGACAAAATCATTAAAGTTTAAAGATAATACCCTTTGCCTCACATATTTAGTCGTTTTCACAGCAATGTGGTTTTTGATAGTTTAGTGACAAATCATTACATTTTAAAGATAATATGCTTCGGAAAATTCTTGCTAATGTGAAAATTATACTAGCAACTTTCTGAGTTGGTAAGAATAATATTTCGAATGGTTCTTAATTTGGGTTTTGGTTGTACCTTTAGCTATGGTTTTGGGAAAATTTCTAGCTCTGAGATGTTGAGAGGTAGGGGCTGGAGGCATGGGGGAACCATGGCTGCAGGTTGCAGGGATGGAGTGTGGATTCCGGTCATTAAAGGAATGTGGGTGAGTTCATGGTAGTTTTCCTGGTTACGGTTGACTCTACTTTGCGGTTTGGTTTGCTTGGCGGAGCTGTGGCTGTTTGAGAAGGCATGGGTCTCAGTATTTCGGATCTATACCTCAAGGCACACTCCAGTGCTAGTTGATTTCTGTACATGGTCAGGGTAGGTTATGGCTTCCTTGAAGTATATAGTAAGAAGAAATTGGCTGTGCACCTTTTTTTTTTGCAAGAGAGAGTTTTCATTTGCTGAGGGCATATGGCAAGGGACTTTCCAGTATTGTAATTATTGCTAAATTGAGACTTAATCTTGACACTTTTGCAGCTATGGGTGTGCGTCATCTCTGGTGGGCTACCTTAGTATGTACTGAACACTTATTATGGTAAACTGAACTGTTTGTGATTTTCTGTCACTGCTAGCTGGCTGAGTTCATTTGGTGTCAATTTTAGTTGTGGTGTTCACTGTGGCTGGTTGTCATTGGATCTTTTAGTGGGTTGTGAAGTCCTGTGCTTATGGTGTCATGGACATGTGCACTCTTGTTAAAGGGCTGTTACAGCCATTAGACTGGTATGTATGGGGGGTGGGTATATGGCTCTGCTGTCTGGGTTACCACAGAAGAGGAATGGAAGAATGGTTGGTCATCACTCAGGTGAACATAGAAGGCAAGCTGGTGAGTGACCGGAATACATAAGTCCATGGGGGGGGGGGGGGTTGGATCACTTAAGTGCATGCATATTTGGTACATTTCAACTGTGGTTAACTGGTAACTTAGTGGTAAATCAGCACAGGTGCAGTTTATAATATATACATATATATATATATATATATATATATATATATATATATATATATATATATATATATATATATATATATATATATATATATATATATAAAAGAAAGTTAATAAAATAATGACTCTGTCTTAATGCTGCATTCGAGGATTGTTTTCAGGTTGTATGACAAGGGACTTGTACTGGGTAGAGCTAACTTCTGAAGATGCCCAGATTTTGCTTTGTTTGTTTTGTCTGTTCCCCATTCCTGGGTGTCGGCATCATGTCTCTCGATGGTACAGAGTTTGCAGTGCCTAATTTTTCTGTCATGTTGTTTTTTGTGCCTTTTTCTTGCTGTTCATCATGGTGCTGTTCTGGATTTCTTGCTTTGATAGGTTGAGATGTGTGGTTGGCTTGTATTTTCATTGTGAGTTCAACATTAAAAGTGGAAGGTTGCAGATGTTCTGTTCAGGAGCTGAAAGGGGGGTGCGCTCTGATTGGCTCTTGGAGCAATGTACAGTGTGTGGAGCAGCAGTTACATGGGTTAGGGTGCAGTACTTGGAGTGGTTTCTTGGCTGTATATGATTCTACTAAAATTAGTGGCTTTTGGAGGAAAGGTGGTTAATTAGGGAAACCTCCACCAAGGCACTCTATATGCATCTTCAGGATTGCATGGACCCTGCTATCACAAATAAAACCAAGACTCCTTCCTCAAGCAAGAAGAAACCAGTCTGGTGGACCCCGGCCATAAGCAAACATTACAATAAAAGGAGGAGACTTATACAACAAAAGGCCAAATCTCAAGTAGAAAAATCATCCCTGATCAGCATTAGTAAGAAATTGAAGGCCCTCATCAAGTCAGCTAAAGCTAATTTTGAAAAGAAAGTTGCCAAGGATAACCATAAGTCCTTCTATGGCTACGTCAAAAACCTAAATGGCAATGCTCAGGTCTGTTCTGAGCTATTACAAAATGGAACAAAATACACTGACCCTTCTGACATTGCCAACATCTTGGCTGACAGGTTCAGTGCAAATTTCTCCCTCCCCCCTCACCACCTACAGGGCCTATTACCATTCCAGGGGATTGTGTAAGTCCAATTATTACTGATACATTGGTTAACAAGGCTCTATCTAAAGCTAAAAACACTGCCTCCATGGGACTGGATGGTGTCCCAGGCTGTGTCATACGCGAGCTCCAAAAGGAATTAACCCCGCATCTTAATACACTGTTTAGTCTCAGCCTCTCCACAGGATATGTGCCCATAGAATGGCACATGGCAATGGTGGTCCCGCTACACAAGGGTGGGGCCACAACTGACCCTGGGAACTACCGACCAATAAGCCTGACCAGTCTGATCTGTAAGGCTATGGAGTAAATCATTATGGAACTCATAAATGGAAAGATTGGGAACCTCTAGTCGCTGGACCCCACACAGTTCGGCTTCGTCAAGGGCAGATCATGCCTCCTGAACCTGGTGGATTTCTTTGAGACAGTTACTCAGGCTATAGATAAGGGAAAGGAGGTGCACACGGCTTACCTTGACCTTGCTAAAGCATTTGACACCATTCCCCATTCAGGTATTATTGATAAGCTCACCAGCCTGGGCATAAACCCTTACGTCACAAGATGGATTGCAAAATGGCTCTCAGACAGATCCCATAAAGTAAGAATAGCGGGATCTATGTCCAAATCCAGACCAGTAATGAGTGGTGTGCCTCAGGGCTCTGTCCTGGGGCCCCTCCTGTTTGGCATATACTTCTCAGAAGTACAGGCAAGCACGGAAGGGCTGTGACTGACTAAGTTTGCAGACGACTGCAGACTGGGTGCTATAACAGAGTCTCCGGCCGACATGGAGATCCTCCAGAAGGGCCTAAATGAGACATGATGCATGGTGTCAAAGCCATGGTCTCAAGCTAAATGCAAAAAAATGCATAGTAATCCCCTTTGGAAAAAACAGAGTACCCGCAAACTACAACATAGGAGGTAATCCCCTGAAATCTGAAGAAGAAATAAGGGACCTGGGGACCCAAGTAGATAGTCAGCTTTCCTTTGATAACCATGTTGCCAAAGTGGTTAGAAAATCCTTCTATGTGACCCATCTGATCACGAAAGGGTTCGCATCAAGATCTAAGGATGTAATGGTGCCCCTCTACTCTTACCTCATCATACCCATTACTGAGTACAATGCACCAATTGGAATGTACCTGGCTAGACATCTCCAGCAGCTGGAGAGACCACAGAGGTACCTAACCAAGAGGATTACTGGCTTCAAACAGTTTCCCTATGCAGCACGACTGAAAAAGCTAAGACTGTTCTCTGTTGCATACCACTTTCTCAGAGGCAAACTCTGTCTAACGTACAGAGCCATGTCCAACCCAGAATTGTTGAACATGCTCCATCTTAGCAAAACCAAATCTACATGAGCTACATGCTCTAGGGATATAAACCTCAACACAACAATGAATAGAACATGCTGGAGGGATAGATTCCCTTCGCAGAGACTTCCCTTACTATGGAACAGGGTCCTGATCTACATAAGACAGAGCCCCTCGCTATCACTCTTCAAGAGGAACCTTGATGAGTGGATGAGTAACAGAAAGTTCACACCAGGGATCACACCAACAGCACTACTAGATAGGGGCCAAGGGTACTAGCTGCTAGTACAAGGGTCTAGGGAACTACTAAAGGGGTGGTGAATACCGCACAACGTGGCTGGGCTAATATATATATATATATATATATATATATATATATATATATATACTTCGGGCAAATAGCCCAGTACCAACCTATGAATCTATGAACCTATAATTACACAATGAATAATAACTAAGAGTTATAGACTTCTTTTAATTTAGAAATGTATATTAATGCACATGCTCTGATTCTGTTACTTTTTCAAGTTAATAGCACTGATATTTTAATTAATTTTTTTTCTCTCTCTAGATTTGTCCCTGATGCTGTTGAAATCTGTCCCTGATTGGTGGAGAGCTATGGTCCTGTCTTTGTGAATATTTTTAGGATTATATAACAGTTCAGTTGGAAACACCTGTTATCTAGTCATAGAAATAATTAAGGCTTTGAATTTGGACAGTTATTCATTTAATAAGAACAGTTTCAGTTAGCAGCATGATGATGTGTTCCGTGATTTGTAACTACTGTTTGCTCATTCAGTTTCTGAGCTTCTGTGTAGGCAGCTTGCTTTATTGTGCATTTACTATGGCGTTGTCCGTACACACTAACTTTTGTCAACTGAGTATTTATTTCCTTGGTACTTCTCGGGGATACATTTCTTGATCTCAGAGGTGAGAGGCATGACACGGCATCGGATTTTGCCATGGTAAAGATGGCAGTTTGGGTTTGCCGTTGCCGGAGTGGGTTTGTTAGCATTTTGGGTGCTGTCATGGGAACAGTTGAAGACTTGGAATTGGGGATGTGTGAGCCTCATGCCATGGTCTGTTTTTGGGGTGTGGTGATTGGTGCATGTTCAGCTGTGCTGGGGTTTTGGCATTTATGTTGAGGTGACTGGTAGTTTTTGAGTCTATGGGGTCAGTGTTTTGCTTTTCCTGGTGAAGTCCCTGGCCTCGCTTCCAGTTTGGTCGAGTTGTAATTGCTTGCTCGCTTAGTGAGGGCGTTTCAGTGGAGTGGAGTTGGAGTTGTGGTCATTTGGGGTGCAGGTTGAGAGACTGCATCCATGTCATGGGTTACTAGCTGACTGGGAATAATTTCTGTCAGTTGCACATGTGTGCTGGGGCCTTAATGGCTGTGAGGGATGGTGATGACGGTTTAGCTCTCAACTGTCCAGATCTTTCAGGGGGAAGATTGTTTGTCATTTGCATATATTACCTTGATGTCATGAGTGCAGAGAGCCTCTTTACAAAGTTTTAAGCGTATGGCAGGTCAAAGGGAAATGCTGCCACTTACCTACAGATATTACCTTGTTATGGAATTAAGGTCCCTAAGATATATTCAGCCTTAAAAGCAAGGGATTCAGCCAAGCATGTAATGGTACTGCAAATAATCTGCTATCAAAAAAAAAAAGCCTAACTGGGAAATATGGGAGGTATAATATCTACATTATCAAGCTTATCACTTGACCCTGTGTTTTAATTTTATGCTACTGGACTATCTAAAAAAAAATGGATGGAGATTATATAGAAGAAAGAGTGGTTTATTGCTTGACGGTTATATATGTAATTATATCTCAACTTTAGAGTTTTGGGCAGAATGTCCAGATTTTGCCTTAAATTTTGGTCTGTGTCTCATAAATTCTGGTCTTCTGGATTATCGTTGGTAAATCATTCAGGATTGAAGTCAGTAACTGACAGACAATTGAGTTTCAGACTTTTTACCCTTCAAAAATTTTGTGTTAATGCAAACCTGTTCTATTAACCTAAGTCTGTATGAGTAATATTTAAGAGTTCCGGTAACTAGTGGTCTTGGATCCTCCTATTAATTATGGCTTTGTCTGTGCTCAAGAATTTTTTTTTGGGGAAATCCTTGCAGACTGACGTCACTAAGCAATGGTATACAATTTCAGATTTTCCTTCAGAAGTACATGATACTGCAAATATGTTATTCTATCAACTTTCTAGGTTTGGGGGAGCAATATTTGCATACTGTCTGTACGTGGGCTTTTGTCTCCTCCACTAACATTTTTTTGTCTTGCCCATATTTTGCACTGAGGTTTGTACTCATCAGTTGTTGGAAGCAGTTTTATTTCTATTAATTCTGTTGCTACTTGTGTTGTTTTGACTGAGAGGTGTAGCGACTGAGTAAATTATGCAGGGTCAATATTGTTTGCACGTTTGAGGAAACATTGGAAATTGGCTACAAGATAGGGGATTTACAGCTTTCTTTTTTTTTTTTTTACAGATAGAGAGTGCACAGCAGTGCTCATCAATCAGTGGCCTGAAGGTGGTGAGGTGCAGATTGGACCTTGGTTGGCCAGAATGAAGGAGGCCTGAAAGGTGAGGTAGGCTGGCTAGTGGATGTCTGGTCACCAGAGTGGTGCATAATGAGGCCATAAAAGCAGTGTACAGAGGGAGCAATGGTCAGTGGACTGAGGGGAGTGAAGTTGTAAGGTAATGGATTCTGCTGGGGAGGACGCGTTGGTGGTTGGAATGGAGCACAAGGAGGCTGCAGGTAATCCTACTTATTTGGGTTCACTAAGGCACATCAGAGTACTGTGTCTTGGGGTAGAGAGAGCAATTGAGGTAGAGGCAGGTTGGGGGGTAGGATAGGAGGTTATTAGGTTAACAGATATAGGGTTTTTACCAGCCATCCAAGTCAGCCTTCATGTTTGGATGGGTGGTATGATCTAGTTCAAGATGGACATGGGTGGACACTTTAGGCTGAATTTCCAGTTACCCATTAAGTTGTGACTTGCACTCTCTGAGCTGATAGGAAGTGGTTTGCTATGCACGATTTAAGAGTATGCAGGGTTTGATGGAGCAGTCTAGGTATGTAGGTTTTGTTGGCGATATGTGTGGAAATGGGTTTAGAGGTTTGGGGTACATTTAGCAGGTGATTACTGGGGAATCAACTTGGTTAGGCTTTTGGCAGATGGATGGGAAGTTGTGGAGAATTTTATTGGTTGACAAAGGAGGCATGTGAGGACCAACTGCGGGAGTTGGGCTGGGGGGCTGGTTATGGAAGGAAGGGTAATTGGCATGTGGTATATAGGGGTTGTATGTTAAGTGGGCATAGAAGGTGCAGTTGGAGTGGTTGGGAATTAGGGTTTATTGCCTTTTGTTTAAAGGGGAAATGGTATGACTTGTGGTGGTGGGTTGCTGGAATTCCATGATGGCTGATTAACTGTCTGATTGTTTATAAAGGATAGCTAGTGGGATGGCA
>NC_056742.1:367904031-367911531 GCF_019279795.1 Protopterus annectens
TAGCACAAAAAGCCTGGACAAAGCCAATAATGGGGGAATACAAATTCAGTTCTCACTGCTTCTCACTCACCATAGCTCTCACCTCTTAGCACAAACATCCTGGACAAACAACAAAGCTAATAATGGGGAATACAAATTCTGTTCACATCTCACCATAGCTCTTAACTCTTAGAACAACAAAATGTGGACAAAGCTCAGAAATGGTGGTGGCTAGGGACTTTAGTTTCAAAGGTACAGGGTTTGAGCCTGAATACCTCTAGCCACCAGGTGTATTACATGGGGGGCATTTTCTCGCAAATGCCCACACACACCTGAGTCCCAAGTAATCCCCAAATGCATTTGCTAGTGCTGATGTTAAGATTTCCTATTTGCATGCCAATTCCCCAAACAAAATGCATTTGTGAGTGCTGATGTAACTCCACAACAAGCACACTTGATAAATCCAAACCCGAGTACTGTACTGCTGTTAAGATTTCCCTAAATCCAAAACGAGTGCTGCTGTGCAGAGATTTCATGCTCGCATTTGCAGATTTGCAGCCGGAAGGTCAATTCCGACTAGCTGATAGCCCTGACAGAGCTGATGTCATCACGCACATGATGATATCAGCTCCGACAGCACAATATTCAAAAAAAAAGAAAAAATTGGAACTGAAGGGTTGCCACTTGGGAATCGTGGCACTGCCTTCATTTGGACCCCCAAACTCGGTAAAAAAAAAGAAGTTATGTTCTTACCATAACGTTCCATCTTAGTTGTCTTCTTCTCGCCTTCTTCTTGCTGGATGGGTTCGGAGCCGACCTCGGCTCCGACTCGGCCACTCTAAAAGCTCGAGAGTTGGTTCCACCGGCTCGAGGCTCCCCCTATATCCCACAATGCTAGGCGTGAGTTACCTCAGATCTCGTTTGTAAGCTAGGCCCAGCCTATAGTAGTAATAGAATAATTAGTAACAAAGTCCACCTCTATAAACAAGGGAAGAGAAGGGAGACCTACATCCTGATCCAGGAAATATGCACAGCAGAGCATATACCTAAAGTACAGAGGTGGTAGAAAGAGAGGTCACAATCACAACTCCTCTAGATCTGTCCAGGCCAGGGGGCAGGAGGGTGGGACGCAAGAAGAAGGCGAGAAGAAGACAACTAACATGGAACGTTATGGTAAGAACATAACTTCTTTATGTTAAGTTGTCTATCTCGCCTTCATTCTTGCTGGATGGGACCGCGTCCCTAGCACCTTGTCCTGGGTGGCCTAACGGAACAGACTCCTGAGAACAGTGGAACCAAAGTTAGCTCTATGCCTAGAAGCTAAATCCAACTTATAATGAGAAATGAAAGTGTGAGGAGTAGCCCAAGTAGCCGCTGCACAAATGGTGTCAATAGGCAGTCTGTCTTGGAAGGCTAAAGAAGTAGCCAAAGCTCTGGTGGAATGGGCCTTAGGTTTATTAGGCAGCTTTTGGTGTCTAATTTCATATACAAGGGAAATCAAAGATGTTAACCATCTGGATAATGATACCTTTGAAACTGAAAGTCCCTTTCTGCCTTCCGCATAGGAGACAAACAGCTGGTCAGATTTTCTGAATTGTTTTGTTCTATCCAAATAGTACCTCAATTGACGATGAACATCCAGGCAGTGTAATTTTTGTTCAGACCTATTGGAATATTCTGGAAAAAAGACAGGGAGGTCAATGCTTTGATTTAGATTTGACGTCGAGACTACCTTAGGCAAAAAGGACGGGTTCGTTCGTAAGGATACCCTGTCCTTATGAAACAACAGATAAGGAGGTCGACAGCTGAGTGCTTGAAGCTCTGAAACTCTTCTAGCTGAAGTAATGGCTACCAGAAAGAGAGTCTTCCATGATAGCAACTTTAAAGAACAGGAGGCTGCAGGTTCGAATGGGGGAAGAATCAAAGAAGTAAGAACTAAATTTAGGTCCCAAGGAGAAGGGGTATTTCTTATAGGAGGTCTGTGAAGAAAAACTTCTTTCAAAAGGCTTTGCAAAGCTTGTGGGACATCAAGGCAGATTCAGAAATACCAACATGAAAGTTAGAAATAGCTGCCAATTGAACTTTAAGAGTAGAGGGAGATGAACCTGCATGGAAGAGTTCAGCTAGAAAATCAAGGACTATTTGGATGGAAGCAGTGAAAGGGTCTATGTCCCTTCCTTGAGCCCAATATGTGAAGCGTTTCCACTTACTCAAATAAATCTTCCGAGTGGAAGATTTATGGGAAGCTATCAAAATATCTCGAACGGAGTGAGATAATTGAGGAAGCCTGGCTAAGGTTGGAACTGGAGGAACCAAGCAGTGAGGTTCAGAGAGGGGAGGGAGCGATGTAACTGACCCGACTGATGGATCAAAAGATCTGGAACTAGGTCCAGATGCCACGGTCGCTCCAATAGAAATTGATGTAGAAAGGGGAACCACACCTGTCGAGGCCAGTAAGGAGCAATGAGGATCAATGAGGCCTTCTGAGCGATAGCTTTCTGTATCACTTGAGAGATTAGTGGGAAGGGAGGAAATGCATACAGAAGTCCCCGGGGCCAAACTTGGACTAGAGCGTCTCTGCTGGGTTGGCCTGGTAATGGGAATAGTGTGAAATAATCTCTGCACTTGCTGTTTTGGGGAGTAGCAAAAAGGTCGCAGCAAGGCTGACCCCACTTGAGGAAAATTTCTCTCACAACAGAGTCTTTCAGAGACCACTCGTGAGGCATGAGAATAGCTCTGCTCAACTTGTCCACAATTTGATTGGACTTCCCAGGGATGTGCGTTGCTATCAGAAAACGCTGAGAAGAAATCGCCCATTGCCACAATCTGAGTACTTCTCGACACAGGGGGTATGACCTGGTTCCGCCTTGTTTGTTGATGTACCACACTACAGACATATTGTCTGTCTGGATTGCAATTGTTCCCAAGGGAAGAGAGTCTTGAAGGGCTTGCAACGCTAAAAGCACTGCTCTCATCTCCAGAACATTTATGTGCAAGTGGCATTCATTTGGTTGCCATGTGCCCTGGACCGTCCTGCCCTGATAATGCCTCCCCCACCCGATCAGAGAGGCATCCGTTGTCAGAGTAGCAACCGGAGGGGGTGGAACAAAGGGTCTTCCCAACAAGAGCTGAGGGGAAGACATCCACCACATGAGATGATTTCTGCACGCCTGCGTGATCACAATGGTGTGGGACATTGGAAGTTGCTGGTATGACCATTGTGTAAAGAGCATCCATTGAAGGATCCGCATGTGGAATCTGGCTAATGGAAGCAGAGGTATGGCCGCCGCCATAATTCCCAACACCTTCAGAACTAACCTGGCTTTGATTCTGTTGTTGTTGAAAAGGAGTGAAACCAGCTTGTGAATGTCTGTTATTCTCTGATGTGTTAGCCTCGCAGACATGTCTACTGTGTCTAGATTTGCGCCTATGAAAGTAATAGTACGACAAGGCGACAAAACAGACTTTTCGCAATTTATTGAAATGCCTAACTTTTGACAAATGCGAAAAGTGTAATCTCTGGCCATCAGAAGGAGATGCTTGGTGGGAGCTGTGAGGAGCCAGTCGTCCAAATATGGAAACACCTGGAATCCTTGTCATCTCAGGTGAGAAGCTACCACTGCCATGCATTTGGTAAACACCGGGGCAGTGGTGAGACCAAAGGGCAGGGCTCTGAACTGAAAATGACTGGTTCCCAGCCTGAAGCGGAGGAATCTTCTGGAGCGTCTGTTCATTTTTATGTGATAGTACGCATCCTGAAGGTCTATAGAGCACATCCAGTTTCCTTTTCCCAATAGGGGAAGGATGGATTGCAGCGTGACCATCCGAAATCTTGTTTTCTTGACTGATCTGTTCAAGATACTGAGATCCAAAATTGGTCTCCAGTCCCCTGTTTTCTTTGGAACTAAAAGAACCTTGAGTAGATTCCGGATCCTTGCTGGTCTGCTGGAACTGGCTGAATTGCTCTTTTTGCAAGCAGTTTTGAAATTTCCAAAACCGCTAGATCCCTTTGAGCGGGTGGAACATCTGGAAGGGATTTTTTTGATTGGTTTGGAATGCGAAGAAAGGGGATAGAATAGCCTTCGGAAATGACGGACTGTACCCATTTGTCTTGAGTCAGGGATAGCCAGGCTTCTGGGTACAGTGACAATCTTCCCCCGACTGCCTCCGAAGGTGGGCAGTCGGGCAACACCTCAGGGATGCTGAAAGGGCTTATCAGAGAAGGCTTCCCGATTGCCCTGGTTCTGCGGAGCCCCCCTGCCTCGAGGGCGACGTCTACCATTGTTATTCCCGCCTCTGCCTCTGGCGGGGAAACGACTTTGTGCGTCAGGTGAAGTCCCTTGAGATTGTTTACGGAACCACATCTTTCCACCTTTCTGGCCTTTGGGGTAAGGCCTAGAAGGAGTAGAAAAACGGACTCCGATGGCAGAAAGAGTCTTGCCATCAGTTTCGCACCTAGTCAAGGTTTCTTTCACTTGAGGACCAAAGAGAGATGATCCGTCAAACGGGGAGTTAGTGAAAGACGTCTTGAAGGGGTCCGCAAAATTGCATAGCCGCATCCAGGCATGCCTACGTAAGGCCACACCTGTCCCTGCGGCCCTACTCGCTCCATCAGCCGCATAAGAAAGGAGGCGCATGGAGGAGTTGGTTATGGAGTTAAGGGTAGCCAGCTGAGTGTTCATCTTATCTTGAAAACCCGCAGCTGTAGGGACCTTTAACATTTCACTCGCTTCTTTAATCAAGTCCCTTTGAAGACGAGTGAAATGGCACAGGTAGTTCAGCGAACGCATAGTAAATGTCGCTGACGAGAACATCCGCTTCCCGTACCTGTCCATGGACCTAGATTCCTTGTTAGGTGGATGGACAGGTACTGAAGGATCAGCTAGCTCCTTCTTAGTGGCAGCAGCTACCACCATAGCATCCACAGAGACTCCTTTTGTCAAGAACTGTTTGTCTGCTGGTGCCGTTATGAATTTGGAGGGTCTCCTGGGAGTGGGGTCCACTGAATCAGGAGCCGTCCATGCCTTTTTAGCAACCACCTGCATGAGGGGTCAAGGGGGACACCCAGGAGGTGGAAGGGCGAGAGCCAAACACCTCAAGATACACAGATTCATCCTCCGAAGGGTTAAGGGCTGGCCAATTTCCCCTCTGTTTCAGGATCTCTAGAATGTCTGCAAAGGAGACATCTTCAGAAGGGGAACAGGGGGAACCCTCAGAATCATCTAAATCTGTGTCAGATGTGATGGACTCAGGTGAGTCAATGTGTTTCCTCTTACACTTCCTCTTCCGAGGGGCTCTTCTGCCAAATCAGGAGAGGCCTCGAAGAGGATGAAATCCCCACAGGGGGTTCCTGAGGAGTTGGCTCTCTGCGGTCCGGGATGAGGGAGTGAGTCGACTTGACCTGAGGCACCGTAGAGGGAGGGACGGACGGAGCCGACTGTGGAGTAGAGCCAGGCTCTAACACACTCCGCATGACCTCGAACGCACCCCTGTCAGGCAAAGCCAGAGGTCCCCGCCCGAAGCTGAGAACCTCCCTCGGCACCGACAGTGATGGCTCCGAGGCCGATGTCGGAGCCGAACTCACCAGCGCCGAAGCTCCAAGAGGAAGAGCGGGGTCGGACAAGGGTCCGATGCCACTCACCCCCTCGGAGCCGACGATGGAAGTCCGGCGCCAAGATTCTTCAAAGGAAGAAATCGGAGCTGACGACGGAGCCGAAGACAATTGTATCGGCTCTGATGCTACCACAGTCTCGGTTCCGACACGACCCGGCTCCGAGCTCAACGGAGTCGGAGGAGGAATATAATGATGGACAGGGGCAGGCATCGACTGATGAGTCGGGCTCTGAAGCATCTGGGCCAGTGCCTCAGACTTAAGAAGTCGACTCACTACCCTCTGAAGGTCATGATCCGACAGCCTCGATGACCTAGAGGAGTGAGATCTATGGCTCCGTTCAGACAGCAGGGGAGAACCTGGAGCCGAATGAACGGAGCCAAGGGATGGTGACCTGGACCTCTTCCTAGATGTCGGCTCCGAAGGTCTGGTCGGAGCCGACACGGGAATTTCTAATACCTCGGCTCCAGCCGGAGCCGAGGGAACCACAGAAACTGTGGACTGAGACTCATCGGCTCCAGCCGGAGCCGATGTAGGCAGAGGTTTAGAAGCCTTAGGTCTCGGCTCAGTTGTTGGAGCCGAAGACTTAGATGCCTTGGAGGGCTTCCCTGAAGACACAGTAAGGGAATCCTCTGGCTTGAGTAAACCTCTTAAAATTAATTTATTTTTTCTTTCCTGCAGGACCCTGGGACTGAAGCCATGGCAAACAGCACAGGAGTCCTGCAGGTGCAAAGGTCCCAGGCAGTAGACACAAGAAGTGTGACCGTCTGTCAGAGACATTTTCTGACAGCACGCATCACACTTCTTGAAGCCTGAGACCTTTGATTCTTTAGACATTCCGAAAGTGCAATCACACAGACAGTCAAAAAACACACTGATTACACCCTGTCTAGTTTTAGCTTAAAATAAAACAACTAACTAGGTTTTAAATTAAGAAAAATAACACACACACACACCCACTAGGGAAGGAAGAAGGCCTGTAGGCCCGAGGGAAGAACTTAAAGTTCTTGTGGGGAAAAAACAGGAATTTTAAGAAAAGGGGGGTAGAATTCCTCTAAACTAAGGGAATTAAGTATAAAAATTAGAAATAAAGGGGTTTTAATACACTAACTTTACAAGAAAGTCACTTACCAAGAACCGGTAGAAAACCAACACCTCGATCGCTGTAGCGGCAAACGAGATCTGAGGTAACTCACGCCTAGCATTGTGGGATATAGGGGGAGCCTCGAGCCGGTGGAACCAACTCTCGAGCTTTTAGAGTGGCCGAGTCGGAGCCGAGGTCGGCTCCGAACCCATCCAGCAAGAATGAAGGCGAGATAGACAACTTAACATCAAGTAATTCGGTATGGTTGGGAGGTATGTTTATATGTATATAGGGTATAATCAAAGACCCAATCCTTTGAATGTGTCTTGATCGAACTTGAAAACATGAAACAGCAAAATAGCAAAACAGCATATAAGCAATTTCTTTCCCTGGATAATCACTTGACCGCCTCTGTTACTTTGCCGTTTTTGTCATTGTAGTGCAATCTTGGCATTGGTATATTTAAGTAGGGGGGTGTGGGGGGGCAAAGCCCCCTACTTTATGTGATGTTTTGAAGTTTTTATTTTTATTTATTTATTTTTTTGTGGAACAGCGATTTTTTTTTTCCTCTGGGAAAAAAATCTCTGTTCTGAGTGTTAGGGATCGTAAGCTTTCTCTTACATGGGGTCGATAAATCAGCATTCGCTGATTTTATATTGCCCCATATATATATATATATATATATATATATATATATATATATATATATATATATATATATATATATACATATATATATATATATATATATATATATATATATATATATATATATATATATATATATATATATATATATATATATATATGCTAATAAAACACAGGT
>NC_056742.1:367916531-367929031 GCF_019279795.1 Protopterus annectens
TAAATATAAGTACTCTCAAAGGTTAAAATATTCTCTAAAGGACCAACCACAATGAAAAGTTTAAATATATTTAATAATAATAAAAAATATGAAAATACTAAATATCTGTTTACAATAAACAGCAGAGTTTTAGTTGCAGGAAATATTAAAAATAACACAGATGGATAGTATCACACAGATACAGGAAAAACAGTACTCATTACTCTCACTATATTTTACTGACTTATCTAAATAATTTCTAGTCCCTGGTTACTTTACTAAAGCAAGGCAAGCTAGCTATGCTGGTATATGTTACACATCCACTGCCCTAGTTCTCCTGGCATAGTTGGCAATACCTCACATCATCACAGAGGCTATGCACATGCTTGGTATTTTTCTCTCTCTCTCATTCTTTCTCTATCTCCCTCTCTCTCTCTCTATTTCTCTCTCTCTCCTTCTTGACAACCAGTGGCTGTCCCTTAAATTGTATAACTATGGATAGTACCAGAGTCAAAGCCCTTTGTTACATGTGGCAAATTCTCAAAACATCTAGTCAGATTAGGGTAGGTAACAGGTAGTGATAGTTCTACCATACAAGTCTTTGAGACAAGATCTTTACTTTTTTGAAATCATGTTGATTATGATCTAATCAAAGACCTTGATTTTCAAATTGTCCAGTGTATTTACTTGAATTTTAGTAATCATTCCAAAGTGTACAAGGTCTTCTGTTGATGATAACTGCCACTGAGCAGACTCAGTGCAAAAATAGTGTAACTATATTTATCTATTTCTAATTATTTTAGGAATACTGTGAAACCTTTCAGATGGGAAAGAAGTCAATCCTTCCTATTCCTGTCCCTCACGTTTTAGGGACAAACATGCTGCTTTGATCAGGCCACTTCACTTCAGTGAGAGAATGACAAATCCTAACTGGAAAAGCATAAATGCAAATATACCTCAGCCATAAGAAAAAGTCCAGTTCAGGCAGTGCTTTAACAGCTGAAACTATGGAGCCATGATCACTCAAGCTCCCTTGAGAGAGTCTTCTGTTCCCTCTCTCCCTCCCTCCCTTCCTAAATATATTTTATACTGTGAAAATACACCTGAGTTAGTAGACAAGATATGTAGCTTAGCTGTGATCCTGGACTGTCAGGTGGCACTCTGGCACCAAGTGTCTGCTAATGGAAAAATCTTCATGTTTCCACTTGAGAAACATCTCCTGGATCAAGCAGCATTTACTGCAGGATGATGTCTTGATAATCATCCATGCCCTGGTCTCTCATTCCACCTGGACTGCTGTAATGCACTATAACTTTGATATCCTAACATGAAGCTTAACCATACATCCTAATACTAAGCTTAACCATATAGAATAGGTATAGAAGTCTGAAGCTAAGGCTATTGACCAGTGCGTAATGTTACCAACATGTTCTACCTGTTCTTTCCTTTCATTTATAAATTGCTTTCATGCTCTTAGTGTAAACTTACTTATCCTTTCAAGACTTGGGTCCATCATGGCTGAAGGAGTTGGTGGTGCCTTTCTATCCCCCTTGGTCATGGCACTTAGTTTCCCAGGGTTGGTAATATTTCTACAGGTTTGCTTAAATACATCTGGTATGTATACCTCTGCTTTGCAAATTCCTAATCTGTGGAACACACTACTTCAGTGGTTTCAGGTGTGTCCTGCTTTTGCTAGTTTAGACAGGTCGCTCAAAATGTAACCTATTTAAAATGGCCTTTGAATGTTTGGCTTGAATTCATGTTACCTTGATCCTTCACCTTAATTTTAATCCTCTACTGTGATCTATCATGCACATCTGCATTTTTTATTCAAGTTTTTCTTCCGTTTATTTTGTTTTGTTAGTCTTTGTGCATCATTTTCAGTTTTAATAGATATAATTTTATCTAGTCATTCACTATAACTGGTGGTTTGTTAAAGAAACCTTAATAAAGTTGAAGTTGAAAATGTATTTGAAGATGCTACAAGCAAACAAGCTGAAACACAAAAAATGATTTATAACTTCTCTCCATTTTTTCTCCAGCAAAATCATACTAAATAACCAGAGAAAGACTTGAAAGCATGGCCTATGTTTTACAGATTGTGACTAATATTGGAAACCAATCAATAAAGAAAATAGGCTATTTTTTTAAAAGGAAAGATCAACAAGAATGTTTACATTACCTGTTGTATTAGTTGTCCTGTTGTCTGTGGAAAATACAGGAACAAACACTATAATAACACAGGTTAAAAGTATTAAAGACTAGAAACTGCTTTTATTTTGCCTGTCTTTATGAAGTTGACAGAACTGGTTTTCTGTAATAAAACATTTAAATTATAAGCAGAAGGTAATTTAAGAGTAACAGCAGACATACTTTAAAACTGGCATTCTGGAAGAGTCCATATTTATAACACAAAACTAGTGTGTGTACAATTATTACCTTAGTGTCTTTACAATTATTCGATTCCACCCTCTGAATAGGGTTAATTGGGTTGTTCAGAATAGTAACCCAGAAATAAAATGATGTGTGAATCATATCTAATTACAACACTTTTATGAAAGATTAAATTATACCACCTGATTTACCATCTGCATGCTTATTTATAGAGACCATCTGTTTGTAGCATCACAATTTGGGGAGTTACTAAGCACTACTGTTTTCTAAGTATCTAAGACATAAATATCTGACATAAAGATGAATGCCCCGTAGTCAAATGTCAGACAAAGAAATTTAATAAAATAAACGTCAAATTGTGTTATAAAATATAGAATTTGGACAGGAAGAGTGCTTGACTATTCATTGCACTGTGCTTGTTCACCAGAATGTATATATACAATTGATAGGTTCATAGGTAGGTACTAGGCTATTTGCCCAAAGACATTTATAAGCCTAGCCAGAATGTGTTGGTTTTCCCCACCCCCTTAGATTAGTTCCCTGTGCCTCTGTCCAGCAGAGCCATTGAAGTGATCCCCGGGGTATACTTTCTGTTTCTCATCCACTCGTCAAGGTTTCTCTTGGAGAGGGTTAGAGAGGAGCTCTGCCTAATGTAGATTGGAATCTTGTTCCAGAGCATGGGAAGTCTCTGGAACAGGAATCTATCCCTCCAGCATGTCCTATTTATTGTAGTGGTGAGGTTTACATCCCTAGACCATATGGCTCGAGGGGATATGGTTTTCTTTAGGTGGAGCATGTCCATCAATTCTGGGTTGGACATGGCCTTGTATGTCAGGCAGAAATCACCTCTGAGTAGGCGGTATGCAACTGAGTACAACTGGAGTTTCTTCAGTCGAGCTGCATAGGGCATCTGTTTGAGGCCAGTGATCCTCTTGGTGAGGTACTTCTGTGGTCTTTCCAGCTGTTGCAGGTGTCTTGTAAGGTACATCCCAAATGGGGTGTTGTACTCTATAATGGGCCTGATGAGTGATGCGTAGAGGGGTACAATGACCTCTTTTGATCTGGATGCAAACCCTTTTGTGATTACGTGAGTCATATAGAAGAATTTTCTAACCACTTTGGCAATGTGATTATCAGGAGAGATTACCATATACTTGGGTCCCCAGATCCCTTATTATGTCTTCCACATTTAGGGAGCTACCACTATGTGGTGGTTTGTGGGTACTTTGTTTTTTCCAAAGGGGATGACTATGCACTTTTTGGCATTTAGCTTGAGGCCATGGTTTTGACACCAGGTATCTGTTTCAGTGAGACCCTTTTGAAGGATGTCGGTGTCAGCCAGAGATCAATTATAGCCCCTAGTTTGCAGTCGTCAGTGAACTTGGCCAGCCATAGTCCTCCTGTGCTTGCCTGTACCTCTGAGAAGTATATGCCGAACAGGAGGGGTCCTAGGATTGAGCCCTGGGGAATGCCACTTGTAACCGGTTTAGAGTCAGACCTAGCTCCCACTACTCTTACCATGTGGGTTCTGTGCATGAGCCAGCTGGCAATCCATCTCATGATGTACAGGCTGGTGAGCTTGTCTATAATACCTGAATGGGAAATGGCATTGAAGGCCTTTGCAAGGTTTTGGTTGGCTGTTTGGACCACCTTTCCCTCATCTATATCCTTGGTAACTGTCTCAACGAAGTCCACCAGGTTTAGGAGGCATGATCTGCCCTTAACAAAGCTGAACTGGGTACGGTCCAGTGTTTGGAGGTTTCCAATGTCTCTGTTAATGAGATCAATGATGATGTGCTCCATAGCCATGCAGACCAAGCTAGTCAGGCTTATAGGGCAATAGTTCCCGGGGTCTGTTGTGGCTCCACCTTTGTGGAGCAGAATAACCGTTGCTGTGCGCCACTCTGTGGGCACATAGCCTGTGGAGAGGCTGAGTTTGAACAGTGTGTTTAGGTGAGGGGTTAGTTCATCTTGGAGCTTATGTAGGACACAGCCTGGGACATTATCCGGTCCCACTAATGCTGTGTTTTTGGCTTTGGAGAGGGCTGTTTTAACCTGTCTGTGATTTTAGGGACACTACATTCTTCTGGTATGGTTATGGGCCCTTTTGGGGGTGAGAGCGGGGTGAAGTTTGCACTGAACCTGTCTGCCAGGATGTTGGCGATGTCAGTTGGTTCAGTGTATTTTGTGCCATTCTGCACTAACTCTGAGCAGATCTGAGAATTGTCACTTAGATTCTTGACATAGCTAAAGAATGCCTTGGCAATTTTTCTTTCGAAGCTAGCCTTGGATGATTTTATGAGGGATCATAGTTTCTTGCTGATACTGATCAGGGATGTCTTCCCTTCTTGGGGTTTTACTCTTTTCTGTACTAGCTCCTCCTTCTATTGTATAGGTTGTTTTTAGCAGGGGTCCACCAGACTGGTTTCCTTTTCTTGGAGGAGTGAATCTTGGTTTTGCTTGGGATGGCACGATCCATACATTCTTGTAGGTGCCCGTAGAGTGCATTAGTAAAGGATTTTGCAGCTTGGATAGTGTTATCCTTTAGCATGGGGGCTTTGAAACTTTCCACCTCGGTCTTAAGTAATGGGAAGTTTGCTTTTGAAAAGTTTTTCATGGTGGTTTCTTTGACTGGGGGTGGGGGCGGAATGTGGATATCCAGATTGATTAGTTTATGGTCAGATCTAAGCAGTGAGGAGTTGACCTCTGGTGTGGAACACCGGTCACCCATGTTGGTGATGACCAGGTCCAATATGTTGTCACCTCTGGTGGGGGTGTTAACCAGTTGGTCCAAGGCGTTTGAGTTTATAAATTCTAGGAAATGTTGGACAAGGGAGTTTATACTTGTGTAGTTCTCCCAGTTAATGTTTGAGTAATTGAAATCACCCAATATCAAGGTGTTTGGTAGGACCTTTATGCTTCCCAGTGTTTCCAGAAATGCGGAATGGGGGTCCTGGGACATGGTGGGTGATCTATAGCAAGCTACAATTTGAATTGCAGTTTTGCCCATTGTTAGTTGTACGTGGATGATCTCTGAAGCATCATGCTGTGTCACTAACATGGAGGTGTGGGCATCCTTGATGAATATGGATATGCCCCCGCCTTTTGTATGTTGGTCTGGGTTTTGTGGCCAAAATGTATGGTATGAGGTGTAGCCTGGTAGTGCTGGGGTGCTCTCTGGATCTTTAAACCAGGTTTCTGTTACGGCACATGTATCAATTTTCTCCATACTGAGGAGTGCCTTGAGTGCATGCATTTTGAGGTTTAGACTTCTGGCATTGAGTAGCATTACCCTCAGTTTTTTGTTATCTGTGCTTTTTACGATGGTGGGTTTGTCTTTTGAGCCTTGCCTAAAAAAGGCACTATGGGGATGGCGAGACCCTTGGCCAGTATTCGAAAGCCTAGGGGTGACAGATGCAAGCCGTCTCTAGGGAAGCAGCGTGGCTTGTTGAGCATGTCATCCCAGGCTGACAGACACTGAATCCCCTTTGAATGACACCAGAAGCTTAACCAATTTTTGAAATTGATAATTTTTTCTTTATACTGTGGTATCATTCTTGGTGAGGGTAGGATGCTACTCAGGGTCAGGGTCATACCGGCCTGGGCTACGTGATCAGAGAGCTCCTCCCATGTCTCTTTTCATGTAGTCCAGGGAGGTACTGCTCAGGTCATTCATACCAACATGGACAATGACAGAGTCATATTTGTACTTGTCTGGAGTGACCTGAGTGCTTGTGTTATGTGGCGGATCCTGGCACCTGACAGGCAGCTAACAGTAACCTTCTCCTTGTTCAGCCTAGTGAGTGGGACGTCAGTGTGCCTGACTATAGAGTCACCTATTACTAGTGTGTTGGGTATGTTATTTTGCCTTAAGGGCTGTGATTGCGTGGCACTCTGGTTTTGTGAAGTATGTTTTTTATGGTTTGTGTTGGGGGTGGAGGTTGCTTGGATGTCTGCTTTGGAGGTCTCTGTTGCTTTTGCAGATTTTTATTTAGAGCCTCCGAGTATGTTTTCATGTATTTATATGTGTTTTTTGCCGGTGCTGGTTTCATAGGTCTATGTGAGACTGGTGGTGTGATACAAGTAATTCCCTTCACCTCTTGACTGTCTGGTCCAGTCTTGGGTTGAGAGAACTTAGCCTCCAGTTTGGCTGTATAATTGCATCTCTCGCATGTATTTGTGTTTGGTGATAGGAGGAGATGGTTGTCTGTGTACATGAGGCAGTTGTAACATTGCCTCAAAATGCCCAGATTCACCAGCTGGACCAGAGAGTACACCTGAAACGGCCCTTTGGACATGCCTGGATAGGTACAGTGAACTGTTTTACTGATTGACTGGTAAGGTCGAATAGAGAGCCTTGTCCGTCTCTACAGTATATGGGGTCTAGTGCTAAGATTTATTAGTGCTTGCTATGAGTATTGATCAAGTGCTGGGCTGAGAAGTGAATGGTTTGAGTGCTTAAGTTGAAAGTTTGTCTTGTTCCAAGGGAAAAATTGACAGTATATACGTAATTAATTTGAACTACGCTGTTATTGCTTATAGTTCTATATTTTTTGTTTGAGAAATGTTTTGTATTTCACTTGGGCTGACTCTGATACTGTTCAATATTGATCAGTACACTACCCTGGTAAACAAATATAAATAAACAAATAAAAAATAAAATTAATGCATATAGTCTCTATGTCCTGCATGCCCCAGTGAGGTGTGCTATGCCCACACTCCCATTTATTAGGTACATTAACTGCCTTGTTCCTTAGGAAATCCACCCTTATTGTAAGTTAGCATATCTGAATTTGTATATTTAGGATAAACCACTTGAAAGTGGGCAGAGATGTAAACACATCAGCAAAAACTGATACAACTGTAGATTTCTTTTCTGCAGTTTTACTGTCAGTCTTATCTCATATCAGAATTAACACATCATTCAGGAGTACTACAGGCACTTGTGTCCCAAGTACCCAAAAACCAGTACCTGAAAGTCAGGGACTCGAATGCCTTGTAGCTCAGGTAGGCTGCTGCTAGTGCTCGAGCTTGAATATGAGTTTGGGCAAACGGCCCTGGGAAGGGAGTGGGAGGGATATTTTAGGCTTAGAGATTTGTTAAGGGAGTCTTAGGTTTAGGGAATGGAAAGGGAGTTTAGGTTTCAGAATCGGGAGGGGAGTTTTACTTTTAGGGAGCAGAAAGGGGGATATAGGTTTAAGTAACAGGGTTTTAGGTTAGGGAGTATGAAGGGGGAAAGGGTTTTAGGTTTAGGGAGCGGGATGGGAGTTTTAATCTTAGGGAGTGATTTGGGAATTTAGGTTTAGGAAGTGGGGGTTGGAGTTTTAGGTTTTGGGTATAATTGCAGACTTACATGTTGGGGTGGTGGAGGTTTACGGTAAGGGAGCAATGACCCAGGTTGGGAACTGGATGAGAGTTTTGGTGATTAAAGATTAGTTTAGGGTACACCTTTACAGATATATAGGGTTGAAAGTGAGGAGAACTATGCAAAATTGGGAGATCAGGCTAATAGTAGTTCAAGCACTTGCTTTTTCAAGCAAGTGGCAGTGAGCAGGTATGTCATAAGCTTCCAGCATGTGAACAACTGTAGTAGGGCCCCATCATCATGCACATTCAATGATAAAGAAACTTTCTTAAACTATTTAAAAATAAACAAGAAAATGTATAATTATTTGTAGTTTCATTTTAATTTTAGTAACATTAGCAGTTTCATGCCCAACTGAACAGCAGTACAGTCAGTTTAACTGATATGCTTTAAGTGAGTATACTTCCGTTGCAGTTGTACAGGTGACTAGGGTAAGTATATGAAATTAATTTGTAAGCAGGAAGCTGATAGGAGTGTGCTTTTATATACTTCATTTATCATTGTGGACAGCTAGTACCAGGGTAAACTGAGTCACATCAGGCCTTAGCAGCAGGTAAATAAGGTAGTGGAACTTAAAAATGAATAAAACAGGTATGTAAAGATAAATGCAGGTGCATGCATTTGTATTCTTGTAGAAACATTTTTAAACAGGATACTAATCTAGACGAATTTCATGTGAAATGCATGTACAAATCAACAAAACAACAAGGTCTTCCTGGATGAAACTAACTTTTTAAGGAGCCTTTTCATTCAGAGAGGGTACCCTTTGGAATTGTTCAACAAAGTGCTTGAAGAAGTTAACACAAAAAGAGCAGATGTTTTTGCACCTATTTTAGGCAAGGATGAAAAACTGACCCACAACCAAGTGCAGGTACACAGTTTTGGGGAAAATGAGACAGGGTTAATTACCACCTTCAATGAACAATCAGCTTTTGTTAGGAACATATTTTCAAGGGAATGGTATAGTTTTTCAAAGTTTTCAGACCTTGAACACATCTTTGACAAAGAATTAACCCATGTCTACCGTAGAGGTAAAAGCATTAAAAATTACTTGGAAGGAGGGATGAAAGTCAACATGTGCAACAATAGTAACAAATCCAAGAAAGGATTATACAAATGTGGAAGATGTAATTACTGTTCACATCTGAATTGTGGGGAGACTATGGTTTTAGAAGCAAGAAACATGACCCTGCATTTGAACACATTTGCCAATTGTGATACTAAAGGCATCATATATATAGCTGTTTGTAAGAAATGTCCCTCTTTCTATGTTGGAAAGAGTGAAAGAAAGCTCAGACAGAGAATATATGAGCATTTATATGATGTTAGGGTGAAGAATGAGAAAAATGCACTGAGTAAGCATTCAATAAAATGTGACACTACAGGATACTCATTCTTTATTTTGGAAGTAGTTCCCACTAATCCAAGAGGTGGGATGTGGGAAACACTTATTGAATACAAAGAATTGTACTGGCAACTTTTTTTAGATGCAAATCGTAATTTTGGGCTCAACGATATGGTATCATTGGCCCCAGTTTTGAAGATGAGAGCTGCAAAGCTTTAACTCAAAGGGTTCCATTTGGCTTACTTTTATTGTTAGTTCATTGCATACAAAATCACAAAATATGTTTTGGAACTATTTAAATTCCTGGTGTTTGTTTTTAATGTAATTTATACTATGACCACAAGATGGTGCTATGTTGAAATTTTAGATCTACAAGCCCTATTTATGTTTAATGCAGAATCATTTTAAATGATGTATTAAAATGTTTTTAAAAGTTTTTAAAAGTTTTTAAAAAAAATTATTACAAATAGGGAACATGGAGAGAATGCATGTACTTAGGGAAGTTTATTTTTACACTGTAAAGGTTTTATGAATTAAGTAGTTTTTACAATCAATTTTAACAAATGTGCTTAAAATGATTGGTTAATTGACCTGTGATGAAATTCAAACAGTATATAAAAGCATTTATTTCAAATATGGTTGGTATAACTGACGAAGTTGGCGACGAAAACGTCTTGTTGGATACGTTATTGTGCTTGTTTGTACCTTACAGTTCCAGTCTTTGTGGTGGAGTGTTTGTATCAGTGCTTATTAAAGCATTTTCTACTTTTTGGAGCCTCGATTTATTTGTGCTTGGTGGAGTTGGAGCTATACTTTTCTCTTTTATATACTTCATTTATCATTGTGGACAGCTAGTACCAGGGTAAACTGAGTCACATCAGGCCTTAGCAGCAGGTAAATAAGGTAGTGGAACTTAAAAATGAATAAAACAGGTATGTAAAGATAAACGCAGGTGCATGCATTTGTATTCTTGTAGAAACATTTTTAAACAGGATACTAATCTAGATGAATTTCATGTGAAATGCATGTACAAATCAATAATTTAAGCTGACACCTTTCAAATCAATTTATTTTCATCGTAACTTTGCAGTAACATTTTAACACTTAGAATGTTATTTCAGTATCATGTAATTGTATATATACTTAAATGATTGTTTTTCTCCAGCATTCTTCTGCTTGAATTTATTATACAAGATTCATGTGGGATTTGCAGAAATTTCATGTGCAGTTTTTTCTTTTCATTACATCATTCAAGTTGTATACGTATGTAAGTAAATGCCGAAAAATTTGCTGAACTGCAAATGAAAGAGGTACTCAAGAGCACACATGCCTTCTCACAGTTTCTCTTCTGAATAGGTAATTTTATTGTTTTTCATTCAATAAACTAACTTTATCATGCAGTGAAAATTTTGCTAGTGGCTAGAAGAAGGCAGAGTAGAGGATATGTGAGCAGAACTGAATAACAGAGAACTGTGTGTGATCAGTGAAGTGCTAAAGTAAGTACATAAGCTATAGGAAAGAACAGAAAAAGTAGTTATAATACCGTGAGAAGTAAAGAACGGTTTATGATATGGCAAGCTAGTAGTTTGATGGAGGAGGGATAAAGAGTAGGAAGGATGTTATTGATAAGTAGGATTCATGAGATGTATGAACAAGGACATTATTTTCCTGATGTTGCATATTAATGCTGGTCATGGTGCAGATCTATAACCTTGATAATAAAAATACAGGTATATTAAATACTTATATGGTCCAGACTGCCAGTAAACCTTTGTTGATTTTAAATATTTTTGTGAGGCTGATTTAACCTGTTTAAGCCCACTACAGTTTTAAAACATTAGATGTGCACATGAAAGGGTCTATGTATTAGTTTACCCTCAAGTGTTTGGCAATTCTCTGTACCAACTCAGACACCTTGAGTGACATTTTTCCTGTAAAAGGAAAATATAAGGAAACAGCTCCTCCTGGCATGTCTAAAGGTCATTTCCCTGTGCTTTCTCCTATTAACCTGGTGAACTTGGGCATTCTGAGGCAGTGTAGCAACTGCCTCATGTTCACAGACAATCCTCTCCTCTTACCTCCCAACACTCAGACTTATGAGAGATGCACTTATATATCCAAATTGAAAGCCATGCACTCTCAAGCCAAGACCTGAATAGCTAGTCAAGAGAAAGTCAACACCTGCACCACACCACATGCAACACATAGCCCTCCAGAACACCCACCATCACAGCTCTCACATAAAAACACCAACCACACATCCACCTTTGTGGAGGCTCTCAATAGAAATCTACCCAAACAGCACAGACCTCCAAGGCAGAAACACACTCAACCACCACAACACAGCACAAACCACAAGACACATATCTCACCTACACAGTGTCCCCCTCAACCTAAGCCCCTAAGGCAAAACAGCTTGCCCAATACATGATAGTGAGGCACACTGATGTCCCACTCTCTAGGTTGAATAAGGAGAAGGTAACAGTCAGCTGTCTATCAGGTGCCAGAATCAACACACAATACATGCACTCA
Source organism: Protopterus annectens (assembly GCF_019279795.1). Taxonomy (NCBI): domain Eukaryota; kingdom Metazoa; phylum Chordata; order Ceratodontiformes; family Protopteridae; genus Protopterus; species Protopterus annectens. Next base: position 367,928,147 of record NC_056742.1, read on the forward strand.
GGTCACTCCAAAACAAGTACAAGTATCACTCTGTCACTGTACAAGTGGGTGTGAATGACCTGAGATGCACTTCCCTTGACTAAATGAAAAGAGACATGGAGGAGCTCCTGGATTATGTGGCCCAGGAAGGTATGACCCTAGCCTTGAGTAACATCCTCCCACTGTCCAGAATGCTACCGCAGTACAAGCAGAAAATGATTGACTTCAACAATTGGCTAAGTTTCTGGTGTCATTCTAAAGGGATCCAGTATCTGTCTGCTTGGGATGACATGATTGACAGACCTCGATGGTTTGCCATAGATGGCCTGCATCTGTCACCCCTGGGTTTCCGGATACTGGCTAAGGCTCTTGCCACCCCTATAGTGCCTTTTTAGGTGATGTTCCAAAGACCAAATTACCACCGTAACAACTATAAATAAATGCAATTTGAAGATTATGCTGCTTAGCGCTAGAAGTCTAAATCTCAAGATGCACTTGCTTGAAGCACTCCTCAAAATGGAGAGCATCAACATTTGTGCTGCAACAGAGACCTGGTTTAAAGCAGCAGAAAGCACCCCTGTGCTACCAGGCTATAACTCACTCCACACCTTTCGGCCCCAGAACATGGACCGAAGCTCCAAAGGCAGTGGTGTCTCCATATTCATAAAGGATATGCACATCTCCAGACTAGTAGCCCAGCATAACGCATCTGTGATACTTCGGATACAACTAACATTGGGTAAGATGGCAATTCAGGTTGTAGCCTACTATAGGTCCCAACTATGTTCCAGGATTCTCACTTCACATTCTTAAGCACCCTGGAAGCTATTAGGGTTCAACCCAACACTCTCATACTAGGTGACTTCAACTACCCTTCCATCAACTGGGAAAACTACTCATGCACCA
>NC_056742.1:367934031-367976531 GCF_019279795.1 Protopterus annectens
GGGGGGGTGTTCCCCTGCACTCCCTGCTTCTTATACATTCCAGCTCTGAGACTGCAACATAGCATGAAAGTTGCATATTTTGTAACCTCAGTATTATAGTGATGTCACTCAACTCTCGAACAACTGTTTTGGTGACAAAGTTCTGCTGACAAAACAGCTGTTGAGTATTCCTACAGTTATACTAAGTGCTTTGTGTGTGCACATGTAGTATCTGTCCATCTGTATGTGTGTGTGTGTGTGTGTGTGTGTGTGTGTGTGTGTGTGTGTGTGTGCACATGTAGTATCTGTCCATGTGTGTGTCATACTAAGTGCTTTGTGTGTGTGTGTGTGTGTGTGTGTGTGTGTGTGTGTATGTGTGTGCACATGTAGTATCTGTCCATATGTGTGTCATACTAAGTGCTTTGTGTGTGTGTGTGTGTGTGTGTGTGTGTGTGTGTGTGTGTGTGTGCACATATAGTATCTGTCCATCTATGTGTGTGTGTGTGTGTGTGTGTGTGTGTGTGTGTGTGTGTGTGTGTGTGTGCACATATAGTATCTGTCCATCTGTGTGTGTGTGTGTGTGTGTGTGTGTGTGTGTGTGCGCGCGCACACAGGTGTAGGTAGGTGTGTGTGTGTGTGTGTGTGTGTGTGTGTGTGTGTGTGTGTGTGTGTGTGTGTGTGTGTGTGTGTGTACTACGTATAAAGTATAAGCACTAAAGTTATTATTTCACTAAAGCAGGAATCAGGTGTAATTTAATGTTTCATCAAGTTAGTTTTTTTATCAGACTCTACACAAGTAAAAGAATGAAGGTGGTATTTGCAATTGTTGTGCGAATGCAGTAAGCTTATTTGTGATGTCTGCAAGTGAGCGTAGCTAGAGTATGATTCACATAGGTTACTTATGTAAAAACAAAAAGAAAACTCCAGCAAAGCTAGAACTTCCAGTGAGTGACCTCCCAAACCGCATGTATCAGAGGCACATGGGATATATGCAAATGATCCTTGTGAACATCAGGTGTTGATCATTAGCTGAAACACCTGATGTTCATAAGGATCATTTGCATATATCCCATGTGCCTCTGATACAAGAGGTTTTGGAGGTCACTCACTAGAAGTTCTAGCTTTGCTGGAGTTTTCTTATTGTTTTTACTGATTGGTTTTTCAGTGACCTTCTCTCTCATTGTCATAGGTCACTTATGATAATGTGGAATGCATGTGATTTAGGAAAAGCAAATTATGTTTAATGAGATGTAATGCATTGTTCCTGCAATTCATAATCCAGCAGGCATGCCATATGCACACCTATACTGAAAAGCATTGCTCTGTGTTTTTTATCTAGTTTGCAGTCCACTAACCATGTATACACACGCACTTGCATAACCTAAAATGAATTTTTTCCATAGGGGTCCCCTCAGTACTTTGTCCAAGTATGCATAAGCACTTCAGTGACACTAAAATTAAGCATTTCCCCATCCATCCTGTCAGTACTTTGTCCATCTATGCACAAGAACTGAAATGACACCAAAAAGAAGTATTTCCCCCAAATATCCCTTCAGTACTTTATCAAAGTATGCACAACCACTAAATTGTCACCAGAATGAATCATTTCCCCACAATGATCCCTTTAATACTTTGTCCAAGTATGCACAAGCACTTCAGTGACACCTAAATAAAACATTTCCCCCAGCAATCCCCTCAGTAGTTTGCCAAGTATACACAAGCATCAAAGTGAAACATCTGTCTCAACAATCCCTTCAGTACTTTGTCCAAGTATGCACAAGCACTGAAATTATACCAAAATTGTTTCCCTCAATGATTTCTTCAGTTTGTCCATTTATGCGCAAGCACTAAAAATACAATAAAACAAACATTTCTTGAAGTGAAGCCAAGAATCATATCTCTGTTTCAACAGCATAGTAGTAAACATATAGTTTTTTTTCTTCCAGTCAGCTAATCAATTTCCCACCTAACTCCAGTATTCTCCAGGTAATGTATTGTTACTGGCAAACTTTCAGGTTCCATTATGCATTTTTTAAGTAAATGAGGTTGTTTTACATTTATCTCTATAAACTGTAGTAATAGGCAAACATGTAATACCCCTCATCCTCATAATAGCTCTCCCTCTAACCCACTTCACGCTTTTGCCTTACGGAGGTGAATTTATCAAAATGCCTTGGTATTTCCATAGTCAGGTTGAATCACCTGTGCTGACATTATTTGCATAATGGTGTAGAGCTGGTCTTTATGGATTACTGCTATGAACTTATGGAGTTACTAACCATGAATATCACACGGAGACTGTAAAATAGGGGTTTTAAGGTAAGTCTGTCCATACCGTATACTGCTGTATGCTCTGTAAGTTAATATAGTAAGTGATATGGGGGTGTGGGGGTACAGTTGGAATTAACTTGTAAAATCATTGCTTTTCTTTTTTTGTTCTGTTTTTCTATTGTTTGGCAGTTCAGTATTATTCTTTCATCAGTTTCCTGTGAAAGCTTTTAGAAAGAAACTCCATATAATCATATATATGTGTATCTCTAATGTTAAGGAGGCTTGGGAGCAGACATTAACATGGGCCCTGCAGAAGATACAGACTTAACTCTTCCCTATTCCAGTGGTATTTGTCCTGTGCCCAATTTACAATGAAACGGAATTTAAATAATGAGTCTCAATAACACATAAACTGAGAAAAGGCAGATCTATGGCTTTAAGGCATTCTATCTATGCCATTATTCCATGTGATAAGGTTTAATCTGTGTTGCATGTTTCTGGGTTTGTTTCATGCTCTGTGACATACATCCTACTAGTCACTAAGTATTTCTGAATATGCTTCACATGCGTACACACCTCATGTGTTATTGTGCATGTAAATCTGAAAATTATGTATGTTGTTAAGCATAAAAATTTGTAATTCCTGATTCTTTCTGTAGTTTGTAAATTATGCCTCCATATTCTCACACACATTGATTATGTAATTCTAGGTTTATTTGGTGCTGCCTTGAGCCTAGTTTGTGGGTGAAAAGGGTCCCTGAGCAGCCAGTTAAAAACTAAACATATAAATAAATAATAGTACTGCTATCATTAGAAACAACAGTTTATCTAACTTTTTTACCATTGATTTTCGCCATGACCATGGAGTTTGTTAATATTACTTAAAAGGGTGCAGGGGCAGATTCCTCACACAAAGTTTTTAGGAGTGAAGCCTCCACAACCACAAATTTTGAAATAAGTTCTGTGAGTCATAATTTTACCATTTTCATTGGAGTCTCAGTAAAAGTAAACTTATATAGGCTAAGAATCAAATAACAATAAAATAAATTGTCTCGGCCCCCTTAATAATGCACACGGACACCAAAAGACATTTGATAACCTTTATTAAATTCAACAGAAACCAATAACTTTATTCCAAACTGCAACAAGATAACTAAAACGTGACATTCTTCTTAGATCAGGGCAGTGTACTTACTCACCCTGTCTGAATAAGTAGCATCCATATTCGGCTCACTTATTCTTATCAAGCAGCATCCTGCAGCTCACTTGATCTCAAAACTCAATAACATTAACACCATCACCAAGAGGGGGAAAAAAGAGGACAATCCTGTCCCTCTTCTCCGCCAACCAGCCTGAATCCGGGCTGTTCCCCCTCTTCTATCCAAAAATTTTCACCACACCCTATAAAAATAATCTGAAGTGTACATTTGTTACATCCAGGCCAATGTCACTGAAATGCACACCATCAGCTATAAACCAAACCAAATCCCTGTCATCAAAATTTCGATGTTCTATCATGTGCATACCCAAAGCTCCCAACTGTAGAATAATTCACAGACCTCTGTGTCCACTCCAGAGCTTGAAAATTAACATTATTCTGCCAACTCAAACGTGGGACTATTTTGGACCACAATATACACATGCCTGGATATAGTTCTTGCAATATACCCAAATCCTCTTTTATCCTGTCTACCAGTTGCTTCTTAGGAATTATTCCCAAGTCATTCCCTCCTAGGTATATCACCAGTATTTGAGGAAAACCACCTAACCACAACTTTATCACTTCAACTTCACGCATAAGCTGAACCCACCTAAGACCCTGAACACCATGCCAACTAACTGACCACCCTATTTGAGACAATTCCAAATTCTTTCCATTTGTCCTCACTGACAACATTTTCTCTGCCCAGTGGATATAGGAATGTCCTAAGATGACAATCTGATTTCCTGAAAGACAAAAAAAAAAAAACACATATTAGTGCATTGAATCCATTTTCTAATGTAAGATAAATAGGCATTAGAAGACCACCTCCCCACTTTTCTAATACCCTCAATAGATCTGCCTTCCTTTGCCAAATCTGACACCCTTCCAATACAGATAGAATGTGCTGCAAACCTCTTAGCTGGAAAACCAATTAATTGAAGAGACTTCCTTATGACCTGTACAAACCTAGCAGTTGTTGGCATCCTCCCAGTTTTCAAACAAAAATACAAATCGTGAGGACCCCCAACCTGAGTCCGCCTGAGTCCTTTGGCCCAACCCACCAGACAAAGCCTTGCATTCCTATCTTTTCACAAAACTATCGATGCACCTTTCCCCAACTGATCTGTGTCAGGCTCCATAACCTAATATGAACTCTCCCTGAACATATCATCACATCCCTCCAAAGTAATGACCACAAAAATTCTGACACCTGAAATGCACCAAAATACAGCCATACACTTAAAAAAACCCACATAACATAATCAACTGGATCCCTCTCCAGTAATGCTAAGCCTTTTACTAGAGCTTTCAGAATCTGCCTTGTCAATGGCCAAAGCATATCCATATTCCCTCCAGACACTCTTCCCCATCTTCTCAACATATGCCCCTCTCTCCAAGACGTTGTAAAATTACACAACCCAGCCAGCTGCGCAAAGATACTAATAGCCACCAAATCCACCTTAATTGTTTGCACTGCCTTACCTTACCCCCAAAGTCAAGCCAAGTAGCAAAGCAGCAACTCCTCTGACCAATCTCCTTCTTTATCAGGTAATCACAAAACAAATTTCTCAAAATCATAAAGCGCCCTACCATATGCCCTCCTGTGGACACCGCCCATTGACTGCTGCGCCAATCTCCTGCTTATGTCAACCCAAGATGCCACACCACCTTTGGCTAAGCCACCAGCCTCTCCTCTGCCACTGGAGCCAAACATCGAAATATGAAAAACTGAAATCTAGGCAAACTGCCAGGAATCACATTTTGTACCCCAGGTACATGCATCCTTGTGAATTGTGAATTAAAAATGTATTTTGAAACTCAGCAAGACTAAGCTATGTAAAACTAACAACGTTTAAGATCTAGCAGACTTTGTCTTCAAAACCTGTACCACTGCCATGTTGTCTGAATGGAAAATTACCCTCTTTCCACTCAATTTTTCCTGTCAGACTACTGATGCTACCCAAATTGGCATTAACTCCAAAAATGCACATCCCTTTTCCACTTCTCCTTCCAGTCCAGAGGTCATTGAGCAGCAAACCATTCACCTCCAAAAAATGCCTGCTACATATGTGAACAGCTGCAGTTCCTCCTGCCCAACCCAATCTGTCTGCCAAAAGGAAATCCCATTAAACTGCTCCAAAAAAGATAACCATAGAGTCAAATTGTCCTGTAGCAACTTGCTAATCCTAACCCAGTGGTGTTTACTCTTCTCCCCTTTCAACAAAAAGCCAACTGACCTGCAGAAAGTATGGCCTGGATGAACAGCCTGATATGCAAAATTTAGAAGCTCTAAAAGTTCCATGACTGACCGAATGCGCACCTTAACCTTATCAACCACTGCCCCAATCTGCTCCTAAAATTTGCCAATCTTAGCCAAAGGCAAGCAAAACAGCCCACATCCTGCATCCACTAACAGTCCGAAAAAATCCAAAGCTTTAGCTGGCTGGGCCAATGGACCCCTAACTCATCACACATTCCCAAGAATTCCTGCAATGCTTCATATGCTCCCTGAAATCCCTCCCCCACTAACAAGAAATCATCTAAATAATGAACAGCCCTCTGTGTACCCACCCTCTGCTGCCATATCCAATGAAGAACTGTGCTGAATTTCTCAAAAGTAGCACGAGCTACAGAACAACTAATTGGCATAGCCTTGTCAAAATAAAATTTGCTCTCGACTACCATGGCCACTAATGGCCACTCCTCCTTTCTCACTGGCAACAAGTGAAAAACGGATTCAATATCCACCTTCACTAACCACAGATCTGTAAATTCCTGGATAACCATCATAACATCATCCAAAGTTGCCTAGCTGACTTTGCATTCCTCGACCAAAATGAAATAATTTACTGAACTCCCTACCAGGTATGACAAATGATGAATCAACCGGAATTCACCATTCACTTTCTTTGGAACCAAGCCCAATGGAGAAACCTTAAAATTCTGAAGGGGGGATGTCAAAAGGCCCCAACAACCTAACCGCCTATTGCTGTTTCTCTACCAAATGCAGCAGGTTATCCTCCTTACCCCAACAGAATGCAGATTCTTACAAACCACCCCAACTTCCACCGCCCTTGTTTTAATAGAAAACCCATTATAAAAACCTTCAATTATTTCTTCTTTAAGAGAAGTATCAGGAAATTGCTGGAGCATATACCTGAATACCTCCACCTTAACAGGTAAATGTGGCATCAGCCCTTCCTCTAGCTCCCCTAAAGGACATCCTGCCCCATAACCCTTGAAAATTGCCTCTACCTCTTGTGTTCTGAAACCCTTGGGATGGGAGAGAAGCCCCTCTCAGCTGAAAATGAGCTCAAAGTCATCGTCTGAACCTCTCGCCACCCACATTGAACCACTGAATGATTCCCTCCACACTTCAAACAAACATGAGAAAACTTACATCTCACCCATGAACAACTCCTCCTCTTTCACCCCTACCTTTTCCCTTCTAGCATTCCCTGCAAAACTATCCATCATCGTAGACAGCCAGATACCTGGGTGATGAACTTCCCAATAAAGAGAGTGATCCACTACTTTCTGCTTTTGGAACTTCTGGTCATATCATAAACAAGCATTCCCAGGCATCAAATGCTGAGCCTCCCGTATCGTAAGAAAGTAACCCAGTAGCGGCAATGCCAAAGACATATCTTTTTCCAACAAAATTGCCATATAATAGACAAATCCTACTACCCAGTTATCCCATGTCCTAGGTCACAGTCTACCTATCCTCCTCCTCCCTAAGACAGCCAGTAGATCTTTGCTGTTTGCCGACTCCAACTCCACCAACCACTGAACCCTCTGTATCTATCAGTTCAAAAACATCAATATACTCCCCTTTCCAAATCTTCTCTTTAACTGTAGATGGAATGTGGGGAGTCAGAAAAAACATTCCTGACCCTTGCCCCAACGTCTGTGCAGCTAAACAGTCACCTGGCCGTATACCGAAATCGGAACCCACTTCTGAAAACAAAGCTGTACTGCCGACCAACGCAACGGTGACAGCCCTAAACATTTCTACTCCACTTGTGTCCAGACTCCCCTGTGCATCCCATGTAGTCCTACTCGTATCCCCCAGCCCACAACAGCTATTCTCTGATATCTTATCATCATCCCCCACACACCCCAAACCTTGCCTCTTTGGCTCTTTTCAAAAGGAACCTTGACGATTGGATGGGAGATAGGAAATTCACCCCAGGGATCACATCAGTCACCCTGCTAGACAGCGGTCCAGGGAAGTAAATATTGTGGTAAGAAATTGCCAGGGAATTGTTATGGCTTGTATAGGCCCTAGGGCCGATAGCCTAGTACCAACCTATGAACCTATGATAGTTGGTGCCTCTTCTCTCGAGTCAATGACCTGGTCCTCACCCCCAAATGTTGCTTCTTCCGGCTGGTTTCCACTGCCTGGTCCACCATCCCAGTGTTGGCATTGGGTACCTCTTGGAACAACTCTTCAGCCTGTGCCACAATGGCCTCCCACTGTTGCTGTAGACTTTGCATGCTCACCATCTGCCCCCTTGCACCTACAGGTCATCACAGACCTAATCCTTGCAGTTGCAAGCCCACAACAAAAATGTGATTCTACTTCCCCAGCTACACTATATAAAACCCAACCCCCTCCCTAAATCTACCTCACTTCCTCTGATTCCCACAATATTTCCCATTAACATCCATGGCCTAACTAACTTAGCTCTATCACTTAACCAATCTGTCCATCCCTACTCCCCCATTACTCCTATACTAACCCCCTAAGATGGCCCTGGACAAACTAGTTTGTCCTAAACTTCATTTCTTGTATTTTGCTAGAAAATATTGAAAAATGCAGTGAATTGTAAAAGTTGTTTTAAAATATATAGGATATGTTCATCTTCATCATAAAGATCAGAAAATATTTCTGTATCTTTCAGTTTTTCCAGTGTATTTACTATAATTTTAGTAATCATTACAAAGTGTACAAGATATAATTTTAGGCACATGTTTAGGTGGAATGGTTCATGTTCTCACTTTAGGAATGAATACTGTTTGGATTTCAGAAACCAAGCTGCACTATAAGCTCTTATTAAAAATCCATTAGGGGTTCACGCAATGAAATTTCAGTTGTGCACGGGGAAACTCCTAATATTATATGTATAATCATAGAACACATATTTTCATTCTGTGTAATACACTCAAAGAGAGTAACACTTGAGTAAAGCATAAATTAATGGTGACTTGGCCAAATCACAGATTCGTCATTGCCATGGGGAGAGCTTACTTTTCTTAGATGCAATAAACTCAGAGTTGATAATATAAAGAAGGACAGGTGAAACAACCTGTATGGGGATGTAAGGGGCTATGCTCCCAAAACTAGTGATTTATAAGCTTAGTGTGCAAGAATGGTTCAAAACATTTTCTTGGTTAAATAAATGAAGGGACAGTGAAAAAATATGACCTAAACAGAAGTGCAATGATCTTTGCTTTATGTGCTTGGTATGATTTAATTGTCTGAATCTATCTATCTATCTATCTATCTATCTATCTATCTATCTATCTATCTATCTACTTATCTATCTGTCTATCTATCCATCTATCTATGTATCAATCAATATATTAGCAAGAAATATATGCATATATGAGAAATGGGCACCCTGCTTTTCTTGTCTCTGTCCACTAGTGTTGCTCTTAATTTAATGTTTCAATTAAACCATATTTGATTCACCATAGATTTGTACTGGGAAAATTATGTATATTTTGTAATGTTAATATTCTAAATTGGATAAATCTGAATATGAGAGCAAAATTATTTTACTTTTCATTTACTGATTTCAAATAGTAAGGAATATCTCACACAGGTGAAATATATTTTTTATACAAATCTGCAGGAGATACACATTTTCATTCAAATTCAGAACACAGAGCTTGATTTCTGGACAGGCATATTGCCATTTCTAAAATGGATTTTTAACCTACCTGTCCTTAATTTGTATCGGCAAGCATATATCTATAACCATAGTCTCCAAACTACTCCAGGGAGAGGAAGTAGAACAGGTACATTACATTTAGCAACAGCATTAACATTCAGGTTTTACAAAAGTAGGTTTTCTGGCAAACAGTTTTAGATTATGGCATGAACATAATTAGTCAAAGGGAATTTCAGGAGAGCATGGATTATGCATACATTTTTGATTTTCTGTAAGGCTTCAAGATAGTGACTTCTAACAACCTATTATACATATATAATTACTTCTAGTGGTAATAGAAAGCATTAATGTTTTGACATTTGTGAATAATAGTGTATGTGTGCCATCTCAGAAATTTGTTCACATATTATAGAACTCCTCCACCCTTACTTACTGACTCCTGACTGACAAATCAAGTGTGTATATATATATATTCCTAATGCTGGTCTAACAGTTTCAGTTATCACTGAGCAGAATTATATAAATTCTGTTTGCCATTTTTGTAACTCAGACTCCTGACATATGGAAGCATAGCTTTAACCATGTTACAATTGTTAGAATTCAGTTTATTCATGTTAGGTCTTTAAGTACTGCAGTGAAGTTCAAAACTCCAGCATATAATTTCTGAAGCATTTGTGTAGATAATAAATATACCATGACAGACAAGGCAGGCTTATGTGCAGTTTTTAATCAGTCTTGATTGTTTAAAAACATCTTCTCATTCAATTATAAAGCCAGGTTGTTTGTCTGTAAAATATAATGCTGGAATAAACTGACTGAACTGGGCATTGTAGTGTTGTTCTACAAATGCATTGTAAGGATTTAATATTTATGTTTCGCATTCAAAGAACATTCACAAATATTCTAAGTCATTTACACTTGCATAAATTAATAATACATCTGATTTTTCACAGTATCACTTTGGATTCAGGAAGTGATATCTGTTTTATGGACCTTGGCTCCAGAACAATTCTTTCTATGTGTACCTTTTTAGATTTGTCCTATTTCCTTTACTGCTTGATCTTCTCTGTGTTTTAGAATGAGTATTAGTTGTTTCAGACAGATTAATAAAATTGCTGTTTTTTTTGCAGAATCATGACTTGAAATTCTAGAAGTAAGTGAAAACCTTCATCATCAAAGCCTGTTGTTTTTTTTGTTTTTGTCCTTCACTTTTGTTACTTTATCAAAGTGAAAACCTTCATCATCAAAGCCTGTTATTTTTTTTGTTTTTTTTGTCCTTCACTTTTGTTACTTTATCAAAGTGAAAACCTTCATCATTAAAGCCTGTTGTTTTTTTTTGTTTTTTTTGTCCTTCACGTTTGTTACTTTATCAAAGTGAAAACCTTCATCATCAAAGCCTGTTGTTTTTTTTTTTTGTCCTTCACTTTTGTTACTTTATCAAAGTGAAAACCTTCATCATCAAAGCCTGTTGTTTTTTTTGTTTTTTTTTTTTGTCCTTCACGTTTGTTACTTTATCAAAGTGAAAACCTTCATCATCAAAGCCTGTTGTTTTTTTTTTTTTTTTGTCCTTCACTTTTGTTACTTTATCAAAGTGAAAACCTTCATCATCAAAGCCTGTTGTTTTTTTTGTCCTTCACTTTTGTTACTTTATCAAAGTGAAAACCTTCATCATCAAAGCCTGTTGTTTTTTTTTTTTTTTTTTGTCCTTCACTTTTGTTACTTTATCAAAGTGAAAACCTTCATCATCAAAGCCTGTTGTTTTTTTTGTTTTTTTTTGTCCTTCACTTTTGTTACTTTATCAAAGTGAGAACCTTCATCATCAAAGCCTGTTGTTTTTTTTGTTTTTTTGTTTGTTTTTGTCCTTCACGTTTGTTACTTTATCATCATATGCATTTGATTCTCTTTCTTGCTCCATGGAAGATAAAACATTAGTCTTCACCTTCATTAGATTTCCTAATAACAATGGTAAGAATGCCATTAGGTGTTTCATTTGAATATGTTATTGTGCATGACAGTCTGTGGACAGAATACTTAAAAGCTTTACATTGGGGGTTAGATTCTCCAAACCTTGTTTCAAATGAGTAAAAGTCCTTGATTCCATGAAAGACAAACATTTCTATTTTGGATAAATAATAATATCATGTAAGCAGCAAGGCGCTTTTTACAAACCTGCACAGCTTTTAATCTGAAAAAAAAAATTCTATCATGTTTTCAAAATAATACTTAATAAATTATACCATAGGAGCAGTATTTGGATTCTGCTGAAACAGGTCTCTGGATCAGTCCACTTACCTCATTACCAGATATTAAATAAAATAAATATATAAATTGTGCATTGAATGCATAAATGATCGTTATGTTTCCTAATACATTAAAGACCAGCAACTATAAGGACAAATGATAATGCCATACCTATAAATAAATGCTGCAAAGCTAAACAACTGACAGCATATGCACTGTATTTGCATCATGCCTAGCAAGTGCTAATGGTAAAGCATCAGTGAAAGACTTATGCATCTTATCTGAAATATCCGCTGGTATTCCCAACTTGATAATTAAAAATATATATATATAACATACACCCACCTTTTGTTATACGGGATGCATATATGTTGTAATATACTCAAGCAATTTTCCACAGGCAACCTTCTGATCATGGCTGCCACTGAACAGACTCACAGTGTAAATCGATTTAGCTATTTCTAATTAATTTTGGAATACTGTGAAAGTTTTCAGATGAGAAAGACGTAAACCCCTCCTATTCCTGTCCCTCACTTTTTAGACACCACTGTGGGGCTTGTATCAGGAACTTTACTTCAGTGAGAGAATGACAAGACTAACTGAAAAAAGCAGAAGTGCAAATACACCTCAGACATAACAAAAGTCCAGTTTAGGTAGTGCTTTAATAGCTGAAACTTTGAAGCCATGGTCACTCAAGCTCCCTTGAGAGACTCTTCTGCTCCCTCTCTCCCTCCATCTCTTCCTAACTATATTTTATACTGTGAAAATACACCTGAGGTTGTAGACAAGATGTGTAACTTAGCTGTGATCCTGGAATGTCAGGTGATACTCTGGCACCAGGTGTCTGCTAGTGGAAAAAATCTTTCTTTTTTCACTTGAGAAAAATCTCCTGGACTAAGCAGCTTTTACTCCAAGAAGATTTCTTGATAGTTGTCTATACCCTGGCCCCATTCCATTTAGACTGTTTAATGTCCTATTACTTGGACATCCTGACACTAAGCTTAACCATATACAATAGGTATAAAACTCTGAAGCCAGGCTACTGACCAGTGCTTAATGTTAGCAACACATTTTACAGGTGCTTCCCTTTCATTACTGAATTGTTTTCATTCTCCTGGTGTAAACTTACTTATCCTTTTAAGACTTGGGTCCATCTTGGCTGAAGGAGTTAGTTGAGGTGCCTTACCATCCCCCCTTCATCTTTGCACTCAGCTTCCGAGGGTTGGTAGCATTTCCACAGGTCTGCTTAAAAACATCTGGTATCCATACCTTTGGTTTTCAGATTCTGAAGCTGTGGAACACACTACTTCAGTGGTTTCAGGAGTGTCCTGCTTTTGGTAGTTTAAGCAGGTCACTCAAAATATAACGTATTTAAATGGCCTTTAAAAGTTTGTTTGAATTCATGTTACCTTGATTCATCACCTTAATTTTAACCCTCTGCTCTGGCGTACCATGCATATCTGAATTTTATTTCCTTTTTTTTGTTTATTTTGTTATCTTTGTTAGTGTTTGTGCATCATTTTCAGTTTTAATGTATGTCATTTTATCTACTCATTTATTGTGATTTATTTGTTAAAGACAACTTAATAAAGTTGAAGTTGAAAATTAATTTGAAGATGCTACAAGCAAACAATCTCAAACACAAAAAAATAATTTATAACGTCTTTCCATTTTTTTCTCCAGCAAAATTATACCAAATAACCAGAGACAGGCTTGAAGGTACGACCTACATTCTACAGATTGTGACTACTGGAAACTGATCAGTAAGAAAGTAGGCTAAGTTTTTTTTTTTTCAAAAGAAAAGATCAGCAAGAATGTACACATTACCTGGTGCTGGAGTTGTAATGTTATCTGTGGAAAAAATAGAAACAAACACTACGATTACACAGGTTAAAAGTATTGAAGACTAGAAATTGCCTTTATTTTGTCTATATGAAGTTGACAGAACTGGTTTTCTGTATTTAAACATTTAAATTATAAGCAGAAGATAATTTAAGAGTAACAGTACTTTATTTTGGCAGAGTCCAGAGTTATGACACAAAACTAATGTGTGTACAATTATTACCTTAGTATCTTCAGAATTAGTCAATTCTACCCTCAGAAAAGGGTTAATTGGGTTATTCAGTGTAGTAGCACAGAAAAAAAAATACTGTGCATCATATCTAATTACAGCATTTTTAAGAAAGCTTAAAAATATAACTCCACTTGATTTACCATCTGTATGTTTATTCATAGAGACTTTTTACAGCAACATGATTTGGGATGTTACTAAGCGCTGCCTTTTTCTATGTGTGTAATTCATAAACTTCTGCGACCAATATGAATGTCCTATAGTCAAATGTCAAACAATGAAATTAAAAAAAAAATAAAACATCACATGTCAAAATGTGTTATCAAATATGGAATTTGAACGGTAACAGTGAAGACTGACACACTTTAGGAACTACTGTATATGTTTTACATTACACTCTACTTGATTTTACATTGCACCGTGCTTGTTCATTAGAATGTATATATGCATTTTTTGTAATTAGTTTGAACTACTCTTATTGTTTATATTTCTATATTTTTTGTTTGTGAAATGTTTTGTATTCATACCTCTCATTCTCTTAGAGCAAGAAATCTGGACAAAGCCATAAATAAAAGGGGGACACAGGCCCCAAAATAGGGACAATTTTTAAATATTGCTCTTACACACTTAGAAAGTTGATAGAATAACAGGTTTTGCATTAGCATGAATTAGGGTTGCCACCCCTACATTTTTTTTCCAGACTATCCGGAAATCAGACTGATTGTCCAGTAGTCTGGAAAACACTGTACAAACTCTGGTATTCTGTTTCAAAAAGGAAACAGACTATCAGAGTTTGTAAATCGGCTTTTACAGAAAAGCATAGTAAATCAGCCAAAAGCAGGCAGCAGGAACAAAAAAAGAGGGTGTTCCTGCCAAGTGATGTCATTGCGACGTCACAAAATGGGTGGAATGTGGGCGGGAGAGGGGGTGGGTGGGGTTACTGGTGATGCGAGGGGTGTGGCTTTACTCCGGTTTTAGCCATGAAGGAAGGTAGGAACCCTAGCATGAATTTTTTAAAGGGTATAAAGTGTGAAACTTAAATGTCTGTCATTATTTTCTAACTTCAGTCTTTAATGATTTGCCGGTAATTTGCCAGAAACCACAATTTTATGAAAAATGGGCAAAAAATATGTAGCAGAAATCTAGACGTTCTGCGAAAATCTGTACGGTTGAGAGGTATGTTGTATTTCATTTGGGCTGAGTCTGAAACTGGTCAATATTCATCAGTGCACTGCCCTCAGGGCCGGCCTTAGCTGAAATGGTGCCCTAGGCGAAGTAGTGCTGCGGTGCCCCTTAAGCCCCGCCCACACCATAGTCAAGGAACACACCCATTTGAGCCACGCCCACAGGCATAAATTAGCTTATTAATGACAAAAACACTGCTAAAAAGGTAAGTTGTCATCAGTTTGTATATAAACCAGTGCATATGAAATACTCAGTGCTGTGAGATACAATGAACATTCACTCAGAGTACTACAAATAGAAAACAAATTCACCTGTTTGATATACTTTATAAAGTCACACAGTAGAAATATGAAATCTTCTACCCCATGTTTACAAAGTTCACTGCTACTGCTGTACATTATGTCTCCAGCATCACTCAGACCCACAGATACACAGTGCTATTCCTCTGCTATGGCAAGAATGCCAAGTAAATTCAATTATTTTTTCATTTATGCTTTAATCAATAGGTATTTTTAACGTCAGCAGCATGTGATCTATGAAACCTACCACCACTACCAAATACCTTTTCAGGTAACTGCACTGATTAACTTCCCTAGAAAATTTCAAAAGGAAAATTACAACTATATAGCCAGGCACTGTGGTGTACAAATATCACACACTTAGTAAATATAGCACGTGTACAGTAAGTCTACATCAAAAACAATCAGTAACGTCATTCTCAAAGCAGAGCAGAATCTCAACAGCTTGTTACAAATTTTCTGAGTGTTAGCAACTCAACAAAAAACAAAAACGGTAGAGTGTGAGAAAACAGACTCAAACCATAAAAATAAAAAAAACTGCACTGTAACTCTACGGTACTAGAAGTACAAGTTTGAATTCAAAATGCAGTTCAGGGAGCGTTAAGAAACTCAACTTTGGCAATACGGACTGGCTGCATTCTTTGAGTGATATCTCAGAGGCACACAGCAGCATTTTGAACAAATTAAAACTCAAGTGTATGCATGCAGCTTAAT
Organism: Protopterus annectens; assembly: GCF_019279795.1. Lineage (NCBI taxonomy): Eukaryota > Metazoa > Chordata > Ceratodontiformes > Protopteridae > Protopterus > Protopterus annectens. Next base: position 367,949,896 of record NC_056742.1, read on the forward strand.
TATCTTTTAGCAAAAAGGAGATTTTCCCAACCCTAACATAACATTTAAAACATCTGGAGAAAGTTGGCACCTGAACCTTTAGTTTTATTAGTTCTTTTGTTACCTAGCAAGATTCACGAGGTATAGTTGAGAAGCATCCACACTATAGATTACTTTGTGAGCCTTGCCAGGCAACAAAATAACTAAAAAAAATAAAAGCAATTACTGATTGCCTGCAGATGTTCTCTTCAGTGATAACTCATCTGAGTCTGTGCACAACAGCATTCTGAACAAATTAAAACTCAAATGCATGCTTGCAGCATGCTACTTTATTTTCTGTCTAGCGTAACTTTATCTTTCGGTAAAAAGGAGATTTTCCCGACTCTAACACAGCATTTAAAACAAAAACAACTGCAGAAACCTGGTACCTGAACCTTTATTTTTATTAGTTCTTTACCTGGCAAGATTCATGAGGAACAGTTGTTGAGAAACATCCACACTACAGATTACCTTGAGAGTCTTGCCAGGTAACAAAAAGTTAAATAGCAGCAATTACAAACTGCCTGCAGATGTTCTCTTCAGTACCTCATGGACACAGTACAGCAGCATTTTGAAAAAAAAACTGAACTGCATGCATGCAGTTGCAGGCTGTTAGGTTCACGTTCACATCTTTCCTTATTCGTGTAGAGTACCCTTTCAGCCCCACACCCCTCAAATCCCTCACTCTCAGCTTTATTGTTTCATGAACACCCACATATTGTGACATTTTTAATACCACCATTTCATTTCAGATGAGGATCATAAAATTGGCACCACCTACTCTGGAGACTACATCCAGCTTTACAAAAGACTGTCATCATTTCTATGTACATGCACACACAGAACCTGAAAACAGCAACACTAGCATTATTTTTTCAAATGTATGGCTTAGTGACTGGGATTATCCCATCCATTAACAATATAGTGTCTTGTTTTGTATATTTTAATAATGGTAAATGACAGTAACTAAATAAACTAGCTGGAAAACCAGATCCAATGGAATCAGTCAGAAAAAAGTGTCTCCAAAACACAGAATGTCATTTGTTATATACTGACAAAAGCACTAAATAAAACTAATTTTGAAGGAGACGCTTTTCTTGTGACTGGTTCCATTGGATCTGGTTTTCCGGTTAGTCTGTTTTGATTCCTGGGTTTTCTATTGACTAAATACATTGCACAAAACCATTAGTATATCCTTTAAGAAATCACTAAAAATCTAAAATCTTAAACTTATTTGGGGGGTTATGTTACCTGCAGCATGTTCAGTACTTGCAATGGTAAACACTAGCATCACGGAAAAAATAACTCTGCTACCAACCGACACCAACATCACTGCATGCAAAGAATCGTATTAAGAAGATATTTCCACTTGGCCCTGTATGCGGAACACACTGCTTTTATGTGCGAGCGCATGTTAATGTACCCTGGGAGCATGAAACGTTATTTTCTCTTTTTCTGGTTAATTAATTATCTCTTACAAAGATTTCCCAGGCCCTAACATAAGCGTGCTGCCTGCCTGAGCAAATATATAATATGATCCAATCCATCCAACTTACCTTAAGGCAATCAAAAGCAATGAAGCAGGCAGGCACAAAACATACCCCCAAAATCATTGTTTGTGTAGCCCGCATGATGAGGAGAACCAGGCCGACAATGATTCAAGCACGTCCATCCAGAGATTGTTTCAGGAAGTAATGAAAGCCAGTAGATGCGCCTGCCTCTATCTCATTAATGAAGAAAGGAATGAGAGGCGGGCGTGATCTGAGTATATACTGTCGACTGGAGCAGTAGCATCAGTGGTATGAAAGCATCACAAGAGTAGCCACTGAGACTGTCACTCATCACATAGATGTGGCAGGAGGGATGGAAGAACACAGTAGGGGGCTATGCTATTTGCTGTGGAATCGTGCTTTGGACTATGGAAGTGGGGGAGGGCACAGATGCTACAATATGGGCATGGGCGGTGAAACTGAAAAGTGAAGAAGTAGTAAAGAAACTAAGTAAGTTAAGTCAGTCAATTTGCGCCCTTTATGAGGCCAGAATGTATGGCGCCCTAGGCGGTTGCCTAGTTCGCCTATGCCTAAGGCCGGCCATGACTGCCCTGGTAAATAAATATAACTAACTAACTAACTAACTAACTAACTAACTAACTAACTAACTAACTAAATGCAGATAGGATTTGTATCCTGTATGTCCCAGTGAGGTGTGCTATGCCTCTACACTCCCATTTATTATGTACACTAATGCCTTGTTTCTTAGGAAATCCATCCATACTGCAAGTTAGCATGATGTCTGAATTTGTATACTTAGGATAAACTGCTTCAAAGTGGGTAGAGATAAACACATCAGCAAAAACTGATACAACTGTAGATTTCTTTTCTGCAGCATTCCAGTTTTACTGTTGGTCTTATCTCATCTTAGAATTAACACATCATTCGGGAGTACTACATGCACTTGTGTCCCAAGTACTCAAAACCTAGTATCTGAAAGTCAGGGACTCAAATGCTTCGTAGCTCAGGTAGGCTGCTGCTAGTGCTCGAGACTGAATATGAGTTTGGGCAAGCAGGCCTGGGAAGGGACTAGGAGGGGGTTTTTAGACCTAGAGAGTGTGAAGGGAGGTTTAGGTTTAGGGAGTGGAAAGGGAGTTTAGGTTTCAGAATCGGGAGGGGAGTTTTAGGTTTAGGGAGCAGGAATGGGTATTTAGGTTTAAGGAGCTGGGTTTTTAGGGAGTGGGAAGTGTTTTTTTATGTTTAGGGAACAGGATGGGAGTTTTAGGCTTAGGGACTAATTTGATATTATAGGTTTAGTGTGAGCAGTTGGAGTTTTAGGTTTAGGGTGCAATTGGAGACTTACATGTTGGGGGGTGGAGGTTTATGGTAAGGTAGCAAGGACCAGGGTTGGGAACTGGATGGGAGTTTTGGGGTTAAAGATTAGGTTAGGGTAGGCCTATACATATGTATATGTTTGAACATGGGGAAGGCTCTGCTAAATCAGGAGATCAGACTAATGGGAGTTGAAACACTTACTTTTTTGATCAAGTGGCAGTGAGCATGTGTATCCTGAGCTACTACCATGTGAACGCCTGTAGTAGGACCCCATTATTCTGCACATTTAATAATAAAGAATGTTTCTTAAACTGTTTAGAAATAAACAAGAAAATATATAATTACTTGTAGATGAATTTTAATTTTAGCAACATTAGCAGTTTCATGCCACACTGAATAGCAGTACAATCAGTTTAACTGATATGCTTCAAGTGAGCATATTTCTGTTGCAGTTGGACAGCTAAATAAGGTAAGTATATGAAATGAATTTGTAAGCAGGCAGCTGATAGCAGTATGCCTTTATATACATCATTCATCATTGTGGACGGCTAGTACCAGTATACACTGAGTCACATCAGGCCTTAGCAGCAGGTAGTGAACATTAAAAAAGTGAATAAAACAAGTATGTGAAGACAAACTCAGGTGCAAGCATTTGTATTCTTATAGAAACATTTTTAAATAGGACACTAATCTAGATGAATTTTAATGTGAAAAGCATGTACAAATCAGTAATTTAAGCCAAAACACCTTTCAAATCAATATATTTTCATCATAGCATTCCAGGTTCTTAGTCTATGTTCTTGCTGCATCTGGGTCTTTGACAATGGATACTGCTCCTGATATGTTCATTGCACTTGTTACTCACTTTTACAAATAGCACACTTACTAATAGAGATGGGGCTTTACTACATTATATACATTACTAGAATAGGTTTGTGGGAAGTAATATAACTATTGGATTGCTGTTGTTTGAAGAATTAAAAGATTGAAAGAACATGACCCAGAGTATTATTTCTGTTAGCGTTCTAACATATATTTTTTTTATATCAGGTAGTTCTCATTCTGAGTAGATTAAATTATAAATATTCTAGGAACACTGAACAAATGCTGTTAATTATATAGAAGTTACTGATAACAAATTCATACTGTGAAAAGTCTCCTATATTTTGTATAAGGTCCAAACAAAAGGGTAAAAAGGTCACAGAGACAAACTATTCAGAAAATAAAATTTGGAAGAAAGACCCAGCTCTTACATTTTTGTGCATATTTTGCATAAGGGTAAACTGCACTATAACCTCTTCCTTTCAACAGATATGGCCATTCATCAATCCACAACCCGTTTCCATTTTTGCACATAGGGCTGGGGTGTCATGTCAACAGTGACAATCATCTAGAGGCAAGGTTTACACCACTGAGTCACTAGCCATATTCTATGTAAATTAGTTCATTACTGCACCTACAGCAAGTTTTGGCATATTTTATCACTGGTTCTTGGCAGCTATAAATAATTTGTCTCATCTTAGACACGTTGATTTTAAGGTTGTAGATATTATGATTGTAAGGAGATAAAGCATGGGGTTCAGTAATTTTCTTAGTCTTAACCATGAGTAAGCCTAACTCAAGTATTAAATAATTGTTATTATACAACGACCCCCCCCCATTAATATTCAAAAACGTGCACGCTGATTGGTCAGCGTGCATGTTGTAAATCCGAGTTATAGTAATGGAAAAAGGTCCGGTCGCCCGGACTTTTTCCATTACTATAACTCTTACAGCAACACTGTCTCACTATGTTAAACGAGTTTAACATAGCGAGACAGCCTTAAAAAAAGCAACGGAGATTCTCCATTGCTTTTTTTAAAGCTGTCTCGCTATGTCAAACCCATTTAACATAGCGAAACACTTTGTAAAAAGCAATGGAGATCTTGCTTTCTCTGTTGCTTTTGCCCACAGCTCTGATGTAGTGCGTAGGCATACGCATGCGCAGTACATCAGAACTGCCACAGAATACCAGACAGCTGCAGAAGGGCAGCAAGGAGGCATTATACAATGCCATTATTTAAGAAAAGTATTTTTTTTCTTAAATAATGTCATTGTATAATAGCAATAACCCACTTCTGGGTGTGGGTAATGCTGGATTTACCCACGGTTGGTTTTGTTTGGCCACTTGGGCTTCGCCCTCGTGACCAAACCACACCAACCGTGGGTAAATCCAGCATTACCCACACCCAGGCATGGGTTATTGCTATAGTATCTATTACACATAGAAAATCTGGTTACTTTAAAGTATTACAAGTCTTTTTTCTATTATCTGAAAAAGTGGAAAAGGGTTTATGGTTTTGTGGAGATTTTGTTGAAACCATTCACGAAGTAATTTTAATCAGATTTTAATCAGGAATCTACCTATCAAACCATTATAATCTTCATTTGCCTGTTTACCAGTATGACTATTCATGACTAAGGCTGTGCAGCTAACAAGTTGCTCTTCTGATATTAATTTTGATAAAATGTATCTGATTTCTTTTCATATCATGTCAGTTAATGATGCATAAATCCTGAGATTTTTTTGTTGCTGTTAAATTTACTGCTCCATCTCAGATGATGGTCTTCCAGTGGAATTTGATCATGTTTCTTCTATATTTATATCACAGCCCATTACCAGTCAGATTCTTAGCTGTAGAAAAGAGTGTATGTGTGCTGTGTTTTTAAGAAGCGTTTCAAGGACTGAACGTGCATATATAAATAGTAAGCATGTGCTATACTCAGTGCCATTTTGAGAGTGTAGCCAGAGAGTGAACATGTACGAGTGTAATAGCTAGTTTGTTTATGTTTATCTAAGTTAAAGTATTAAGCCTCAACCCTGATGTGTTTGTACATAATAAAGCTACTTGAACAGAACCCACAAAGTCCCGTCTACTGTGTCCTGACTAGACGAGTGAGATGGAGTCAGAAGAGGGATGCCAGAATCTGATATTCAGAGCCACAAGATGTAGAGGCAACAGTGAAGGTAAACTAAAAGAAATGAACACGAAAATGAGCCAGAAAAGCAACAAAGGTAACAAAAAATCACACAAACAGTTTATTTTATAAATAAGATGAAACGGAGCATTACAAGGGCACAAACAATATTATTAGGCAAGCGAAAAGGCACAAAAGGTTTATTAACTAAGCAAAATGCTTAAGACTAAATTATTTGATAAAATGATTGTCAGAAAAGCTTATAAAGGGTCAAAAATACCTTGGAGTTGCAAAATGAGCATGTTTAAAGCAAAACGAGTATGTGTAAAGCAAAACGGGTATAAAACGGGCACAAGAAAAGTACAACGGGCATAAAAAACAGATTAAACAAGCAAAACAAGTATAATAAGGACAAAAATGGCACATTAAGTGTAAATAAAGTAAGGCAACTGCATGTTTGGGCAAAGTACTGTGTTTGGGTATAACTACAACTTTGTATTGTATCAAGGGCATAACTAAAGTTATTTGAAGTATCTCAAAGTGTGTGAAACTGCTTACTCTGTGTGCTCATTACTGTGCATTGATTCAAAAGGGTCTGTTAGTGTGCAAAGGACAATTATTTCATGAAGTACAGTCAAGGTACTGCCATTTCGAAAAGTTTCTTGTGCTGGGTGTGCTGGGTGTGTCTATTCGCAAACTGCTGTCATTATAGAGTGTGTCTTGCACTGTAAAGAGTTACATAGTGAAGTACTGCCATTTTGGGGAAGTTTCAGTGTGCTGTGTACTTTTATTCACAAAATGCAATTACTTCAAACTGTTTCTTATTTTGAGCGACTCCTGCCCAGTTCATTCACACAGTACAGTTATTTGAAATGCTTCTTACACTGATAAAGGGTGATTTCTTACAGTACAGTGAGTTCAGTTATTTTGAAGTGCTACAAGTATATCCAGTAGCATAATTCTGAAAAGCCTAAAAAAATAATTTCGGAAGCACAAAAGTATAATGGCACAGTTACAACTACTGGCATAAATTTCTGGCATATGCATATGTGTATGTTTGTGCATATTTACAAAACCCTTCACTGGTATGTGTTAATATGGCAGACGGATTTTGAAAGGCCTCACTACTTGTATTTGATCAGAATATTGCAGAGAACTGGAGAATATTTGAGCAAGAGTATGAGATTTTTATACAAGCAGGTTATTCAGATAACGATGCATGCACTAGGGCATTCATTTTGCTAAACCTAGCTGGGTCAGAGGCAACAGAAAGGGAGAATTAATTTGTGTATGTACCAGCATTATATGAAGGAGAAGGTGAAAACCGTCATATTGTTGTACAGGCTGAATCAACAGAAGACTCTGAGTGTTTGAAGTGCAAATTCAGAGAGATGTGTAACCCCCAGACAAATGTTATATTAGAGAGACACTTGCTTTACACAAGAGATCAGAAACCAGAAGAAACATTTGCAGCTTATATAACTGACCTGAGAAACAAGGCTAATATGTGTCGGTTTGGTGACCTAAAAGATGAGTTGATAAAGGACAGCCTTGTGTGTGGTATTAATAGTGCTGCAGTGAGAAAGATTTTGCTTCATGATCATGACAGTGATTTAACGTTGAGCAAAGCTATAGAGATTTGTCAAATCCATGAAGTTACAGAGAGGCACACAAGTATGCTTGCAAGTGATAATAGTATGGTTTCAACAAGCTCTACAGTAAATGTAGATAGCATGCAACACATGGCAAACAGAAGCAGGCCTAAGCACATGGCAGCCACAACTCCTGCTGGTTTGCCAGGGAAACTATTTAGTGCTCCAGTAAAGTTCTAAGAAGGGTGCATGTTCAGTGCAGTACAAGTGTGAGTCAGCAAAACCCAAGTCCAGTCTTATTGTTAACTGCTGTAATTGTGGGGCCAGTCATGAGTCTAAAAGAGAGTCAGCAATGCCACAAGTGTAAAAAACGGAATAATTTTCAAAAGTTTTGCAAATCAAGTAAACCTCACACAGTTATGAAAATGGGTCACTCAGAAAAGCAAACTGATCAAGTAGAATTGCAGCAGTCTACTTTCTATGTAGATGGTGTGTCAGTAGCTGGTGAAAAGGTTGATGCAGTGAATTTGTTAACAAGGAATGAAATGTTTTGTACTGTCTGTATCAATGGTAAATCAAAGTAGACACTGGTTCAAAGTGTAATGTTATGTCAGCAGATACTTTTGCTAAAGTAAGAGCTAATGAGCAACTCAATGTGGCCAGCTGTGCAAAACTTGTTGCTTATGGAGGTGAAGAAATTCAAACCGAAAGTTCAGTAGTACTTTTATGTTATTTGGCCAAGAACTGTTACAACTTGCTGTGTTATGTGGTTTGAAGACAAGTACAGTCTTTATTGGGTCTCAGGGGCAGTTTGAGAATGAATCTGCTTTCTTTTACCAAAGAAGTTCATCAGATAAGCACATATCCTAGTTCCAATTTTTCCAAAGCTATTTTTTCAGAGTATGCTGATATTTTTGATGACAAGTTGGGCAAATTTCTAGTTGCGTATTCTACGAAATTAGACTCAGAGGTCAGTCCAGTGATCAGACCAGCAAGAAAGGTTCCGATAGCCATGCAAGATAGAGTCAAAGGCCAGTGGTGCAGCAAGGTGTCCAGCTACAGAACCAACTGAATGGGTTTCGTGCATGGTAGCAGCTCACAAAAAATGCTCAGATGAAATCAGAATATGTATTGACCCAAGAGATTTGAACAAAGCATTGAAGACGCTGCATCATTCAATGCATACAGTCGAAGAGGTCACAGCTGTAATATCGAATGCTACTGCTTTTTTCTGTCTTAGATGCAAAGAGTTTGTTTTGGCAAGTGATGCTTGATCACAAATCTTCATTACTGACTACTTTCAGTACCCCATTTGGCAGATATAGATTCCTAAGGATGTCATTTGTAATAAATTCTGCAAGTGAAATCTTTCAGCGTGCAGTGGAGCAATTTTTTTCAGGACATCCCTGTGCCATAATAGTAGATGATTTATTGGTCAGAGGCAATGGTGAAGCAGAGCATGACATAAATATTAACAGAGTTCTAGACAGAGCATGTGAAGTGAACTTAAAGCTCAATCCTCTGAAGTGCAAATTCAGACTACCAGAAGTTACATATGGTGGTCATTTATTTACTAGCACTGGTTTGCAACCAGATCTGTCTAAACAGACAGCCATTCTCGAGATGCCAGCACCAGATAATGTTCAAGCTCTACGTTTTCTTGATATGGTCAACTATTTAGGCAAGTTTATACAAGACTTCAGTGAGTTGACAGCAGCTTTGAGAGAGTTGAGAGAGATGACATGCAAAAATGTTACATGGTCTTGGCTAGAATAGCACCAGAAAGCAATTGATGACCTTAAGCGGAAAATTGCCACTCCACCTACATTAAGATACTATGATGTTAACAAACCTGTAACCCTTTCCTGTGATGCTTCAAAATTTGGTCTTAGCGCAGTCATTCTTCAAGAAGGCAGACCAGTAGCCTATGCATCAAGAACTCTTACTCAGACTGAGATTCAGTATGCACAAATTGAGAAAGGACTTCTGTCAATAGTGTTTGCATGTTCCAAGTTTCATGATTACACACGTGGTCGAGTTATTCAGATTGAAACTGATCACCAACCTCTAGTTACTATTTTAAAGAAGCTTATGCATTCCGCTCCAGCAAGACTACAAAGAATGATGCTCAAATTGCAAAAGTACAACTTCAAAATGGTCTATACAAAAGGCAGACTTCTTTATCTGACTGATACCTTATCCAGATTGCCCAGAAATGCAACAGAACAGTTTCATGAAGAGAATTTTGACTTTGACATCATGGAAGTGCATAATTTTTCTACCATGAGACTTGATGAGCTGAGAGATCATACAAAAACTGATCCAATTTTGCAAAAGCTCAACCACTACATTAATGTTGGATGGCCGTCAAAGCGATGTAGTGTACCACCTGAAGTGCAAAACTTTATTTTCCTTACAGAGATGAGATGAGATGTTGATGGAAGGTAGTATTATTTTCAAAGGCCTAAAATAGTTGTTCCTACTTCCTTACATCATGAATACATCCAGGTTTTGTATTGTGGTCACCCATTTTCTGAATCTACCAAAAGAAGGGCATGAGGACTAGTATTTTGGTCTTCTCTAGCAAAAGACATTGGTAAAGTACTTTCATCTTGTTCAGTGTGCAACAGTGCTAAACTGCATCTGCAAAAAGAACCACTTCAGCTAAATCAAGTTCCTGAAATACCTTGGTCAACAGTAGCCATAGATATATTTGAGTGAAGCAATCAGCATTACTTGGTATTGGTAGACTCTTACTTGAACTGGTTTGAGATTGATATACTACCTAACCTAACGTCCACTGCTGTTATTACTAAGTTGAAATGTCATTTCTCAGTCCATGTTAGTCCACACAAAGTTATTTCTGACAATGGTGCTCAATATACTAGTTAGTCGTTTCAGAAATTTGCAAGAGAATGGTATTTTGTGCATGTTACTAGCAGTCCAGAACATCCACAGTCAAATGGTCTAGCTGAAAGTGCAGTGCAGAATGCAAAGCAATTACTTGACAGGTCAAAGCATGACAATACAGATGTCTATTTGAATCTACTTAATCTCAGAAACATATCCTGTGATGATGTACTTGGCTCACCTGCACAGCGACTTCTATCCAGGCAAACCAGAACAACATTGCCTATCAGTTCCAGTTTGTTGAGGCCTAAAGCTAAGAATAACCAGACTATTAGATTTTCACTACTCAGAAAGCATTCATTCCAGAAGTCCAGCTATGACAAATCGAGCAGATTTCTTCATCCATTGAAAGAAGGAGGGACAGTGAGGATACAAACAGCAAAAGGTTTCGACTGGATTGGTTAAGTTACAGGTATATGTACTGAGCCAAGATCCTACTGTGTAGAATCTGAGGATGTGGAGTACAGAAGAAATCACAGACATCTTCTTCCTGTATCAGAATTGATATTCCAGCATTGTTCCTGTGATACAGACTCTAGATCTCAGAGAAACCTAGACAATCTTCCTGTTCCAGAATGTGTCTTCACTTCTACTTCTATTTCCAGTAATGTTCCAGATGTCCCGAAAGTTGAATATTCCACACAGTCCCAGTTGCTAAATCTGATTCTAGTTTCTATGTCACATGATTTGGTCGTATTTCTAGACTTAGTGTGAAATATACAGCAACCTGGACTTAACTGTATATATGTGTATTTGATTCTGTACAATTGCATGACCAATAATTATTTGTATTGATTGCATGTCAATTACTGTTTTAACATTGCATGACTATTTCTCAAAGAGGGAGAATGCAGAACAGAGAGTGTGTGTTGTGTCTTTAAAAAGTGTTTTAAGGACTGAACGTGCATGTATAAATAGTAAGCATGTGCTATACTCAGTGCCATTTTGAGAGTGTAGTCAGAGAGTGAACATGTACGAGTGTAATAGCTAGTTTTGTTTATAAGTTTTTCTAAGTTAAAGTATTAAGCCTCAGTCCTGATGTGCTTCCCTGCAATGTAAATTATGAGGACATTGTTGAACACAGTAATTTCTGTTTTGTTTTTGCTTTTAATTTATTTATTTATTTTAATTTTAGTTTTTTATTGGAATTTTCATTTAAGTGAAGTTTTTATTTGTTACTTGGCTATTTTAGAAAAATAGTCAATTTTCTTGTTTATTTATAGAGGAATATTTCACATGCTGTATTTTTTTTAATGACTACACAATAATCACTGAATGTGGGCATCTGATCACAGATTTTACATTTATGTATGAATGTTTTGTGTGTTTTTCTATATGTGTGCATGTGTGTGTGTGTGTGTGTGTGTGTGTGTGTGTGTGTGTGTGTGTAAGCAAGATTTGGCTTTGTAGTATTTACCTGCTGACTGGACCTGTGATTTTCTGCTTTTCATTTTGTCTGACAAAACAAAACTTTAAACAGCATAGAACTATTCTGTGATGTTCAGTGGTATTCTAAAATATTCAGACTAACACTTCTGTAGACTTGCTGCATTGCATTTTATAGCAACAAAGAAGCAACATCCAGTATTTTAAAATATATCCAAAAAGAAACATTTGGCATTATTGTATATATATATTTTTTGGCTTGTCTTGAGCTATGATAGTTTGCAGTTCATTTTATGACATGGAGAACATATTCAGTCACAGGTTAGCACTATTTTGTTGCAATTAGGGGTATTCTACTGGAGCTGTAAAAGAAGGGGGTCTGAGCAAAGCTGTGACATTTTAAAGTGCACTTTATGGACAATGGAGAAATAAACACAAAAGGGGCTTTATTTGTGCGATCCTTGATAGTATTGAAACTGACTGTTTTTTACCTGGAACTTTTGTAGTTTGATATCTGTCAAAATAGCTGTCAAACTGAAACACCTTTTCCCCCGTAGTTTGCAAATAGTATTAGGGGGCTAGTAAGAAGCTTTACAGTAGCATTTTAGAGTGCAACAAGTATTGTATGTTCTTATTTTCTAATTAGATTTTATGCAAAATTAGCAGCCTAGTGTTTCTGATGTTTAACAATTCATGTTTTAGTATTCTAGAAGGATATTTGCTAAATGTCTAATTCATGGTATAGGTTTTTAATTCTCCTTATCTTCCCTTCCATCTCTCTTATAATTAGTGCTGCTTTTGAAATCTCAGAAGAATTACTTTAGCTAATGTCACTTGTCTAGTCAGGACACAATAGACGAGACTTTGTGGGTTCTGTTCAAGCAGCTTAATTATGTACAAACACATCAGGACTGAGGCTTAATACTTTAACTTAGATAAACATAAACAAAGCTAGCTATTACACTCATACATGTTCACTCTCTAGCTGGTAAGTCCTGCTCCTCTGGTGTTGGTCCTCAAAGCACTCCTGAGCAGTCCATTATTTCTCTATAATTCCTACATTGTCAGTCATTATTGCTTGTTTAATTTAGAATAACTAATTATAAAAAGGAACAAGTGCCTGATGCTTAGAATTTCTTAAACTGCTTGTTATTGTTGAGAATTCACCTATTTTAAATAAAGTTGTCTGTCTTAATTGTGACCTCTTGGAAATTGGATGGTCTCTAGTTGACTCTCTACTTATCAGAAAATAGCAAAATGGCTATCTGTTTTATGAGAACCAAATAGCTTCATTAGATACAAGGCCATCTCTGACACAGCCTTAATGGAGTTGCTGCATATCTGTAAGTCAAACTCCACTCGCGCAACCTGCACGCAAGTCCTCAACATGGTCTGTGACATTAATAGAACTTGTTGGCAGGATAGATTTGTGTCCTAATGACTCCCCCATCTATGGAATAGACTCCCTCTCCAAGTCAAGCAGAGTACCTCCCTAGCCCTCTTTAAAAGGAACCTGGACAACTTGATGGGAAACAGAAAATATAGTCCTGGGATCCTACCTGTGGCACTGCTGGACAGGGAAAACAGGTGCTGACTTTGTGAGAACATGGATGAAATTCTTAGCTAGGCTTATAAGGGCCTCTGGGCCAATAGCCTAGTATTGTGCTATGAACCTATGAACCTACTAGGGACATTTAAAAAGGTTCACAGTGGGATGTTTTGTTTTTTCCCTTTATGTTACTAACTTTTAGATGCACTATACTGAGGTAGAGATCTTCTAATAACCAGATGAAAGTGTTCTTTTATGTCAGTCATCTGCTGCTAATTATGTTCTGCAAAATATGCATTTTAAGTTAGGGGAATGGTTACTCAATAAATATTGGATCAAATTCTTCTAAACGCAAGTTGTTTCATTTCATTTTTTCTTCGGAATCAGATATGATTGATATTATTCCTGTTTTCAAATACTTTGTCTCTTATCTTGATCAGAATGAAAACTCTTCAGCCCACATTGATTATTCAGTTAAAAAACGAATAACAGACATCTTTTGGACTTAAACACTACATAGCGCCATTTAATACATGAAAAGTAACAATTGCAGTTATTTTTAAACTTAGGTGAAACCCTTTAGTCCAGTATTCCCCTGTAGTACATCACTTACATTATCAAAGCATACTTAAATATGCCACCATCACAGTAACTTCATATGAACTGCAGAATTGCTGGTACAGGAAGAGCACTTATGGCAAATATCACAGTGCGAATCAGTGTTAATTTCATGGACTGTAATCATACACTGGCATAGGAGTAGGATCCATTCCTATCACAGCATTAGAAACCCAAAATATTTGAAGAAGTGAAAAAAAAGAGATTTATACCTTTTGCTGACCAGATCATCATCTTGTAAATTCAGGTATGTCATCTGACAATTATATCATTCTGAATTTGTAAAGTATAAACTTTTTAAGAAGTATAAAATACTAGGCCCTCTTTCTTTGATGGTTGCAGTTTCTGGTATCATCCCTGTAAGTTGTATGTAATGATCAGTTATACCTGATGAATTGCTAAATAAAACACTAGTCAACAAAGAAAAATAGCTATAAAGGAAACTCTAGGTCAGAAAATGACAAACTTCATATGTCTAACTTTGGAGTAATACACACACTACCTGAAACCAAACAGTCTAAAAATTACCTGCAGTAAGGAATTCACCAGCTCAGATTTTCAGAATAGTCATGGGTCTATAATCCACTTTCTGACTTAAGGAAGTGTTATTACTGGAGAGCAGTGTTATGCATTTGGTAGGAGCTTTGCTGCGAAACCTGTTCAGATCAGTTTGACAATCCCCACTTTCTTCACAAGGGAGACATACTAATTTATTGCTCTTCAATATGTATGCTATCTTCAAAACAAATGTTAGTCTTTCAAAAATCTTGGAGGTCATCAGAGTTGCTGAGAGTAGCACTCTGCATACTGTGGACTGGATCCCAACTTACTTTTGTTTACATTTGTGACGAAAGGAGATACTGCCAGCACAGCTAGCTGGAATTTTCTAAATAATTATGTCATTGGTGAATATAAAAATGATTTATACAAGATGCTTGTGTTACAAATGTATTAGAAAGGTATGTCATATAAGATGCTTGTGTTACAAATGTATTAGAAAGGTATGCTATATAAGATGCTTGTGTAACAAATTTATTAGAATTGTATGCCAGGTGTATATCAAACTGGTTCCTACTGACATGTGTTGAAAAGGTATTTTATAAAGTGTTTATGTTTGAAATGCATCCACAGTGTCCTCTACTGTAGAGAACAAAAATGCAGATGCACTATTGTAACTGTTTGAATGTATATATGTTATATTTTATACCCGTTTCGTGGACAACCTCTTTTTTATTTGGACAGGTGATAAGGATGAACTAGACACCTTTTTTAATGAGATTAACAGTCTAACCTCATATTTTAAATTTACTATGAATATGTCACTTACAAATATACCATATTTAGACGTGTATATAAAAAGGTTGACTAATGGCTTAGTTAATACAGGTGTATACAGGAAACCCTGTCATAAGAATGCCTTGCTACATAGGGATAGCCTGCATCCTGATTTTGTCTTTCGGAATATAATTAAAGGACAAGTTACAAGGATATCCCGACTTAATTCCAGCAATGAAACTTGTAAAGGTGAATTAGCTGACCTACAAATTAGATTACTCCACAGGTCCTATAGTTTAAAAGAGATCTTGGAAGGTTTAGATGGGTTAGATATACTAAAGAACAACCAAGCTGCACCATTCTTTATGGACAGGAATGCTTTAGTTAACAGTGAGAATGAATCCATTAGTGACCCAATATGTACTGAAATGAAAGTCGTATTGTACTATACAACAGATGTCAATATGATTAAGAATATTTTTATCAAACATTGGGATATTTTAACTGTTGATTCAAGTATTAAGAATATAGTTGGAACTAAACCACACTTTACATACAAGAACAGGATGAACTTACACAGACTCCTGTGTTATCCATCAGATAATAGGATGACTAGCTCACATATTAATTGTTACTGTACTATGCCTTGAAATTGTTGTAATTTTTGCCATTATATAGATAGCAGTGCTTCCTTTATACATCCACTGAGTTCACAAAGGTTTGATTTTAAGACCACAGCTACATGTGATTCCGAACATGTTGTATATTTAGCTACCTGCATGTTATGTCCGGCATTTTATGTTGGCAAAATTGACAGGAAATTGAAATACAGGATCAGAGAACACCTTTATAATATTCAGATCAGATCTTGTAAAAATGCTCTTTTTAAACATGTTATTGAAACATTAGAGGATCATGTGTTTAAGTTTTTAGGAATGCATATTAATATACCTGGTCAAAGAAGTGCAGATGTGAGGAACTTTACAGAAAAATGTGAGGTGAAGTGGATTATAAGACTTAGGGCAGACAAGAAACCGGGTCTGAATGATAGGGTCTCTATGAGACCCATGTTAAAAGGAAGGAAATTACAGATTATTTAAATTTATGACGTTTTTATACATATATATATATATATATATATATATATTTATATTTTGTTGATTTTAATAAATGTTTAGTTTTTAATTATATTTTTATAAACTAAATATATAAATGTGCCTTTGATTGTCATTTAAAGAATGTATTGCTTTATATACTACAGGAAATGACGTCATATGGGTTAAGGTATTTAAGATGTACGTTTTTTAAAAAAATATGTTGGCCTGAGGAAGCCCAGAAGGGTGAAAGCGCTTGCCATTGACTCATTAAATTTTTATGTTGGAGCTAACGCTGATTCCTGTTTGACTCATCTCACTTCCCACATTGGAGTTTACGTTGTTTTATGTGGAGTATTAATTTCAGCCTTGGTTTGTTCCTGACCTCCGCTTATTTTATTATATATATTTAGTATTGCCTTGTTCTTTTATTAATTATTAAATATATTTAAACCTTTCATTGTGGCTGATCTGTGTAGAGATATTTAAGTTTTGACAGTACTTGCACATATTTATTTGGTGACACTGTGTGGCCCACTCCTAAGAGCCTTGCTCTTGGTCAAATTACCATCTGTATTAGTATTAATATTACACGGTAAAATTGGACAATCTTTGTTAAGGGCCTTAAAGTAGCTGATAACGGGTTCTGGTGGCAGTGATAATTATCCTATAGTGTGGGCAGAAGGGGGCATAGCTAGTAAACCTGTGCCAGCCTTTCCCATGTATGTCTGTGTATAAAACTAATCTCCAAGAGTGTGTGTGTCAGCTATTTGGGCAGTGACACAAAGCACTGGGTGGACAGAGAGAGTGTTGGAGGACTTGACTTGGAACCCTGGCTAAGGCCTCAACTATATACCTGTGCCAGTGGGGATTCTTATTGGGAATCTGGAGGAAGAGGGAGAAACCAGCCTCGGACTGACCGTGGTCTATGTGTGCTCTTAAGGGAAAATCTACTTGATGTATAGAGCTGCATCTGGAAATACTGTGTGTGTACTTGTCATCCTCTCAGTGAATGTCCCCCATTGTTGCCAGTGGTGAGGACTGAAGCTCCTTGATTGCTGGTTCAGTGGAGGGTCATCACATTTGGTGGCAGTGGTGGAATATCATATTACATTTGGTTGGTAGTGGTGGGATCACCAGATCACATATTGGGATTCAGTGGTGTGGGTATTGAATTCCTGTTGCCTGTAAACAGTGGTCACTAAAGAAGGTGTTTGTACTCTCAAGCAGCCACACGGTAGACATACAGAGTTTCATATCTTAATAGTTTCATTTATTTTTTTGTTAGCTTAGTTAGTCAGGGAGAGCAGGCAAGGAAGTCAGCAGAGGATTATGGCAAGCTGACAAGGAGCCAGTTGGGTGAAATGTGTCAAGCTAAAGGACTGGTGCATGCTAACCCGACTAAAGTGGAAATGATTGTAGCCTTAGTCACAGCTGCATCACAGACCAGCAACCAAGAGGACAACCAGACTGGCGTTGGGGATGTACAACTCCCAGAAAATGGACAGTTCAATTTTGCCTCAGAGGACTTAAACATCTGTCTGGAGTTAAAGAGACTTGAACTGGAGGCCAAGTAGTTGGAACTAGAATCAAGAGAGAGACTGCCACATTTG
Organism: Protopterus annectens; assembly: GCF_019279795.1. NCBI lineage: Eukaryota > Metazoa > Chordata > Ceratodontiformes > Protopteridae > Protopterus > Protopterus annectens. The sequence goes on from NC_056742.1 coordinate 367,967,734, forward strand.
GAGGCTGAAAAAAGGAGAGACAGATGGCATTAGAATTAGCACAGAGACTGAGACATCTGGACGCCGAAGAAAATGAGAGACTGAGACATCTGGAAGCCGAAGAAAATGAGAGGCAGAGGCAACATGAAGAGGAGATGCTGACTCTTTGCCAGTGTTATGGAGGTAATGTGGAAGGGAATAACTGAACCCCAGAAGCAATAAAGGTCAGTCAATTTATTCCACAATTTACAGAGGGTGATAATTTTGATAGTTTTATTCATATATTTGAAAAGGTTTGTAAACAGTGTAATGCTGATCAAGGGCTCTGTGTACAGTTCATGATGCCCTTACTCCATGGTAAAGCTGTAAATGCTGTTTCTAAAATGTCTGATACTGATTGCTTAAATTATAATACAGTTAAAAACTGTTTATTAGAGTGTTTTAAGTTTAAGGTTATAGAAAAAAGTTTCTGAACATAGATGCAAGGCAGATGAAAGTGTGTGTGAATATACTGCTAAGTTAAGCACTTATTTTCATAGATGGGTGATTGGGTCACCACTTTTGAATGGCTGGCAGACCTTTTGGTGAGGGAACAAGCCCTTAGAACTTTGCCTGAGGACATAAGAATCTGGTTGGCAGATAGAGAATGTAATACCACAGCTGAGTTGGGAAAAGGAGACCTATATCTAGTAAGCAGGGCATCACGGCACAGGAAAGGGATACCTACTGCTGCACATAGGTATAAGGGAACTCATGGTGGGCAGCCTAAACTGCCCCAACAGAGTCTGCCAGTAACCAGGAAATCCACTAGTTCAGGTACATGGCCAGGATCAAGGGTTAAATGTTTTAAATGTAGCCAGTGGGCCCATGCAGCATATAGATATCAATGGAGGCAAGGTTGGGAACAAAAGGTAGGGGAACCAGCAAGTGGTAATGACAGAATGTCAGCGGTAAGTTGTTTGGAGACAACAAGCATACCAAACTATCAAAAGAGGTTATATCCCATCTTAGTAGATGGAAAGCAGGCCACTGCTAAGAGAGACACAGCCTCTGACCTAACTATTGTGAAGCCTGCAATGGTTAAAGAGGAGCACTACTTACTTGGGCAGTCTATTCCAATCAGAGCTTTAGGAGGGACTCATTCCAAATACCTTTGGCTAGGGTTCCCTTGACTGGGACGGTGGAAAAGGAAGAAAGCAAGCAGGTATGTTGGAGGATATCCCTGCAGATGTACTGATAGGGAATGATTTTGATAATGTAGTACCTTGTGTGCATGCAGTGACATGCAGTCAGGCTTGGAGACATGCGTGTGGGTCTAGTAGCCTGGGGGGACCCAGACAGAATGCACACCTGAAGCCAGGATTGGTGATGTGGCTACTTCAGGGAGAGAGCTACCCTGTAGCGGTGAGACTGAAGGTGAGCCACAGCTGCTGGTGGGCACTGATGTTCCCTTGGACAGAGTTATTGCAAGGACAGAGGTGAGCAGCAGTACTCAGACTGAGAGTGAGTCACTACTGTCAGAGGATAGGAGACTTCCTGTGTAAGGAGAGCTGGGAAGGGTAACAAAGAGACAGCTGAGACAGGCTCAGCTCTCAGACCCTACATTACAAGGCTTGAGGGAGGTAGCCAGGGAGGTGCTTGATTCACAAGGAAAAGGGGAATCTGTATACTGGGACAAAGGCTTACTGTATAAAGAGTTGAACCCTGAGGGACGGCTAGAGGGTGAATGATTACAGTAGTCGTAAGTGCCCAGAGCCTACTGTCTGGCACTTCTAGCCATATGACCTTCCCATTTGCAGGTCATATAGCATAAAGCATACAGAGAGATGTATTATGCATAACTTTTATTGGCTTGGGATTTCCAGGGATGTAACAATGTACTGCAGGACCTGTGAGCAGTTCCAAAAGGTAGGCAAGGCAGGAGACAAGGTCAAAGAGCCCATAGGATTACCCTGGCATTGTGCCACCCAACCTTAGTTTCCAGTGCCTCTGTCGAATAAACCCACTGGAGTGATCCCTGTGGTGAATTTTCCATTTCCCATCCACTCATCAGATTTCTCTTGAAGAAGGCCAGTGAGGTGCTCTGCTTGACATGTACAGAAAGTCTATTCCATAGCATGGGCAGTCTCTGGGTTATGACTTTGTCCCTCCAGCATGTTCTGTTGATTGTGGTAATGAGGTTGAGGTCTCTGGAGCATGTGGTGCGGATTGATTGGGATTTCTTTAGATGTAGCATTTCTAACAGAGCTGGGTCAGACATGGCTTTGTAAGTCAAGCAGAGATCACCTCTAAGTAGGCAATATGAGACAGAATAGTTGAAGATTTTTTAGTCTGTCCATATAGGACAAATGTTTAAGGCCTAGGATCCTCTTAGTGAGGTACTTTTGTGGCCTCTTCAGTTGTTGCAGGTGTTTATTGAGGTACATGCCAAATGGGGCATTGTACTCAATGACTGGCCTAATGAGGGAAGAGTAGAGGGAGACAATGACCTCTTTCTTCCTGGATACAAAACTCTTAGTAATGAGATGTGCCACATAGATGGACTTTCTGACCACAGTGGCAATGTGGTGGTCAAAAGAGAGGTTGCTGTCAACCTGTGTTCCCAGATCTCTTATAACGCCTTCTGTGTTCAGTGGACTACCATTGATGTGGTAATTCATGGGAACCAGGTTTTTTCCAAAGGGGATGACGACACATTTTTTGGCATTGAGCTTAAGGCCATGGTTCTGACACCAGTCGGTCTCAGTGAGGCCTTTCTGTAGGATGTCAACATCACTTGGGGATTTAATAATAGCTCCCAACTTGCAATTGTCTGTGAACTTTGTCAGCCAGAGTCCCTTCGTGTTGGCCTGGACTTCAGAGAAGTAGATACCAAACAGGAGAGGGCCCAGGACCGAACCCTGTAGGTCTCCACTCATGACTGGTCGGCAGTCTGACTTGGAGTCAGCTACTTTCACACTGTGGGTTCTACCTGTGAGCCAGTTTGCAACCCATCTAGTGATATAGGGGTTGATGCCTAGCTTAGTGAGTTTTTCTATGATTCCTGAGTGGGGAATGGTATCAAAGGCCTTGGCCAGATCAAGGTAGGCTATATGAACCACCTTGCCTTCATCCACAGCTCTGGTGACTGACGCAAAGAAGTTGACCAATTTGAGCAGGCATGATCTACCCTTCACAAAAAAAAACAAACTGTGTGGGATCTAGAGTTTGGAGATTCCCTATATCCTTGTTTATTAGATCCATGATGATGTGTTCCATAGCTTTGCATATCAGACTAGTCAGGCTAATGGGGCGGTAGTTCCCAGGGTCTGTAGTCGTTCCTTCTTTGTGGAGAGGGATGACTGTAGCAGTGCGCCATTTGCTAGGGACATAGCCTGAGGTGAGGCTGTGATTGAACAGGGTACACAGATGTGCTGCCAGTTCACTATGTAGTTCATGTAGAACACAGCCAGGGATATTTTCAGGTCCCATAGAAGCTGCATTATTGGCCTTGGACAGTGCTATTTTAACCTGTGCAGCAGTAATACTGGATGCCTGGCAATCTACTGGTGTTGTGACTGGTCCCTTGGTGTGGGGGGGGGGATAAAGTTGGCACTGAATCTGTTGGCCAGTATATTGGCAATATCTGTTGGCTCAGTATAGGAGGTATCATTGTACAGTAGCTCAGAGCAAATCTGGGTAATGCCGTGGAGATTCTTTACATAACTATAGAAAGCCTTGTGGTTTTCTACACAGGATAAGACTACAGTTCTCTTTTTTAATCCCTTTCCAGCAAGTGTTTCCAATTAACTAATGTCAGCTGCTCTGCACTTCCTTAAAGTCACCCATTATGATAACAAATGACATCAGAAAAATAGTACTTTCTATATATGCTCTTAGTGCAAATTAAGAAACAATATTTTCATATCAAAACAGTAAAACAGTATATATATATATATATATATATATATATATATATATATATATATATATATATATATATATATCTTCTAGTTGTTCTCAGTTAGTGCTACTCTTAATGTAAGGTTTGATTTCGTAGTTTTTTTAATGTTTCCAGCACTTGAGTTACTATAGATTTCTATTATCATTTTTAGTGGGAAAATGTTACCAATTTACGTTTCCATTATAAATTAGATAAATTTGTTAATTAATCAAATAAACTTATTTCCTTTTCCATTTGTATTTTAAACAGTGACGACTGTATGAGTCAACTGAAATGTTCCCCTGGATTCATTAAACTCCGTGCAGGAATAGTGCTATTCCTGCATGGACTGAATCGTGTCCATGTAGAATAGCAGTGCACCTTGCATATTAATGAAGGCGTGCTTCTGTATTCTCTACATGGATGCAATCCATGTACGAGTGCAGGGGGCATGTCCAAGCATTGTCCACACAGGACACATGTCCCTGCACTCTGGAATTGCCGTACGGCAATCCCAAAGGAAGTAACAGTGTCCATGGACACTGTTATCATAACATAATAGTGCCCACAGACAAAATACAGTAAAAACACACAAAAGCACAGCCCCCCACAATGGTCCAGCACATATAATGTCCAGAATGGTATGCCAGTGTACATGCTGGCATACCAAATACATAAGCATGTTCCTGCGAGAACATTTAAAGAAATACCCCCATGTATGATGTAGTTCTCCAGATGTCCTGCCCTAACATGCAGAAAACAATGTGCATACCCCTACAGTAAATAAAAATAAAATAAATATTTATTTTATTTTTTTCTGTGCCCAATAAAGTTTAAGCATAGCTGAGCAGGTGTGTGTGTCACACAGCTGTGTATAGCATAACTGTCTGAAGGAGCTAAATAGAAACATACAGCTAAAACAGTCAAAGTGAAATAGCAAAGTGGTTAGAGCATTTGCCTACCATGCAATCATTCACGGTTTGAGCCATGATGCAGTCCATACATTTTTATATGTGAAAACAGCAGTAAAAGTATCTTTTTTATAAATAGGTAGTGAATAATATATATTTCTTTACCAGGGTAGTGTAGCAGGTCCAAATGTGAGGTGTCAGTGTAGTACAGATGTGAACTCCCATATAAACACAAGTGTCCCATACAGTATAGCCATAAAGGAATATAATGTAATGAAAGCACATACAGGGATGTTAGGGAAGGGAAACATACATATCATAAGATGTCACTAAGAAGAAATCAAGCCCACAATCCTGATAGTCCATACAATGAAAGCTGAACAACACTAAATTGTTTTCAGCTATGCTTAGCCTGAGTAAGCATTGCTTAAATTTGTGTATTTAGCAATAATTAGCGTAGCTAAACAGATTTGCGCACTGGTGAGCAGTGCTTAGCATTTATTCCTTTAAGCAATACCTATCTGTGCTAAGTGAGTTTGCCCACCACTTAGCTTAGCTCAGCATATTCAAAACCATCCAATCACAGTAAAGTATGGGAAATCAGCCCTATTTAAACCTTGCAAGCAGGAATACAGCCCATAGCCAGTTGTAGCTCATCACGTCAGGCAGTATGAATGTTGGTGAAGGTGTACATTTTCGGGAGCAACACTGGGGCAATCAGGAGTCTAGGGTCATGTTTGGACTCCTAGTACAAAACCATGAAGGGAAACTGCTGCAGGACCAGTACCAGGGCTCCCAATACAAAGTGGAGGTCTGGGACCTTCTCGCATGTGACCTCACCAGTGCCACTGGCATCCCTCAGACTGGTGAGCAGGTCTGGCACCACTTTGCTGACTTGAATCGTAGGAAGAGGGAGCTCTTGGACAGGTGGGTTCAAGATGCATGGGCGAGGAATGTCCCAGCTGTGTTAAGTATCAGTATCCATAAATGTTTTCAAAGTCCAGCCTGTGTATGTGATGGATAAGTATGCATAAATGTTTCTCTATCTCCTGTACAGCTGCAGATGAGAGGGCTGCAAACATGGACAATCATGCCAGCAGGCTGCTAAGGCTGCGTCGCGAGGCTGGTGAGTACAAATCTAGCTTGTAGTATTCATGGCAAATAAATAGAAAGGAATAGAATGTCACCTGTCAGTATTTAAAAATGGGTATGCTTTGTACTGAATAAACAAGACATTACCAGAGTAATAGTGATGTACAGGGTATATATCAATAAGAGTGTCAGTAAATGTCAATAAAAGTCAAAACCCTAGACTGGTCATGTTTACTGTGGTATGTGGTGGTATGAATCGAAATGTGTTCAGTTTCTGCACAGCAACTATAGCTCTGAAAGCATTAAATAATTAAGGCTCATCTGACAAATATTGTGGAGTTGTAAAACAGGAGATTAACTATATGAAATGTTCCATGCACCAAGATCTGATACCTGAATAGTAATGTTGTGTTAACCAGTGTTTTCCAGACTGTGCTATGTCAAAGTATTAATACTCAGTATAAGAACTATCTGTCATGTATGAATGTTAGAATTAAAATGTCAGATTATACAATCAAGAGAGTATTAGGCAGAAAACAGTCAAACAAGAGACAGGAGTTTCTCAATATCTCATTCTGATGAAACACAAACGTTGTTCTATTTTTATGCACAAACAGGCACGGTTCAAATCCCGGGAGTTGTAGTAATCTGTATGCATATTTTCACTCAGGAATATGTGAATATGGGTAGAAACAGTCGGGTAGTGTTAACAACAATTTCCTCCACAGGTCTGCCAAGTAAGAAAAGGTATAAATTAGCTGTAAGAAGGCTGTAATTATACACTGTGGACAACACCCACTGTCCAAGCTCAAGGCTGCAAATGACAGCAAATGAGTACATACACAAAGTAGTGTCCTCCAAGAAATATCCCTCAAGTCACGCTATCACATCTATTGGTCACTGCCGCCAACACCCAGGGTGACCGATAGAAATCAAAGTGGAGTATGGCTGTAGCACACACACATACACACACACACACACACACACACACACACACACACACACACACACACACACACACACACACACACACACACAGTATGAGTGCACATATGCAACCTTGACTATGTAAATATGGGTAGAAACAGTCAGGTAGTGTTAACAGTAATTTCCTCCACACGTCTGCCAGGTAAGAAAAGGTATAAATTAGCTGTAAGAAGGCTGTAATTATACACTGTGTACAACACCCACTGTCCAAGCCCAAGGCTGCAAATGACAGCAAGATAAGTAAATACACAAAGTAGTGTCCTCTAAGTAATGTCCCTCAAGTCTCACACTGTCACAGCTATTAGTCACTGCCGACAACACCTAGGGTGACCGATAGAAATCAAGGTGGAGTATGGCAGTTGCACACACATACACACACACACACACACACACACACACACACACACACACACACACACACACACACACACACACACACACACACACACACATACACACACACACACACACACACACACACACACACACACACACACACACACACACACACACACACACACACATGCACACACTATGAGTGCACATATGTAACCTTGACCATGTGAATATGGGGAGAAACAGTCAGGCAGTGTTAACAGTAATTTCCTCCACAGGTCTGCCAGGTAAGAAAAGGTATGAATTAGCTGTAAGAAGGCTGTAATTATACACTGTGTACAAACATACCACTGCCCAACCCAAGGCCATAGGTCGATGTAAAGTGAGGTAATATTTGGAGAGTAATGATTAGCAATGATCATTAAAGCTGTGAGCAATTGAAACCTATACAGTTGTTAATTGACCTCTCTCTCTCTCTCTCTCTCCCCCACCCTATCTGCACCAATAATCTAAACACATAAATCAATGGGTATGTTTTTCACCAAACCTACTGTTGGGACATATGTCCTATTGTTCTACAAATATTTAAATGTTTGACTATTAATGTTTCCTGTTCAAATACTATCATTGGTTGCTTGTTGCTATCAATGTAACCTGCATGCTGTTATAATGCCCACTGTGGTTCCATATATGCATGTGTTCGGCTTGCTATGCCACTGCTCCAAATCTGTTGTTTTGGGTTAATGAGAATACCTATGCATGCTGTTATAACTAATCCTGGAATGTGTTTTTCATGACTAACCAACATATGTTATCAAACTGCAACACTATAGCACGTCTGGGAAGGCTGATCCAAGTGGATATGCCTGTCCCGCCTTAAATGGCCATGGCACTAGACCCCAGCACATCTGGGACCCAACCCAGGACCTCCTCATCCACTGGTCCTGCACCACCTTTGGGTGGAACTGCCTCAGGGGATGGGGCTTGTCCCCCCCTGAGAGCAGGCACAGACAGGACACTGTCACCCATTGTTAGGTACAGGGATTGCTGCGTAGTCAGCTTCAAAAGGAGCTCAGAGATCTGCTACGCCAGCTTGAGGGCCGTGTGGTGGATCTTGAGGGTCAGCCTGCCCCTTCTGCTAAGCCCCCAGCACAGGGTCTGTATTAGAACACCGAACTTTCAAAATTTTGAGTGTTCTAATATCGATCCCTATTAATCGAAAATTTAAAACAGCGAACATACAGAACAGCAAATTTTTTCCTAAGAAAATAAATCGCTGTTCCAAAACACATACATACAACACAAGCACACCAAACAAACAGCAATCCACACACATATACCTAAACTCTTACACCTAACCCTACACTAAACTATACATACACCACTAACTATCCACTTACCTTAACCCAAACCCTAACCATAAGGTCAATCACTATCGCACAGTCATCTCACCCGCACCCTAACCCTAACTCACCCACCCCGACCTAACCCTCGTGTCCACACAATCCCACACTTACCGGAACCTGACCTGTAACTTTCCACCACAATGCTGAAAATACCGAAGCAACAGA
>NC_056742.1:367981531-368229031 GCF_019279795.1 Protopterus annectens
CCTTTAAAACTATCAGTATTCAAACCATATAACAGCAATACTCACATTCTGTCCCTAAGTCTGAAACCTTCTCCACCATTTAGTTGGCCTGTCTCCAGAGGTCTTGTTGTAAGAGTTATTTCCACCTGCTGTCTGTAACACTCTGTAGCTCACACACCTCCAGGATGTCTTTCTCACAGGCAAGGTAAAGGGACAATGTCCACATGAAGTACTCAGTTATAGGAGTGTGGTACCATGATACTGGCTATTGGAAGAACTACACAGCTGCTCTGCATGCAATTAGCAAATGGGGAACACCAGTTGGTGCACAGGTCATCACCTTGTTAAGAGCATTACTTACAAAAGGCATGCTGCCACCTATTCAAACCAGCTGTGTATCAGTAGTTGACAGTGAGCAAACAAAAAGAACTGGAAAAACTTTGTGATATAACCCACTGCACTGAAAAAAAAGGTATGTGAAACAAGTAAGCATGTAATTGAATATAGCATGTGTTTTCTAATAATGGGAAATAGGAGTTTGAAAGAATTATGTCTCAACAAGACTTGCTGTAGTGATGTCTTGCTGAACAGCACCTATGGCTATAGCATCTGGCTCTCTCTGCTGTGATGCAGAACACAGCTCAGGACGCTGACTCACCCCAGGAAAGGACAGCTCACATATGACAACCACTGGAGTGTCTGTCAAACACTACTGACTGTGCCACTGCTAGGCCAGCTACAGGGATATTGTACATATCTATATGTTACCTGTGAATATGAGTATGATGCACATTTGTTGTGTAAATCTAAAAGAACTATATAGAGCATGCACATATGAAAGTACTATTGCAGAAGTGTGTGTTGAACTGCATGTGATATAGTGAATTCATACCATTCAACTGTACAGTGTTCTGCTGGGCAATAAGCACATTTGTGCCTGATATCTGTAGTCACGTACACATGCAGTCATGTTATGTCAGGGCAAGTCTGTGAGCAATGACATTATAACACAATAGCCTAGTTATGCCTGTTGGACATCATCCTTAGTTATCAGTGTGATGTCAAAGCCTACTGTGCAATCAACTTAATTATATATGTTGCAGCTATATTAATGCAGTGTCAATATTGATGTGCCTTTGCCACCCATGTATGTGTGCCATTATTCAGACGTCCTGCTATAACAGGTTCAGAGGTATGACTGAGCAGCAAGATTGTAAATACAGTGTGCCATACTAACATAGAACATAAATGTATACCAGGTATCACCTGAGTACATGTATGTATGCCTATGTTCAGCTGGAAGGCACAAAACAAATAACATGGGTTGCAAGCAGTCAGGTAAATAGGTTGTGCATCTTGTACATGTGTGTAATATCAGTTTCAGTGCATACAACAGACATAAATGTATCCTACTGCTTGTTGCATTGCCTTGACACTGATATGGGTACTAGAATAGCCATGATCATCAGGTTGTAATCAGGGAAGTGTCCAACTGTGTCATGACCTTCTGTCCATGCCTACCACTAACAGCTATATAAACACCTATATACAGTAGACATCAAAAGTGTACACACCCCTGTTGAAATGCCAGGTTTGTGTGCTGTATGAAAATGAGACCACAGATAATTTCAAAATATTTCCCACCTTGAATATGACCCATAACCTGTACAATTCTATTTGAAAACAAAGAAATCTGGTAGGGGAGACAATTTAAACATAACATATGTACTATATGCTGGTTGCATACATGTACACACATGTACAGTAATACCTTCTTGATGGACCTCTTGCTGTAATCACAACATTCTGTCTTCTTGGGTACACACAAGCTATCATTTAAAGAGGCTCTGATTACCCACAAATAATGTTCAGCTGTCCTACTAGGATTTATTTGACATTTACCCAGTTACCTGCTAAAGTAAAAGCCATGTTTTGCAGAGAGCTTACAAAGCATGAAAGGGATCTCAGTGTGGAAAGTCATCAGTCAGAAGAAGAGTAGAAAAACAGTCCACAACACTGGATATACCATGGAATACAGTAAAGACAGTCATCAAACAGTGGGGAACATATGGGATAACAGTGATGCTGATAACAGCTGGATGCCTATCCAAATGGCATGAAATGACAAGACAACAAATGGCCATGGAGGCTGACCAGGGACCTGCAGCAACACTGAAGGAGCTGCAGGAATGTCTGACAAGTCCTGGGTTTGTACCACATGTATCAACAATCTTCTGTGTTCCCCATATATCTGGCCTATGGGCCAGGGTAGCAAGATGGAAGCCTTTCCATACACAGAAAAACATCCAGGGCCTGAAAAACATTGCCAAGCACTGAAAATTGTCTCCCTAAAGCATGTTGGAAAATGTGTCATGGTCTTATGGGACCAATGTTGAACCTTTGGCCCACAATTCCAAAAGGTATGTCTGTCCCAAAACAACAATTTGCATCACAAAAAGAACACCATCCCTCTGGTGAAACATGGTGGTGGCAGTATCATCCTTTGGGGTTGTTTTTCTTAAGCTGGAACTGGGCCTTTAGTTAAGGTGTAGGGAATTATGAACAGTTCCAAATAACAATCATTTTTGTCCTAAAACCTACAGTCATCTGCTGGAAAGCTGACGACAAAGAGGGATTTTACCTGTCAACATGACAATGAACTCAAGCATTCATCCCAATCAACAAAGAAATGGCATCACAAGATGTAAAGTACAGTTTGGGCAAGTGCATGCCAGTGCCCAGACCTACATCCAAGACTACATGGGTTCATAGGATCATAGGTAGGTACTAGGCTATTGGCCTTAGGGCCTATATAAGCCTAGCCAAAAAGGTACCCTGGCTTTCGCCACCCAAGAAAATTATTTTCCTGTTCCCCTGTCGAGCAGAGCCCCAGAGGTGATCCCCGGGGTGAATTTCCTATTTCCCATCCAATCACCAAGATTTTTCTTGAAGAGTGCTAATGAGGAGCTTTGTTTGATATAGATAGATAGTTTGTTCCAGAGTATGGGAAGTCTCTGGGACAGGAATCTATCCCTCCAGCATGTTCTGTTTATTGTGGTGACAAGGTTTAGGTCCCTAGAGCGTGTACCTCAGAGGGATTGGGATTTTTTTAAGTGGAGCATGTCCAACAGCTCTGGGTTTGACATAGCTTTGTATGTTAGACAGAGATCCCCTCTGAGTAGGCAATATGTGACGGAGTAAAGCTGGAGTTTTTTGAGATGGTCTAGGTAGCGCATCTGTTTGAGGCCGGTAATCCTCTTTGTGAGGTATTTCTGTGGCCTTTCTAGTTGTTGTAGATATCTTGTGATGTACATACCAAAAGGGGCATTGTACTCTATAACAGGTCTAATGAGTGATGAGTAGAGGAGAACAATGACCTCTTTTTTCCTGGATGAGAAACCTTTTGTGATGAGGTGTGCCATGTAGAAGGATTTCCTGACTACTGTGGCGATGTGATTATCAAAGGAGGGACTACTGTCCACCTGTGTCCCAAGGTCTCTTATCACACTTTTGGTGTTACGTAGACTACCACCTATGTGGTAGCTCATGGATATAGAGTTTTTACCAAAGGGGATGACAATGCACTTTTTGGCATTGAGCTTAAGGCCATGGCTTTGACACCAGACATCTCTCTCAGTGAGGCCCTTTTGTAGGATGTCCACATCATTAGCAGTTTCAATTATGGCTCCTAGTTTGCAGTCTTCTGCAAACTTCATTAGCCAAAGACCTTCTATGTTAGCCTGTACTTCAGAAAAGTAGATACCAAACAGGAGAGGACCCAGGACTAAAGCCTGTGGTACTCCACTTTTCACTGGTCTGAAGTCAGATTTGGAGTCTGCTACTTTCACAGTGTGGGTTCTGTCAGTGAGCCAGTTGGCAATCTATCTTGTGATATAGGGATTAATACCTAGTTTAGTGAGTTTATCTATAATCCAGAGTGGTGGATGGTGTCAAAAGCCTTGGTGAGATTTAGATAGGCTGTGTGAACCACCTTACCCTCGTCTACGGCTTTAGTGACTGCTTCAAAGATGTCTATCAGGTTTAGGAGGCATGATCTGCCTTTTACAAACCTGAAATGGGTGGGGGTCCAGAGTTTGGAGATTACCAATATCTTTTGTTTATAAGTTCCATGATGATATGTTCCATGGCCTTGCTACCAGGCTTGTTAGACTAATTGGGCGGTAGTTCCCGGGGTCCGTGGTGGTTCCCCCTTTGTGGAGTGGGATAACCATCACTGTGCACCATTCAGTGGGCACAAAGCCTGAGGTGAGGCTATGATTGAACATGGTGCTTAGGTGGGGTGCCAGTTCATTCTGTAGTTTGTGTAGAACACAGCCTGGGATGTTGTCAGGTCCCATGGATGCTGTGTTCTTGGCTTTGGAAAGTGTGGTTTTTACCTGTGCAGCCATGATTACAGGAACTTTGCATTCTTCTGGTATAGAGAAGGGCCCTTTAGGGGGTGAGAGAGGGGTAAACTTAGCACTGAACCTATCTGCCAGGATGTTGGCAATATCCGTTGGTTCTGTATATTTAGTGCCATTGTGCTGTAACTCAGAGCAGATCTGAGTGTTGCCATTGAGATTCTTGACATAGCTATAGAATGCTTTGTGGTTGTCTTTAGAATCAGTGGCAATTTTGTTTTCATAACTAGCTTTGGAAGATTTTATGAGGGATCTCAGCTTCTTACTGAAGCTGACCAGGGAATTCCTCCAATCATGGGATTTTACTCTTTTTTGCAACAGTTTCTTTCTTCTGTTGTAGAGTTTGTTTATGGCAGGGGACCACCAGATTGACTTCCTTTTTTTGGAGGATAACATCTTGGTTCTGTTAGGGATAGCATGATCCATGCACTCGTGTAAGTGCTTATAAAGTGCATTTGTGTATGATTCAGCAGTCATACCTCTATTGTCCATCTGCATGGGTGTCATGAAGTTTGCCACTTCTGTCTTAAGAAGCATGAAGTTGGCTTTGGAGAAATTTTTTATGGTGGTTTCCCCAATGGGGGGTGGGGGTGGGATGTGGATGTCTAGGGTGATTAGCTTGTGGTCGGATCTGACCAACAAGGAATTGACCTCTGGTGTGGAACACTAGTTGCCCATGTTGGTAATGATGAGGTCTAGGATATTGCTGTCCCTGGTGGGGGTGTGGATAAGTTGATCCAAGGCATTGGAATTTATGAATTCCAAAAAACATTGAGCAAAAGAGTTGGTACATGAGTAGTTTTCTCAGTTATCCCAGGTGAGGTAGTGGAAATCACCCATTATGAGGGTGTTGGTTTGTACCCTAATGTTTTCCAGTATATCAAGAAATGAGGAGTGGGAATCCTGGGGCATGGTGAGGGATCTGCAGCAAGTTACAATTTGGATTGCGGTCTTACCCAGAGTTAGTTGCACTTGGATAATCTCAGATGTATTATGCTGAGCAACTAGCCTGAAGGTGTGGATATCCTTAATGAATATGGACATGCCTCCGCCTTTAGTGTTTCGGTCCAGGTTAAGTGGCCGAAAGGTGTGGTATGAATTATAGCCTAGTAATGCATGGGTGCTGTCTGGAGCCTTGAACCAGGTCTCTGTCACTGCACAGATGTTGATGTTCTCAGTTTTAAGAAGTGCCTCGAGTGAATGCATTTTGAGGTTTAGACTTCTAGCACTGAGTAGCATTACCCTCAGATTTTGCTTGCTTGTACCTGTTACAGTGATGAATTTGTCATTTGAACCTTGCCTAAAAAAGGCACTATAAGGGTGGCAAGAGTCTTAGCCAGTATCTGGAATCCCAATGGTGACAGGTGCAGGCCATCTCTGGCAAAGCATCATGGTCAGTTGATCATGTCATCCCAGGCAGACAGATACTGGATCCCCTTAGAATGACACCAGAAGCTTAGCCAATTGTCGAAGTCAATCATTTTGTCCTTGTACTGTGGTATCATTCTGGGTGATGGCAGGATGCTACTCAGGGATAGGTTATACATGCCTGGGCTACAAGATCGGAGACCTCCTCCATGTCTCTTTTCATGTAGTTTAGGTAGGTACGTCTCAGGTCATTCACACCAACATGGACAATGACAGAGTCATATTTGTACTTGTTGTGGAGTGACCTGAGTGCGTGTGTTATGTGGTGGATCCTAGCACCCGACAGGCAGCTGACAGTAACTTTCTTCTTGTTTAGCCTGGTGAGTGGAACATCAGTGTGCCAGACTATAAAGGCACCTATGACTAGAGTGTTGGGTACATTGTTACGCCTTATGGGCTGTGGTTGAGTGGCACACTGAGTTTGTGGACTGTCATTTGGGTTGTATTGGGCGGTGGAGTTTGCTTGCATTTCTGCTTTGGAGGTCTCTGTTGCTTGAGCAGATTTTTATTGAAAGCCTCTGCAGATGTAGGTGTGTGTTTTGTGTTTCTATGTGTCTGTTTTGGTGATGTAGGTTGTAAGGGACTATGTGATGAGTGTGGTGTGGTGCAAGTGTTTACCTTCTCCACTTGACTGTCTAGTCCAGTCTTGGGTGAAGAGAGCTTTGCTTCCAGTTTGGCTATATAAGTGCATCTCTCACAGGTTGTAGTGTTGGGTGATAGGAGGAGAGGGTTGTCTGTGTACATGAGGGAATTGCTGTATTGCCCCAAGATGCCCAGATTCATCACGTAGACAGGGGAAAACACCAGAAGCTGACCTTAGACATGCCTGGATAGGTGCTTATTTATTAAGTACTAAAAACTGTTTTCCTCTAGAGAAGTGAGGAAAGTTGAGTGCTGTAGTAATTTGTAGCTTATTTATAGCTTACAACAAGTTCTGAACAAGTGCTGAACTCAAAGAAACAGATTTGAGTGCTAAAACTAAAAAACTGGCTAGTTTTAAGGGAAAATTTAAAGAGCAGACTTTATGACGCCAGGAATAGTTTAACCATAGCTAAACGGCAATGCATAAAGTGATTTTTTTTTATATAACAGTAGCAAATGAGCAAACTGATTTAAACAAATTAACCAATTAACCAATAAAAAGCTAAAAACTGAGCCCCATTCCAGCCGTCTTCAATCAGGCAAGTTCTAACTGCACACTCCTGCCACTATGGTGCAGGGGAACCTTTTCCAAAAAAAGATGGTCTGGATTAGTGCTCAAGTTATACAACCAAAGCTAGATTCAGCAGGTCTGAATTTAGTCTATTCTACAGCAAACAAGGCATACCAATTTCAGAAAGAAACAGTTCTAATAAGCAGGCACAATAAGCCTTTAACCAGAAACTCCCAGCTCAGAAGGGCAGAATCTACCCTCTCCTCCCACAAGAGTGCAGACCACACCTTCTTAATGTAAAATAACTGGCCCAAACCCCAAGTGCTTAAACCAGAACAAATACACTTTTAGAATAACAGACACTAAGCCTTCAATCAGCAACTCCCAACTTAGATGGATGTAAGCTACCTGTCCTGCCACAACGGTGAAGACCACAACCGTTCTTAATTTAAAACAACTGGTCTGAAGCCCAAGTGCTTCAACCAAAGGCTTAGAATAACAGTTACAATTTAATCAGGCTACTAACAAGCAGTAATAAATGCAGCAGAATAAATGCAATTAAGTACTGTTAAGAACAAGCAGCAAAAGCAAAATAAAGTAATAAAGTAGGAAGAAACACAAATACAGAAAAAGCAGATGAATAAAATGCAATTTTTTTTGTATAATAATAGAAAACAAGCAAACTAATTTAAACAAATTACCCAGTTAACCAGTAAAAAACTCAAAACTGAGCCCTGTTCCAACAGTCTTCAACCAGACAAGTTCTAACTGCACACTCCTGCTACTAGGGTGCAGGGGAACCTTCTCCAAAAAAGATAGCCTGGATTAGTGCTCAAGTTATACAAATAAAGTTAGATTTAGGATCTCTGAATTTAGTCTATGCTGCAGCAAACAAGGTGCACCGATTTCAGAAAGAAACAGTTCAAATAAGCAGGCACAATAAGCCTTTAACCAGAAATTCCCAGCTCAGAAGGACAGACTAGCCTCTCCTCCCACAAGAGTGCAGACTACAAACCTTCTTAATGAAAAATAACTGGCCTGAATCCCAAGTGCTTTAACCAGAATGAATACACTTTTGGAATAACAGACACTGAGCCTTCAATCAGCAATTCCCAACTTAGAAGGATGTAAGCTACCTGTCCTGCCACAACAGTGCAGACCACAAACCTTCTTAATGTAAAACAACTGGTCTGGATCCCAAGTGCTTAAACCAAAAGGCTTAGAATAACAGTTACAATTTAATCAGGCTACTACCAAGCAGTAATAAATGGAGCAGAATAAATACAACTGAGTACTTTTAAGAAGATGCAAAAGCAAAATAAAGTGCATTTTTTAAGTAAAGTGCAATGAGAGAGGAAGAAGGAGCAGAAGAAAATTTCAAAAAAATTCAAGGTTAAGAACCTAAATGGGTTGGCCTTCTCAAATGTTCTCTCTGTATTAAGTAGAGTGAACACCAGACTGGTAGGGGTGTCCAAGATCAAATTTACAGTAGGGGCGGGCAACTGCAAAGCCACCAACTATAACAACACCACAAGAATAGGGTGGGGGAGGGGGAAACAACAGTTTCAGGACAGATGGGAAACAGAAAACAATGATAGAAAATATATAAAACAATTCAGTCCGGCAAAATTAAGGCAATGCAGAACTCTGAAAGGTTAAAATGTCAAGAAATATACGCAATCAGCAATATATTTCCAGATTGTTTGAGAATCACACACCAGCCAGACACCAGGAGTTTCTACCAGTGTATGCAGGAATTTACAAACAGAAACTATTTTTAAATCAGCAAGCCTTGAAGCAATCAGATAACACAAAAGTTGTTAGACCAGTTTTATAAACTCCACCTCAGAAATATGGGGGTAAGCAGTTTCAGGACAGATGAGAAACAGAAAACAATGCCAGAAAATACATAAAACAATTCAGTCATGCAAAATTAAGACAATGCAGAACTCTGAAAGGTTAAAATGCTAAGAAATATACTTATGAGCATGAACATGCCCCAGTTTGACTTTTTATAGTACATGTGGGACTCCATTCCAGGGATTGTTGTACTCCAGTCCGGTTTGTTTTGTTCTACATTCATACCTCTCAACCTGTTGGTGCAGGATATCTGGAGATAGCCTATAAAAATGGGGGGACAATGGGCCATACGGTGATTGTGACTATTTCTCTCAGTAATGTATTGGTTGCTAGGGTTACAGGGCTTGTTTTAGCAGACATCTGACATATATGATGTTTGACACTGTCATGTATTTTTTCAGTACCTTGTGACATACCTCCTCAAATCATCACAGTGATTTACCAGAGGAATACAGGATGGACAGTAGTACCTCACAAAGAGGTTTACTGGCCTCAAACAGATGCCTATACTGAACGTCTCAAAAAACTCCAGCTTTACTCCATAGCATATCGCCTACTCCGAGGTGATCTCTGCCTAACATATAAAGCTATGTCAAACCCAGAGCTGTTGGACATGCTACACCTAAAGAAATCCCAATTCCTCTAAGCTACATGCTCTAGGGACCTAAACCTTGTCACCACAATAAACAGGACATGCTGGAGTGATAGATTCCTGTCCCAAAGACTTCTCATACTCTGGAACAGGCTACCCATCTATGTCAAGCAAAGTTATTCATTAGCACTCTTCAAGAAAAATCTTGATGAGTGGATGGGAAATAGGAAATACACCCCGGGGATCACTTATGTGTCTCTGCTCAACAGTGGCACAGGAAAATAGATTTCTGGGGTGGCGTAAGCCAGGGAACCTTGTTGGCTAGGCTTACGTAGGCCCTCGGGCTGATAGCCTAGTACCTACCTATGAACCTATGATGCACATGCCAGGATTATGGGCCAAATGCTATGCATTCTTGCACAATCCAGCCTGTTGAGAGGTGTGCCTACAAGCAATTGACTGCTGGTGCTATGGAAATGGTCCAGCACTTTGGTGATATATTACAATGGTGGAATCTCTGTGCATTTCTATTCTGGCCTGGTCTGATTTCCAGTCCACAGTTGGGTAATATAAGTCAGACAGGATCAGGGTGACAGGCAGACTCTGGATAAATTTGTAGGGGATAATATCTGTGGGGGGTGTGTGTCCTGGGTCAGATATGTTTGCCTGTAGCTACCAGTACTTTGCATTGGGGTCTTCTCGATGGTTGACTGCACTTGGAGGGTCTTGTGTGTGTCAGACATTTCTGTATGGTTTTCTACAGCTGATCTGCTGGGTGAGGCTGGGGGTGGGTATGGGGCCCCCACTTTGACATCCATGCATGTGACCTATGACCCCCCCCCAGTTATTTGGCTCACCACATATATTGCAGTGGTATTCATCAACTAGGGTGGTACTGCATGGTGTGGGTAGGCCAGTACTGGGGATACACTTCATATTGTCCTAAAGAGCTTTCAGTTGTCTGCTGCTATCCCAGTTAGCCACTCCATTCCCTTGCATGTTTGATCAATATAATAGATATGCTATGAGAACATTCCAGTGAATTCATTTATTTTGTTAAGGAGACTGGCTTACATTGTGCCTGAGGCTGTTGTGAGGATGGTGCTTGAGAGCTGACTATGTCGGATGCATGCAGTACACTGCCTATACATGGTAAGGTATAGGTGGTGTGATGTTTGGCATCCATTGTACAATGCATGCGAGTCAGAGAGAGAGAGATCGGTACCTGGGGCCCTACAGTGTCAGTGTATGTGCTATGTGTTGCTTCCTTGCCAAGGCCAGGGCATACTGGGCATGTCTCCATCTGCCTACAGGGGCAGGCTCAAGATGTTCCTCTTCCGAGTCTCTCTGTGCCTGTGGAAACCTTGGCAATGGTGGGGGGCTGTGTGCCCTTCTCCATTTTGTTCCTTCTGCAGCTGTTTCTGCAGGGTCATATCGTGTAGCATGGCACATTCTATGAACATGTTTGCAAATGTGGGTGGAGAGTACTGCAAGGCTCCACCAGATATGTCAAAGCAGCAGAACTGTAACTTGAGCATCCCAAACACACACTCTATAATGATCCTGGTTTGTGCATGTGCCATATTATGGCATGCTTGTGTGGGTGTGTGTGCATTTCTGATAGATGTCATCATCCACAGCTCCAGTGCGTAGCCAACATCTCCCACCAGATGGCCATATGGGATGGCCCCACTGGCAAATGACTGGTACAGCTGTGATGAATGCCAGATATGGGAATCGTGATAACTTCCAGGGCTGCCAGCGCAGACATTCATGATAATGCCCTGGGGATCGCACATGACCTGGCAGTTGATGGAGTGGAACCCCTTGCGGTTTAGGTAGACCCTACCCTGATCACCAGGTGATGCTTTGATGTGGATGTGTATGCAGTCTATGGCACCCAGTACCTCTGGGTATTCTGCTACATGGTGGAAGAGATGAGATGCATATTGCTGGTCCTCTTCTCATGGGTGCTGGGGAAGTAAATGTGCTCAGTGGTATGTGGTCGCATGGCATCCAGGAACTGGTGGAGTATCCTGGATGCAGATGCCTGTACGAACCCCATGATATCCTCAGTTGGTCTTTGGAAAGTACCTGTAGCTAGTATTCTTAAGGCTATACATAACTTGCTATCCCCTGGGATGGGGTCCCCTCTGTTGGTTCTGGCTCTGAGGTGCGGCTGGCACAGCTCAACAAGTTGCTGAAGTATGTCCCTGTCTACTATCTCCAGATCATGTACACCCTGGTAGTTACCCTGGGTCTGAACACTCTTCTCCCCTCCTCAGTCTGAGTTGGTTGTCAGCATTTTCCTTCTCACCACCCTCAGTCTCTAACACATAATGACAGATCAGAGCAACAGCAGCCCCTAACATGTTTTGTTAGATTTGTCAGTTTAAAATTCCCCCAAATGTGTACACCAGCATTGTAAAGTTTGTGGGAAAAACAGACTGAAAGGTGTTTGCATAGTTTATAGTAGTGTGCTGGGCTGGGCTGCTGCCTGTGTAATTGGCTGATTCTGACACATTCCACCTGCCAGCTATGCTAGTTCTCCTTGATTGCCTTCCTTCTGTTGTTTTCCCCTTCCCATTTCCTCCATGTTTAAGCCCTGATGCTAGCCGCACATACTCGGTGCTGAATTGTAAACAGTTCTACTATTTCTGTTGCTTTGTTTTTTTAGGCCCGGTGCACCTATACATATGTATATATATATATATATATATATATATATATATATATATATATATATATATATATATATGTGTGTGTGTGTGTGTGTGTGTGTGTGTGTGTGTATATATTTGGCTATTGGCATGCCTACTGAATATAATACATGCTTTCTTTCGAGCTGTCGTGTCTCCGTTTTCTCATTTGCAGAAATGTATTTAGCTAGTAACTGAATAAATTTCTGCAGGTTACACTATTCCTGCATAAACACCTGCCTGCTTGCAGAATTGCTAATTCACCTCATTTGCATGGTCTTCACCAACAAATGAGGTAGTTAGCATAAGGCAGTGGTGTCTGTGCAGGAATAGTGTAATAGTGCTTGTGCACATCCCAGGACCCTTTGCTGAATTGCTTGGTGGCCATATTCCGTGTAGCAGCTGCTGCACTAGTCCTGCACTCCATGTAGGGTTTAATGAATCCCAGTGAATATTTTTTACATCAACCTGCTGCAGTTCAATATAAATTTCCATGCATATTCAGAGCACAGTACCAGTCTTCTGGTCAGACTGACTGCAGTTTATAATATTTTTAGCATACTTCACAGTCTTTTTTGTTAGTACATACATATGAGCAAAGTTTCTAGACTAATCCAGAGTGGGAAAGTAGTACAAGAGCAGTAACTTATCAAGTCCATTAATAAGAATGGCACATCTCATGTTTTACTAAGTAGTTTTAACAGCAAGCATTTCCAGATTTTGATTCTGCAGAAGTCAAACATCATACATTTTTATCTACTCTTAGCAGAGTTAAATGATCAGTCAGTAAACATGAACATAAATAGTCATAGGGAATTTAAACAGTGCTTGGATTATGCTTAAATTCATCATTTTCTATACAATTTCAAGACGGTGATCTCTGTGTGAGTTAGATTTAAAGCAAAGGAGAGGCAGCAGCTACTTGAGTAACAAGAGACCTTTGGTGTAACCCGATTTTAAAAATGTCGACACAGTCTGTGTACATGGGTTAATGATATACTTAGGAATATAAAAAAGAAAATATATTTATATTTGAACATACCCGAGTGAGATGTGTGAAAACAAAACCCAGAGTTAGAGGCTGTATTAGTGGCAAGGTAGACATTAGATACTTATACATTGTGACATTTACAAGCTACAAAAGGAAACCTGGGCCTAATAGAAGTAGAATAAAATGTTGCTAAAATGTGAGTTTTAGAAAATAACACCTTTATGACTTACAGAGTTAGGCCTGCAATTCTTTAAAACATATGCATGTAAACTAACTATAAATGTTTACGGAAAAATGGACTTGAAAGTAATTCATCACACTCATAGTTTATATGTGCAATCTTAAAAAATAAATGTGAAAAATAGATGAACATTACAATTTTGAAATGCTTATAAATGTATGATTATTCTGTAACATTAAAGTTTAGCTGTTATTAAAAACGCGTAGTTAAATGCAGTTTCTGACGGAAGTAAGCTGATACCTGTATGAAACAGATTCTCACAATCACTTAATAATACTGTGATAAGTAAAAATAAATAAGTCTGGTACTATTTCATAGCTCACAGTCAAAGTACTCTTCTATGAGAATCATCATCATCTTCTTTTGGCTGTTCCCATTAGGGGTTGCCACAGCGGATCACCTGCTTCCATTTCTTCCTGTCCTCTGCATCTTGCTCTGTCCCACCAGCCACCTGCATATCCTCTCTTACCACATCCATAAACCTTATCTTAGGCCTTCCTCTTTTCCTGTTACCTGGTAGCTTCATCCTTAGCATCTTTTTCCCAATATACTCAGCATCCCTCCTCAGCACATGTCCAAACCAACATAATCTTGCCTCTCTGGCTTGGTCTCCAAACCTTCCAACCTGGGCTGACCCTCTAATATACTTATTCCTAATCCTGTCCAACCTCATCACACCCAGTGCAAATATTAACATCTTTAACTCTGCCACATCCAGCTCAAACTCCTGCCTTTTTGTCAATGCCACTGTCTCCAACCCATATAACATAGCTGGTCTCACTACCCTCTTGTAGACCTTCCCTTTCACTCTTACAGGTACTCGTCTGTCACAAATCACTCCTGACACTCTTCTCCACCCACTCCATCTTGCCTGTACTCTCCTTTTCACTTCTCTTCCACACTCACCATTACTCTGAACTATTGACCCCAAGTATTTAAACTCATCCACCTTCGCCACCTCTACTCCTTGCATCCTCACCATTCCTCTATCCTCCCTCTCATTCACACACATATATTCTGTCTTAGTCCTGCTGACCTCCATTCCTCTTCTCTCTAGAGCATATGTCCATCTCTCCAGGGTCTCCTCCACCTGTTCCCTACTCTCACTACAGATCACAATGTCATCTGCAAACATCATAGTCCACGGGGACTCCTGTCTGATCTCGTCTGTCAACCTGTCCATCACCATTGCAAATAAGAAAGGGCATCCGTCACTCCCACCACAGACCTCACCTCTGTCACACTACCCTCGTACATATCTTGTACCACTCTTACATATGTCTCTGACACTCCTGCCTTCCTCATCCAATACCACAACTCCTCTCTAGGTACCCTGTCATATGCTTTCTCTAAGTCTACAAAAACACATTGCAACTCCTTCTGACATTCTCTGTACTTTTCCATCAACACTCTCAGAAAAAACATTGCATCTGTAGTGGCATGAAACCATACTGCTGATCACTAATCATCACGTCCCTTCTTAACCTAGCTTCCACTACTTTTTCCCATAACTTCATGCTGTGACTGATCAGTTTAATCCCTCTGTAGTTACTACAGCTCTGCACATCACCCTTATTCTTAAAAATCGGTACCAAAACACTTTTTCCTCCATTCCTCAGGCATCCTCTCATTTTATAAGATTTCATTAAACAATCTGGTTAAAAACTCCACTGCCATTTCACCTAAACACCTCCATGCTTCCACAGGTATGTCATCTGGGCCCACAGCCTTTCCATTCTTCATTCTCTTCATAGCTATCCTTACTTCCTCCTTGCTAATCCATTGTACTTCATGATTCACTATCCCTACATCACCCAACCTTCTCTCCCTCTCATTCTCTTCATTCATCAACCCCTCAAAGTACTCTTTCCATCTCCTCAACACACTCTCCTCGCTTGTGAGTATGTTTCCCTCATTATCCTTTATCACCTTAACCTGCTGCACATCTTTCCTAGCTCGGTCCCTCTGTCTAGCCAATCAGTACAGGTCCTTTTCTCCCTTAGTGTCCAACCTTTCATACAACTCTTCATATGCCTTATCCTTAGCATTTGCCACCTCTCTCTTTGCCATGTACCTCATCTCCTTATACTCCTGTCTACTTTCTTCATCTCTCTGACAATCCCACTTCTTCTTTGCCAACCACTTTTCCTGTATACTCTCCTGTACTTCCTCATTCCACCACCATGTCTCCTTGTCGTCCTTCCTCTGTCCCGATGTGATACCAAGCATCTAGCCGTCTCCCTTACTAGCTCTGCTGTAGTTACCCAGCTATTTGGTAACTCTTCACTAACACCCAGTGCCTGTCTTAACTCATCCCTGAACTCCACCTCACAATTACCGTTTTTCAATTTCCACCATTTGATTCTTGGTGCTGCCCTCTTCTATGAGAATATTAATGTGGAATGGAGATTATATTTGAAAATGAAACTGCCTGTGTAAGTAAACATTTCAAATCCAATGGGGTTCATGACACTGCAGCATGCTTTCCTTTAAAGCTCAGTTGTTCTAGTGAAAGCTTACTAGTCTACTATATTCGAAAAAATTCTAGTGTATACTAGTATAACAGGTATATTTCACAGATGATGCCACTGCTGTGGAAGAGATTCCCCAGCCACATTAAATAAAGTTCATCCCTGTCCATTCTCAAGTGCAACTTAGATCTATGGATGGGAAATAGAAAATTTACCCCAGGACTGCCCCTGTACTACTAATAGACAGATGCAGCTCCTAAATGCATTATCCCATGTGTGGGCCCCCTCAAATTATCGATGGCATGATCTCAGTTATTCTCATTAGGGGTAATATATAATAATCGACCATGGGATGGGTAAAGCCAGACTATAACCAAATGGACCAAATGGGATAGGTTAATTCAAGCACAAAAAGAGAAATTTTCTAGGCTTAAAATGGCCTGCAAGGGCAACTAGCCTAGTACTTAACTATGAAAGTATGAACACAGGCACAAAGCACACTCAGAAAGTTAAGCCTACCACCTCACATAACATAAGGAGTCCAAAAGTCATGAATGCTGAGCCTGCATCTACCCAACGAAACATTCTAGTTATAGATGACTCCTTTGAAAGACTTACAGATGCACCTCTTAACAGGCTTAGCAAGGAAAGACTGACAATTAGTGGCTTGTCTGATACCAGAATCTTTCAGATCACACATGCAGTCAAGTCCTTTAACAAGTACTGGTATGACTGTCATAGTACATGTGAGTGTTAATGACTCGAGATGTATATGAACAGACTGGAGCTTTCAGACTGTCCCATACAGGTATGAGCTTAGCACTGGGCTTCATTCTACCTTCTCCAAGGATGATGCCACAATATGAGCAAAAAATAATTTACTTCAGTAATTGGTTAAGTTTTTGGTATCATTTAAAAGGGGTCCAATACTTGTCAGCCTGGGAGGATATGATTGACAGACTGCACTGCTTCTCCAGGGATGGCCTGCATCTGTCCCTTCTAGGGTTTCAATTTCTGACAAAGTCATTGTCCAGCACCATAGTGCCTTTTTTTTTAGTCAATGTCAACCTGATAAACCTACCAACATAATGAAGCAAGCAAAGGTAAATATGAAGGTGTTACTGATCAGTGCTAGGAGCCTAAACAAGAAGCATCACTCCTTACAAGTCCTAATCACCCTGGGGATGTAGATGCCTGTGTAGTGACTAAAACATGATTTAAAACAGTAGACAGCACTCTGACTGTGCAGGGCTATTTTACCTTCCACGTATTTAGACAAGCTACTAGACAGGATAGGAGAAAAAGTGGAGTTGTCTCCATCTTCATCCAGAAGAGACTCCTATCAAGGCTTTTATAGCAGCGTGATGTACTACAGCTTCTTTATGCCCAAATACCATCAGACGGTCCTGTTCCATATATTAGCTAGACACTAAACTTCTTCTATGAGCCAGGAAAGCCACACCATCTATCTACAGGAAATGGAATCACTCAGTATTAAACCCAGTTCCATTTTCCTAGGTGATCTAAACTATTCTGCTATAGATGGGAAACCTATACCACCACTAGCACATAAGCAGAGAGATTCTTGGACTTTGTCAGTACAAATGCCATTGAACAATTAGTCAAAGTACTTGCTAGGGGGAACAACACATTGGATCTTCTCTTTACTAATATGTGGGCGATTGCACTATCCCTTGCATATCTTCATGGCTTCTTAAGCCTGACAATAAAAACATCGCCTTCAAAACAAAACTGAAACCGGAGACTCCTTCCCCCAATCTACTTTTAGACATTTTTAAGACAAACTACCTACTTCTAAGTAATATATTTTAAAGTTTTAAATCCCCACAAATTAAACCCACTTTACTGAATATGAGGAAACTTACACCATTACACTATACCAGCATGTAAACAGCTGCATAGATAGAGCTTTACCATGTAGGAACAAGTGCAGGGCAAACCACAGAAACAAACACCCTAGATGGAACCATAATATCAATAAGCTTTACAATACAAGTTAAGAGAATTTTGAGCAAAAGTAAGTGTAATAATTCCCACAATGACAAAACCTTCATCAGTAAAATAAACAAACAACATGGGAGCTTAATAAACTCCACCAAGGCCAAGTATGAGGTTAAAATAGCCACCCAAGCCAAACACAATCACAAGGCTTTTTTCTAGTTGTGTTCATAATTTTGGAAGCACAATGCAGCAATGCACTGAACTGATTGTAAACAAAGGTTAACTTACACTGAGGTTGAAGATATGGCTTACCTGCTGGCAGATATATTCAGTTCAAACTTCATCCTTCTCTCCCTTCAGTCTAGCCTACAAGATGTACCTGAAATGGACAAGCCTCCAGCTATCGCACATGATCAAGTCCTGAAAGTGCTATCAAAAGCTAAAAATGCTGTATCAATAGATCCTGACAATACCACTGGATGCATCTTACATTTTAGGAAATATGATTTAGCCACCCTTTAACAACACTGTTCAACCTTACCCTCTGTACAGGTTTTGTAACAAGTGAATGAAGAACAGGTACAGTCAGTCACCTGCAAAAGGGAGGACCTTCCACAGACCCAGGAAATTACAGGCCCTTAAGTCTGAACAGTCTCATATGCAAGACCATGGAAAACTTATCATGTAACTAATCAATAAAGACATAGGGAGCCTCCAATCACTAGGCATGTCTCAGTTTGGATTTATCAATGGTGAGTCATGCTTACTCAACCTGGAAAACTTTTTTGAAAATGTCACCAAAGCAATGGATGAACGTAAAATGATACACGTTGCATACTTTGATCTGGCCAAAGCTTCTGATACAATCCCCCACTTGGGCATAGTAGATAGCTAAATAAACTAGGAATAAACACTATGTCACCTGCTGGATTGCAAATTGGCTCACATATAGGATACAGGAGATCAAAATAGGGCAAACCACGTCCACAAAGAGACCAGTCATCAGTAGAGTTCCCCAGGGATCGGCACTGGGATCTGCCTGTCCTGTTTGGAAAGAAAAGCTAATAATAAAGGGCTCTGGCTAACTAAGTCTGTAGAATCAACAAATGAGTTACCTATCCTTTATCTAAGTTTAGTATGTGATAACTTGTTACAGTAAACCTCAGATATTTGTATTCTACAATAATGTCTCACATTTTATTGCCTAAAAATACGTTTGACTTGTTACAAATAGCAGTATAAAAACAAATAAAGAAAAAATAAATAAAAGACTGTGTTATTGACATAGCAAAAAAAAGAGATGGAATGTTTGGTTATAACAGTAATGGGAATTAAGACTATATACTGTACTTGAAATATAAATTAAAAAAGTGAGCTGTATTTATTGTTATACCTAAAAATAATAAGCTCCTGATATTAAAGTGCTGTATGCAGTTAGCACTTAATCTCTATCTTTACTGAATTATATATTTTATTTATAAATTGTCATTGTACTTGAGTTTTACAGTTATTATTGAAGTTGTTTAAAGTGTTACTTATTCAAGCATCATACATCATGTAGATAAGCTTTTTTTAAAAAAAAGTAGTCATTAAGATATCCTACAAATGTTTTTAATGCTTCATCAACTATATGTCATTCCTTTTTGTGGTCATATATCTAACATGCCTAACCATAATAGTTCATCTATAAGACAAACTGTTTTCATATGCAGGTCTGTAGAGTATAAGATAAAATCAAATTTTGTTTCAAAATGTTATCTATGCAGATTGAATGAATAATGAAAAGCATGCTTGCCGTTTTTATCGTATGCTGTGGCACAAGTTATAAGTGCAGTGAATTTACAAAAAGAGGACAGATAATGCAGGGTTCAAAACCAATTCACAGATACTTTCATGTTGGGGGGTTGGTTTAATGGTTAAGGCAATAATCTCAAAGACACAGAGTACAGGGTTTGATTCTCACCTTTGGAAAGGAACTCGGCTAGGCTTAAAATGACCCACAAAAGCAGCTAGCCTAGTACTTATCTATGAACCTATAGTAATTATGAACTTCTTAACTGGCAAATAAGATTGAGTAAAATGACATTCATATTTGAAACACTGGATTCATAACACAAAGGTAAAAGAAGTTAAAGTAGCATCCGTGTCTAAACAAATGTCCACATAGAAATGTACGCTACGCAATTTTAAGTACTATCTAATATGAAGTATCTTTCAAGTAACATTACTGTATATATGGGAGTAATACTAATGAGCAAAATGCATTAATGCCAACATCTGTTTTGCTGACATGCTTTGGTTGACAAAACAGATGGTCAACAGGTATTTGAGATCAGTAGCCCCTGGTACAGGGAAGTATGTCCTTTCCTTAGGGATTTTGCAGTCTTGGAGTTAGTATATATAATTAGCAGGGGATGCAAGAGTAATGTTTCTTGCTTTGCGTCCTCTGAGGTTAATCCTCAGGGCATGCGCAGAAGTGTGTTTGTGTTGATTGTTTGCTGACAATGTTAACATTGCTGTTTGGAATGTCAATATTCCTTCTGTTCAATGTTAGGGACTGCTTCCATATACTTATAAATATCTATGCACACACTCACACACACACACACACACACACACACACACACACACACACACACACACACACACACACGGATGTATTGCCATATAGCAAAAATGTAAAATAGCAAATGGTGACTGATCGAACACAGCTGGTCTATCAGCGACCTATCAAAGACAAAAACAAAGAAAATTAAACTTTTTTTTTTTTTGCAGGGGGGGCAAGCCCTCTTGCACCCTCCATCACTCTGAGAATCATATATACCAGCTATGAGAATGCACTACAGTGGGGAAAGAGCAAGTTTCCCAACCCCCACTATTCCATGTTTTCACAATGAAAGAAAGCTGATACATTCAATAAGTTGATTTTCAATAAGCTGTTGTGGCTTTTTCTCTTTTCAACACCTTACATTTTCAACCACTTGTAGGTAAGTCATATATCTACCTATCTATACATATCTTTCTCTCTCTCTCTCTCTATATATATATATATATATATATATATATATATAGAGAGAGAGAGAGATACATATATAGATCTATATCTGCATGTGTGTGTGTGTGTGTGTGTGTGTGTGTGTGTGTGTTATTATCTTTATCTGTACATATCATCATCATCATCGTTATCATCAGCCCCTTTTTTTTCCCTTTTCTGCATGAGGTGTGTTGTGTCAACTATTGCCATTTCTCTCAATGAAATGCCACTCTACTACCTTCTTTTACAGTCATGCCTGTCTGTTACAGGTCTTCTGTCACACAATCCATCCACCTGTTCACTGGATGCATTCATTTTCTCTTGCCTTCTTCCTTTTTCACCAGACTGTCCTGCTTTTCTGGACATGTGCCCAAATACCATATTTTCTCTTTGACCTGCTCTGTAATTGCAGCTTCTTTGGCTTCTACTGTGATGTTCTTCTTTCTTCATCTGTCCCACAGTGTGCATCCTACCACTCACCTTAGGCACTTTGCCACCATCACCTCTAAATTCCACAACTGATTTGCCTTCACTGGCCAGGTTTCTGTGCCATGCAGTTGTACTGGTTGCACCACTGTTTTGTGCACATTACTTTTCAGCTTCTTTGGCATTCTTCTGTCATGCACTGTCCTTGACACTGTGTATTGTTGGCTGCAGCCCCTATGATTCTAACTTTGACCTCCTCATTCAGACTTCCCTTCTCCTTAGTGAGCTCTCTCAGATACTTGAAACTGTTAACCTGTTCCACTACTTTCCCTTCTATCTCAAGTCTCAGCTTCTTCTGATTCCCCAATTTGCTGCCATTACAGTTGTTTTAGCTGTTCTCTATTTCATCCCATTTGCCTTCAGTTTTGCATTCCATTCCCTTATCCTTTGCTTGAAGTTCTTGCTCAGAGTCTGTCCATAATGCCACATCATCTGCATACAGCAACTTTGTTGATCTGTCCCTTCCAACCTGTTTGCTAATGTAATCCATCACCAGTATGGCTAGCAGTCAGCTCAGAGCTGAACCCTGATGCACACCCACTATCACTGGAACCCCTATTTGAGACCGAACACTGTTTGCACTTGAGTCATAGTCTGCACTAAGTCTACCAATGTTTGTGGGACTTCGAGCCACCACAACACTACTCAAATCATCTTTCTTGGGACCTATGCTTTCTTCAAGTCTAGGATTGCCCAGTTGGACTTTTTCCTTATCCTCTAGCTTCTTCTCAACTATCTGTCTCCCTGCAAACATTGGGTCAGTTGTGCTGCATCCTGATCTGAATCAAAACTGTTCATCTCCCATCTTACTTTCTGCTCTTCTGGATATTCATTTAGTGGTCACCATCTCCAGAACGTTCATTCAGTGTGACAGGAGTTTGATACCACCCTGCTGCCCACAGTTGTAAATGTCCCCTTTGCTCTTGAACACCAGCACTAGTATGTTTATTCTTTATTCATCTGGGATACACCTTTCTCTATATTTTGCTATATCTCACCCATACATTTTTATCATATCTGCTATGACCACATTTGAGCATGTTGTTTTCCCTGACTTCATTTTCCTTAATGCTGTTCTTACTTCTTCTAGGGTTGGCTCTTCCTCTTCTTTGGTTGTAGTATGTATATGAGGCAGTACAGCTTCTGTGGGATTTTCTTCTTACAGAAGCTGCTGGAAGTACTCTTCCATCTGCCATTGATGTCCTGTGGCTTGGTGAGCACTTTGCTGCTGGCATCCCTTACGAAGGATGTCTGATTATCTTCTTTATCTTTCTGTCTTTGCCATGCAACCTTAAATAGTTTCTTTGTGCATCTAATGAGTCACTTTCCAAAAGATGGCAGAGTACCTCTGATGTCTTATTCTTTGCTGTTGTAACTTCTCTCTTAGCTTCTTTGTTAGCCAGTCCTGCATTCCAAACAAAAACTTTCCTTATGTAACTTATTCCCATACATGTTTTGGATGAATTCTGTTCTGTAGTCCTCACACATGCTGTTTGAGGAGCTACCATTCTTCTTCATCTCCACCTATTAGCCCTGGGTAATTCCTTGAACTCTCGTGCTTTTTCTCCAGTCAACTTCCAGGTCTTCAGGCTAGTCTTTCATGAACTTATAGCCTTCTCTGACCACTGCTTGCAGCTGATTGTGGCAACCAGTGGTTTATGCATGCTGTGGACTGACTGTTTCACTGGGGATAACTTTGCAATCACTGATTGTATCCCAGTTTCCTTTACTTGCTAGGAGAAAGTCTACCTGAGTTGAATGTTGACCACTCTTACATATGATCTTGTGAATGTATCTCTTGCTGAACCATATGTTTGCCACCAAGTCATTGGCTAGACAGAAGTCTAGAATGGCATCTCCTTCTTTTTTCCTTCTTTATTCATTTTGCCCCACCCTTGAGGACCCATGCAGTTGGTTCTGTCTATCCTGATATGTGCATTCAGGTCACCCATTATCACCAATTATCAACACCAATTTATGTTGTCCTCTTTATCTAGTAGGTCCTGCAACTGCTGTCTGAGTGTGCTCTTTTCTTCACTATCAAAACCATGTTGTGAGACATAGGCTAATATTATGAATAGTCCTCAGTCCCTTACACTCTAATTATGAATAGTGCTCTATTCTTACACTGAAGTTTGATCACCATGTCACTAATTGTGAAGTAATCCCTCACTGTCTTCTGTAGCCTCTCCCTTATGACATTTCCAACACTATTTCTAGTCTGACCTTTCCCAGAGTAGTGGCTTTGCTGTGCTACCCTTCCATCTTGGATCCCAGAAACATAGGATATCCAGCCTCTTCCTTACCAGGATGTCAACCACTTCCGAGCTGCACCTAATCAGTGAACCTACACTGAGTGTAGCAATCATTAGTTCATGTTTGGTAGGTTGATTGGTTTTGCATCCAGTTTTTGCCCAACAGAGCTATCCCAAGTAACCTAAGTCGGGCTTATTGACCCAAGGATGCTGGGCTTTATGGCAGGCACACACTGGCCAATAGTGACACATAAACAAACCACAAAAACAGTCCAAACTGAAGATGGTAATAAAAAAAACACTCCAAAAAAACACCAAAACCAGCACTGAAGGGAAACAGAACACTTTATTGTAAAAAAACCTTTTATTTTCTGCTTTCATCCAAAGCAGGACTTCATCAGAATAACTCTAGCTAAAACTCAAAAACTAAAATTGTTCTTCTGTTTCCTTTCAGTGCTGTTTTGGTGTTTGTTTTTTGGAG
The DNA here is from genome assembly GCF_019279795.1 of Protopterus annectens. Lineage (NCBI taxonomy): Eukaryota > Metazoa > Chordata > Ceratodontiformes > Protopteridae > Protopterus > Protopterus annectens. Next base: position 368,005,585 of record NC_056742.1, read on the forward strand.
TGGCACACACTAGCATGGGTCCTTCATGAAGGTCCTCAACCCACCTATCACCAGCAAATACCCATCCCAATTTGGTGACATTAGTCAATAGAACCGAATCACCTACAGCCAATTTTTACACCATTGAGTGGCTATACTTGACATAGCATGCAGTCTGCAGTCCATGTTCTCCTATCTTGAGGATACAGCACATCACAGTTGATGCCCAAAGCAGTTGGTCTATACAGCTTTTTCCCCTTTAGGCATCATCTGGATTCTGTGGTGCTGCCCACAACTCCATTCTTGTGTGAGTTTGAGATGGAAACATTCAACATACTTTTGGGATGAACCCCACAGAGACACACGGAGAACATGCAAACTCCATGCAGACATAGGCCAGAGGTTAGGATCGAACCTTGTACCTTGTGCATGGGAAGTGAAGACCATAACTATTAAGCTAACTGTTCTCTACATCTACTTATAGCTATATAGTTATATATATATTGGTCTTCCGATCCAAACATAAATGTTCACAGCAATAACCAGTAAGCATTGAAATGGTGTATGCAAAAATAAAAGTAAAAAAACTAAACAAATAACATCAGATTTTGCAGGGGAGCAAGGACCCCTACCCCCTGCTAATTTTATGTATTAACTTCAAGATTGCACAATTTTGGGAAAGGGCATATTCCTAATCCTGAAAAATATGCAACTGGATGTAGATCAAACATAGTTTGATAACATTCAATGCCCTCTCTCTCTCTCTCTCTCTCTCTCTATATATATATATATAGGTTCATGGTTCAGGGGTGCATAGATGCTTACTAGGCTAATCATCCAGCATTACATTATGCTTTGCATACAAATAACCCAGAAGCAGACCTAACAATAATATGATGGGACATTTACTTTTTGCCCTTATCTGTGAGGGACATGAGTACTAAACCAGGGCTGAATTTGTGGTTTTCTATCAATTCATCTAAATTACATTTGAATAGAGAAAGAGATACTTTGCTTTTTGTGCTGTGGAAGATGGTTGCATAGAAGAGGTATTCTCTGTGATACATATCCATACCTCCAACATGATCTATTTATGTTACAAAAGAAAGTGAGTTCCCTTGAGTGGGTGTACATGTCATCAATAGACTTGCAAATGTCTAATAGGTATGATATGATAGGGTCTGTTAAGGCTCTATACATGAAGCAAAGGTTAGCCTGCATGATACTGAAAAGAAGGACAAAACATTGAGATGGTCTGCGTAGTTTTTGTGATTCAGGCCCTTTATTTCTTGTGACAAAATGGTGTGGTCACTTCGGTTTTGACAATCATTTGGAGAGGAATATTCTGAATCAGGCATTATATTCATTGGTCAGCCTGAAGAGAGCAGAATACAGTGATAAGATTGCATACCTGAAGCTGGACACTATACCTTTATATATAAGCTGTGCAATAAAAAATGACTTTATGACAATATTGGATACATGGTGATTTAAGAACAGTTCATTGTCAACATAGATTTCCAGATCCCTGCCTATAAGATCAACTTTCAGTGGTGTGTTGTCAATGTGATAGTTAGAAGAGATATAATGCTTGATGAAGGATATAATTATACATTTCTGGCATTTAGTTTTAGTCCATGGCTTTGACATAAGGTATTTGTTTGAAAAAGGCCCTCTTGGAGGATTTTGGTGACCTCTGCAGAGTTTGTGATGGCAACAAGTTTACAGCCATCTGCAAGTTTGGTTAGTCATAAACCCTGAAGATTTGCTTTGACCTCTGACAACTAAATGCGAAAGAGGTGTGGCCCAATGGCAGAACCCATTATCACTAATGACAAGTCTTTCAGAAAAGTTAGAGATATCCACCATAACTTCCTGGGTTCTATATATGATCCAGTTTGCTGTCCACTAAGATACTTCACTTGGGTATCTCTTTGCAAGGTCTTGATATTTGTTCTGTACTAATCTGCCCTCATCCATTGCTTCAGTAGCCTTTTCAAAGAATGTGGCCACATTATTTAGGTAGGATCTGCCCTTGATGAACACAAACTAGCTTGGATTCCGTTTTTTGGTTACCTATGGCCTTATTTATTACTTCCATAATGATCCTTTCCATAGATTTACAGACAAGGTTGGTTAGCCTTATAGGTTTGTAATTACCTTGGTCTTTTTTGCCACACTTCTGTGCAAGGGAAGAATTCTTGCTGTCCTCCATTCCTTGGCATGAAACCTGTTTGCAGGCTAATACTCAATAATCTCTTTAGGTAGTCTGATAAGTCATGTTTCAGACATTTGTGTGACAGTAGCTGTACCAATAAAGACAGTTTACAAAAAATGATGTCTTATATCCAGATTAAATCATGCAGTCAGTAATAGTATTATGTCCAACAAATCAAGATACAGTGTACTAAAATGTGCTTATATTAATATTTGTACAAATGTAATGCTTGCTCCTTTTACACCTGAAATTAGATATTCCAGAGAAATTGAGACTGTCCCAGAGTAAAAATACTGCACAAGTCATATGCAAAGTTTTACGTCCTTTAAACAATTTTTGTTTAACAAATGCACCATGTATTGCTACTCCACAATGTTTGTGTGTGCAAAAATACACTTTCACCAAAGCAATTTTTGATAAATCCTGAGCCAGTTATTTCAACGATATTTGGAATTCCAAAGATTCACGAGGATGTTGCAAAACTACCATTCAGGCCAATAGTCTCAACGAGTGGCTCAAAAACAAAACTCATAATAGAAAACACATCCCATACGATAAAAGATGCATGGGATTTTTAGGGCATTTTAAAATGAGAACTGGAATAAAGATTTAATATTTCTGCCTATAGACATTGCAGACTTATTTTCCATAATTCCTAAAAGTGAGGGTTTAGAATTATTTGAAGAAGTTTTGTACAACAGTCCATCCCTAAGTAATGATCAAGTTAAGCTGATTATGGAAATGATGACCATGATTTTAGAGAATAATTATATTTTCTAAGGAAAATATTTTCTGCACATTAAGGGTGCAGCAATGGGGGCAACTTGTACCCCAACATATGCTAACTTGGTTTTATTAGGATGGGAACATAAATATGTGTTCAATAATGAACGTTTTATGAAAATATGTCTCTATTTGTGACGTTTGGATGATATATTTATCCTATGGGAAGGTAAAAGTGAAGAAGTTGCTACATTTGTGGAATATTTAAATAACACCAGTTTTTTTAAGGTTTACCTTTGAATGTATAAGGAGAAAATTAGTTATTTACGAATGCTTGTATCACATACAGAAAATGGATTTAAATCTAATATACATCGTAAAAACACTTTTTGCATCTCATATTTATACCATTCAAGTTGTCACCCATTCTGACAAAAGAAAAGCCTAGGTAAGGGGCAAACCAAAAGAGTAGCCAGTATGACCTCACACTACAAAGAAGTATGTGTTGAATTAATGAAAGTGAGAGATTTTTTTTGCTAGGGGCTATCCTGAAAATATGGTTAATGAAATTATTATGGAAGTATACAGAGAATGGGGTGGAAGATACAAACTGTTATTAGGCACTGGTTTGGACAACTAGCGAAACTCAAAAAAAAATGGGGAAGTATGAGTAAGCATAAATTATTCAGTATAACCAATACACTATGGAGACGAAAAATATTGTAAAAAAGAACTGGAATATTTTGAAGGCAGATCCAGAAATATATAGACTATTAGGATCAGAACCAATTTTCATTAATAAAGCTGTCCCTAATTTTAAGAAGTTATTGGGGAATAAAGCTGATGAAAAGAGGCAGGAAGAAGGGTGCATTGCATGTTGTTCATTGGTTCATAGGTTTATAGGTTCATACTAGGCTATCTGCCCTAGGGCATTTATAAGCCTAACCAGAGTGTGTTTAGCTTTCGCCACCCATTTTAAATTAATTTTGCTATGCCCTTTTTCGAGGTTAGTATACTGTGCCTCTGTCTAACAGTGACACAGAAGTGATACCCGGGGTAAACCTACGATCTCCCATCCACTCATCAAGATTCCTCTTGAAGAGAGTCAATGAGGGACTCTGCCTAACCTGGACTGGGATTTTATTCCAAAGTGAAGGGAGCCTCTGGGTTATGAATCTGTCCCTCCAGCATGTCCTATTTATTTCAGTGCTGAGGTTCAAGTCTCTCGTGTGCGTGGCTCGATGGGATTTGGATTTTCTGAGGTGGAGCATGTCCATTAATTCCGGGTTGGACATGGCTTTATACGTCAGGCACAGATCGCCTCTGAGCAGGCTGTACGCCACTGAGTAGAGCTGGAGTTTCTTTAACCGGGCAGCATATGGCATCTGTTTGAGCCCTTTGATCCTCTTGGTGAGGTACTTTTGGGGTCTTTCCAGTTGCTGCAGGTGTCTGGTAAGATACATCCCAAAAGGGGCATTGTACTCAATTATGGGCCTGATGAGGGATGAGTAAAGAGGCACGATGACCTCCCCTGATCTAGATGTGAATACCTTCATGATTAGGTGGGCTATATAAAATGTTTTTCTAACCACTTTGGCCACGTGGTTGTCATATGAGAGATTGCTATCAACTTGGGTCCCCAGGTCCCTAATTACTTCTTCTGTAATTAATGGATTACCACCTATGTGATAATTTGTGGGCACTTTGTTTTTGCCAAAGGGGATGACTATACACTTTTTGGCGTTTAGCTTGAGGCCATGGCTCTGGCACCAGTTGTTGTAATGAATGCCCATATATCATTAAAGTGGAAAACCTTATTTTGAATTACATGTTAAGAAGTCAAATGGTATTCCAATATGGAACTTGTAAGGTTAGTAGGTTAGTGTACTTGGCAGAGTGTGACATTTGCTCAATTTTCTATATTGGAAAGAATGAAAGAGCCTTAAGCACTCGGATATATGAACATTTAGGTGATGTGATGTAATAAGAAATAAAAACTTCAACTTTAATACATTTTTAGAAGAACTTAAATTATGCAATTGGTCAATTCTAAAACAACTACCACTAGATGAGGCAGTAGCACACTTTAATAACACATTCCTGGCCATCCTTGACAACCATGCACCTGCACGCTCTATTAGAATTAAAACAAAAGTTGACCCCTGGCTCACTAAAGAAGCCAAACTAAAGATCATCCAAAGAAATAATGCCTGGAACACCTGGCACTCCTCTAAAGCCCCACAAGATCAATTAAAATTTCAACAACATAGGAATGATGATACAAAAAAATCCATATTACTAGACAAAAAAACTATTTCTGCCATCTACAGCAGAAACAACACAACAAGCCACAGAAGTTCTGGGCAGGTATTAACAAACTCCTCCGCCCAGGGCAATCCAAAAATCCAACCCCCCTCAGCCCCAACCCAAATATCGCCAGAGTCCTTTGCCAACACCTTCAACAGTTTCTTTACAGAAACCATCCAGGCCCTTGCTAGCAAAGTTAAACCCACTCATCCTAATGCTGAAACCCCCTAAACCCAGTGACCTTCTCTCCTTTAGCTTCCAAAAAGTTCCAACTTCACTTATTAGCGCTCTAATTAAAAAACTCAAACCAATCACCCTTTCAGCTGACCTCCACCCTGCAGACTACCAGCAAAAAGCTGCTGATGTTATAGCATACCCTGCCTCTATTTTGATAAACAGAACCATAACTGAAGCCTCTATCTGGAAAATATCACATCATACCACTCCACAAAGGAGGCAGCTCCATTGAGCTGTCAAACTATAGATCAATAGCTATCCTTTCCCCTCTGGCTAAAATTATGGAAAAGTGTATTCATAAACAACTCTTACACTACCTTATTCAACATAATCTTCTGTCCAACTCCCAGCATGAATTTAGACCACAGCACAGTACCACCTCAGCCCTCCTCTCCTTTTCTAATGTCATAAATTCCAACCATAACAACAACAAACTATCTTCTGCCCTGTTTCTCAATCTTTCCAAGGCCATGGTTAACCACCAACTACTCTTACTTGCCCTAAATAAAATATCCCTAAACAACCACGCCATACAATTGTTTCAATCTTATCTTAGTGGAATACAGCAGGCTGTCCTTTGGGAGGACAAACTCTCCACCTTTCTCCCGTTACCCTTGGTGTCCCTCAAGGCTCTGTATTAGGTTCTCTTTTTTTCTCCCTCTTTATCAATGCCCCCCACACTGTAATCCCAGATGCAAACTTGTATACAATATGCTGATGATTCCACCCTGATTTGCTCAGCCTCTACCCCTATAGCTCTCCTTAGTTTAACCCAGAAAACCTTTATGGGACCATAATCTCACCAGATATGTATACCAAACTCCTGGGTGTTATAATAGACAACAACCTCAAATATGATATGGACAAAAACCAAACTATTAAAACCATTAATAAAAAACTTGGCTCTCTATACAAAAACAAAGCTTTTCTCACCCCTCTAGCTAGGACTGTCATTGCCCGTACCCATCTACTTTCAACTCTACTCTATGCCTCACCAATACTCACTAACTTGAACAAAACTGATCTCAGCAAACTCTCTAGCTGCTACAATCAAATTGTCAGGTTTGCCACAGGAACTCCCTACAGGACACACCATTGTGAAAACCTAAACCTCTTAGGATGGCTAGAATTACCCAGGCTATTTCAATATAATCAAAGACTACTGCTGTTAACCGAAAGCAATTTATAAAACACTTAGTGCCTCGGCTTACACAGCCTTGAAAGAGTCTCTTTGAAGGCTGTGTAAGCCGAGGTGCTACGTGTTTTATAAATTGCTTTCTGTTAACAGCAGTGGTCTTTGTGGTATTTTTATTTTTCTTGTTCTGCTTTAGTTGTATTTTATAATTCAGTATAACCAACTTACTGTAGCATTCAAGGTTATTAACCATCCAGAAAAAATACCCTCCCTTAAAAACATTATCCATCCCTACAAAAATGCTAGGCCACTTTGTTCCACTACAAAACTTTTGGTTCAATCTGTTAAAGCTAATAACCTATCTGGAGAATCTTTGTTTGCAAATTCAGTAGGCAAAACCTGGAATTTGCTCCCATCTGACCTTTCTCTGAACCACTCCCTTAATCAGTTCAAAGAAAAAAATCTAACCCATTATTTTAAAACTCACTGGTTATGTCCTTACTCTAACCCTGACTAAAGCCTCATCTACTTCCATATCCCTGCAATTTTTTATTCACAGCGACTTACCTCTTACACTAAAATGTTTGAAAAGAGAAACTGTAACATCTTTGCAGGCACTCTGTGTATAGCTGCACCTACAGGTCTGATAAGAGAAACTGCAACATATTTGTATATATTTCTGAATATAAACTGTATTCTTCATAGGCTTGAAATGTGAGACTGTAACTTGTATGTTAATATAATATGTTTGTGCATATACTGTAACTTGCTTGTCTTTATCTGTTTGTAAGTTTGGAGCTTTTCTCCACAGGCCTCAGCTGAAAATGGACAGGCATCCAGTCGGACTATCCCAGTCAGCAAATGTAAAATAAATAAATAATAAATAGCTAATAAGAAAGAGAATAATGCATTATACAATCACAGTTTTGAATGCCACAATTTTAAGGCGTTTACATTTGGTATATGGATCAGGTACAAATAAATCTTAGGAGGTGACTGGAAAACATTGCTTTATAAAAAAGAGTTGGAGTAGTAACTTAGGTTAGCAGCCATCTTCCAAACACAAATTAATGAATATCTTTCCATCACACCTGTATTAAACATTAAGGCTAACAAGTTTTGAGAACAGTTTTTTTAAATGTCTGACTAGGACTTTTAAAGTGTATGTTTTTAAATAATTCATTCATTTAATGAACCAAACAACTCAAGGCATTAATATAAATGGTTTTAGCTTTAATTATATGCAGATATATGATACACATTTCGGACTTTTGTATCAGGCATTAAGGGTTAAATAACTAGATGGTTGGTATTAATGGACTAACTTGGATTCAACAGCCAACCAATGGGAGACACTGCTTGATTTTATTTTTTTATATAAATGGAAGGAGAAGTTTTATATGCTCATTACTGATTTATTCTGATGAAGTTCCCAGCAGAGAGATGAAAGCACTCAATAATTTTATTATTTTAAATAAAATGTGTGTATTTTAAACCTCTGAGATCCTTGTATGAATGCATTTCTGACACAGGTTCTTGGTTGCTTTCTAACGCATTACACCTGTTTCTGCTAATATTGTGTTATAAAAGACAAGAAACCAAATTTAACATTTAAATAAAGAAGACAAAAAAGACTTTTACCCAAATATGCTTCATTAGCAATAAATGACCTAGTGTATATTACTGTAACTACTTCCCTCATCAGATGAGTAAGGTGCCCCCTACTTCACAGACTAAACTGACAACAAAAGAACTACAAATTAAACCTATGTGACCTGCATTCATCTGCTCCTTACTAAAGTGGAAAAGAATGACTATCTTGATATAGTTCCTGTTCATTTGGAGTATGTTAATGTTGTAAACCTATATATGAAAAAAGAAACAGTTTCTAAAGTGTTGTCATATCATCATACAAAAATGTTGAATGCCATCTGTCCTGTGCAAGACTAAAACTCAAGATCTGTTTGCCATTCCACATTTTCACTAACTCTAGTCAGATAATGCATAGCCATGCAAATGTACCTTTGTAAAATCATCTACTAAAAAATCTAGATGAAATAACAGATAAAAATGTAAGACTTATTTCCCATCAGGACTAAAACCGCAAGCAAATAATTATATTGTAAGACTGTTACTTTTTCTCTGTTGCTGATACTGCTATTTGACAAGATGTATTCATCAGTTCTCAACTACTCACAAATATTTACCAGCAGTTTTTTTGGCTGATCCATTTTACAAGGCAGTTGTGATAAGGTCATACCATCCCATCTGACATAATTTCTAAATCTGAACGGAAGTACCCAAATTACAAAAACTTCAAGTCTAATAGCCATAAGCATGTAAGGTTAAATAAAGTGCTAAAAACTGTTCCAATTCTCTTAAAAACTGAGAATGTAGAAACACAATTGTGAGATTATTAATAATCTCCTTGCTCAATGTCCCCCAAAATATTTATTTGTGTTAACAAAAAGAAGACTGCAAAGAAGTTAAATTTTTACCTGTGAGCTCAGGTCTTGGTCAGGTGGCAACCGAGTACGAAAGACATGACATAAATTAATTAAACAAATGGAAAAGTGTAATGAGTACTTCAGTTTATGATATATTCTGGCCCATAAAGAGGAAAAAAAGTATATTGCTATCTAGATATTTGAGTGAGATATGTGAAAAAAATGTGAGTTAGAGGTTCTCTTATGGGTAATATTTTAATGTTTACGCATGTAAAATACAATTTTCAATGTTTAAGAAGAAAATAGCCTATGATAGTAGTACGTGATAGCGTATATGTATAATAATTAAAATAACTATGGAAAGTAGATGAACATTACTATACCAAAATGCTTGGATATGTGTGATTAGTTTGTAACATTACACTCTAATTGTTAGTAAGAGAACAAAATTAAATGTAATTTCAGACTGAATAGTTAGGTATATGTCTATATGAAAATTAATTTGGTATTATGTAATAACTTAGCATCGGAAGGTTAAACTAGTCTTCTGTTTGAAAAGTATAGCTAAAATACACATTAACATGAGCAGTAGATGCTTAAACAACTTAAATTGTCTGGTCTGAACCAAACTATAAGATAGCAGCAGTAACATAAAAACACAAACAAAATTAAATCTTGCTGAAAGCATGGCATTAAACTATTTTCATAAATAAATCAAATAATAGATAGTGGATAGATGAATTAAACAAGTTTATGGAGTGTCGTCATCCTGTGATACAAATTAAATCATTTTATTATAAAAATGAGCAACTATTGTGCAGGTGAGTTTTCATTTAAGTTTTTTCCTGTCTCAATGCCAGGGTAGTTTGTAATACATTTGGTTTGTAAGCATCATAAACATCATGGAGAAGTATGGTAAATTATCTCAGTACCTCTAGCAATCTATTCAGGATTAGCAATAGAAAACCTTAGTGTTCTGATGTTTATAAATAATGACACACATATATGATTTCAGATTTGTTTACAATAACATATGATTCCATTCTTATCTATTTATCTCATGACGAATAAATCAAATGCACATATAGTGCCATTTTAAACTAAGCTTTTTTCATTATTAAATAAAATGTTATAATTTGCTTCACTGTTTTGTTATTTAGATTATTGGTCTTTATAAGCAGAACTTTATCAGTACATTCATAATAATGTCTTTTGTCCTTTCCCAGTTTAGGGTTACCACAGTGGATCACTGGTCCACAGACTGATTGGCAGTGGAGCAAATATATGCATATATCCCATTATCCTCTTTTACAAGAGGTTTTAAGGAATCACTCATTGAAACTCTAGCTATGCTAGGATTTTCTTGTAATTTTTTACTAATTTGTTTTGCTGTCTGTCCTGTTTACTCTTTTATCTAGTTAACACCTGGTGCATGGATAATGACCTTAAAAGGTGGAATTAGTGCTAGCTACACCTCTGTTAAGAATGGCACTTAAGGTATAAGGGATGCAAATATGTTGGGCCTTCTTCAGTTATTCTTAATTATTCTTAAAATACTGTAAAACGAATGAAGTCAATATGAACATAATGTTCTGCCTCCTACTCCTCTGTCTCACTTTTTATTTACCAGTTATGCAGCTTTTATTAGGACAATTCATTCCAGTAATGGAAAGAAAAGTCCTAACTGGAAAACCACAACAAGAAGCGCGTTTATATCACGTTATTGAAAGATGAAAATAGCGAGCGCTATTTCATCAAACCTAAAATATCTAAACCACATAATATCGAACATTCAGAACAGCAAATTTTTTCCTTGGGAAAAAATTTGCTATTCCGAAACACACACACACAACACAAGCACACCTAAAAAACATCAATACACACACATACATTTATAATCCTACAACTAAGCCTACACTAAACTATACATACACTACTATCTATCCACTTACCTTAACCCAAACCCTAACCCTAAGGTCCGTCACTATCGCACACTCACCTAACCCGTGCCCTAACCCTAACTCACTTAACCCACCCCTAAACCTAATTAATCTAACCCGCCCTAACCCTAACTCATCTAAACTGCACCCTAATCCTAACAACCACACAATCGCACACTTACCTGAAACTGACCCGTAAATCTCCACTACAGCGCTGAAAATAGCGAAGCCACAGAACCGGCCAACCAAATTCTTTCCCTAGGAAAGAATTCGGTGTTCCGCAGCTTCACTATTTTTAGCGTTCGATTAAAACGGATCGATATTAGAACATTCGAAGTTTTAAAACTTCGATGTTCTGATATAGACCCCAGGAAGCAATAAGCAGCAATGCAAGTATACAGCATTTTTAACAATGTGCCTCAGACATAACAAAATTCCAGTCTGAGCAGCTCTTTAATAGCTGTTGCATTGAAACAAGTCCCAAAGAAAAGTAGTGTATATTAAACTAAACAGCCTTAGACAGACATTGATAGTATGATCTACAGATTGCTACTAATGTTTGAAAGAATCAGTAAAAAAAGGAGGGTAAGAGCATTTTTTTCAAAAATAAAGCTTAAAAATTTACCTGTTTTTGATTCTGATGTTATGGCTGTTGTCGATGCAGCTGCAGAATTAGTATTTGTGTTCTCTGTGGAAAAATCAGAAACAATATTACTACAGAAATTAAAAATATTAAAGACTGGAAACTGCTGTATTTTATCTCTCCTTATGAAAATAACAGAACTAGTTATCTGTATTTAAATATTTGCATTTAAACAGAAGTATTCTGCTTGCATTTCAGTACATAAAGAACACAGACAGTAGGCAAAGTTTAACACTTTCTACAGTCCTGACACAAAAACTATTCTAAGTGCATTAGTTGAGTACACTGTGGCAATTCTGTCTCCAGAATAAGTTTTAATTAGCATAGAAAAATGCTTTGTACTTTATCTTGTCCATCATATTTGATTACAGCAGATTTCAAAAGACTGCTGCCAGTTCATTTATTTTCATTAAATATATTAAATATATTTAGGTGACTCTGTAACAGATGGAATGATTGAATAACTTTCTTGATGGTAACTAATCACTCTTGTGCCTTTGTTTTTTTCACACAGCTGACCATTAGCTGACACCCACTGCTCCCATCATTCCCTGGGTCTACAGGACCAGGAATAGCCTTCCCCAGGCTCTAGCAGATCCATGCCTGCAGCTGGTGAGGTGATTGAGGAGTCTGATGCAGTATCATACTCCTGTCACAGAGTATTTCTTATCTATGTCATAGCCCACACTTGTGACATTCTTGTGAGCTCTGCTATAGTTACCATTGGAAGGCTCCACCAATGTGCCATCTGCTGTCCATGCAGCATACCCCTTGTGGCACAGTGCTTGCCAGGCAATACATGCTGCAATGGATTGAGCTATGCTGCCTGCCTCCCTCCCAGGATGGAGGAGCCAGTATCAGCCACTCAGTCCAGTCCTTATCTGCTCAGTCCCACCAGAACCAGTGTCACTAGATGAACATGAGTCACCAACACCAGTGCCACATGATGAACATGAGTCAACTGGATATAGTCAGGGCTTTATCTCTCTGAGTCATACGATCAGGTCCCCTTGTTCCTTTTTTCCTCTTCCTACTGCATTCAATTTTCCTGGCTGGTAGTTGCAAAATAAATAAATATACATTTTAAAAATATAGACAACAGATATAAAAATTCTCTTTATCTGAAAGAAAATGTAGTACTTTTGATCTTAAAGAATTTCGTCACTACTCTGCTATACTCCTTTTACTCATAATAGCTGTCTGACGTACTTATTTTTTAAATCATCTGTGACATTTGAAATATTCATTAAAATTCCATTTCTCACTTTGTGTATTTATCCATTTACTTGCCTTAATTATGTATATTAGAGAAAGCATATGACAGGGTGCCTAGAGAGGAGTTGTGGTATTGTATGAAAAAGTTGGGAGTGGCAGAGAAGTATGTAAGAGTGGTGCAGGATATGTATGAGGGTAGTGTGATAGCAGTGAGGTCTGCAATGGGAGTGATGGATGCATTTAAGGTGGAGGTGGGATTACATCAAGGATCAGCTCTGAGCCCTTTCTTATTTGCAATGGTGATGGACAGGTTGACAGATGATATCAGACAAGGAGTCCCTGTGGACTATGATGTTTGCAGATGACATTGTGATCTGTAGTGAGAGTAGGGAACTCGTTGAGGAGACCCTGGAGAGGTGGATATATAGGTTCATAGGTTCTTAGGTGTGTACTAGGCCAACGACCCTGGAGGCTTTACACGTCTAGCCCATAGAAGTGCCCTGGCATCATGCCACCATTAGTTCCCACTGCCTCTATCAAGTAGAGTCACTGGAATGATCCCCAGGGTGAACTTTCTATTTCCCATCCAGTCATCAAAATTTCTCTTGAAAAGGGCCAGTGAGGTGCTCTGCTTGACATGTATGGGAAGTCTGTTCCAGAGCATGGGCAGTCTCTGGGTTATGAACCTGTCCCTCCAGCATGTTTTGTTGATTGTGGTAATGAGGTTGAGGTCCCTGGAGCGTGTGGTATGGAGGGATTGGGATTTCTTTAGGTGCAACATTTCTAGCAGGGCTGGGTCAGACATGGCTTTGTAAGTCAAATAGAGATCGCCTCTTAATAGACAATATGAGACAGAGAAAAGCTGGAGTTTTTTGAGTATGTCCATGTAGGGCATGTGTTTAAGGCCTAGGATCCTCTTCGTGAGGTACTTTTGTGGCATTTCCAGCTGTTGCAGGTGTTTAGTGAGGTACATACCAAATGGGGCATTATACTCGATGATTGGTCTAATGAGGGAAGAGCAGAGAGAGATGATGACCTCTTTCTTCCTGGATGCAAAACCCTTGGTAATGAGATGTGCCACATAGAAGGACTGTCTGACCACAGTGGCAATGTGGTGGTCGGAGTGGTTGCTGTCAACGTGTCCCCAGATATCTTAGAATGCCTTCAGTGTTCAATGGGCTACCATCAATGTGGTAATTAGTAGGAACTGAGTTTTTCCCAAAAGGAATGACAACGCATTTTTTGCCATTAAGCTTAAGGCCATGGTTTCACACCAGTCGTTGGACTCAGTGAGGCCTTTCTGTGGCTCCCAGCTTGCAATCATCAGCGAACTTCGTCAGCCAGAGTCCCTCCGTGTTGGCCTGGACTTCTGAGAAGTAGATGCCAAACAGGAGAGGACCCAGGACTGATCTCTGTGGGACTCCACTAGTGACTGGTCAGCAGTCTGACTTGGAGTCTGCTATTTTCACACTATGGGTTCTATCTGTGAGCCATTTTGCAACCCACTTAGTGATATAGGGGATGATGCCTAGTTTGGTGAGTCTATCAATAATTCCTGAGTGGGGAATGGTATCAAAGGCCTTGGCCAGATCGAGGTAGGCTGTATGAACTGCCTTGCCCTCATGCACAGCTTTGGTGACTATCTCAAAGAAGTCAACCAGGTTGAGCAGGCATGATCTACAATTCCCAAAACCAAACTGCATGGGATCCAGAGTTTGGAGATTCCCTATATCCTTGTTAATTAGGTCCATGATGATGCGCATCATAGCCTTACATATCAGACTCATCAGGCTAATGGGGCAATAATTCCCAGGGTCTGTAGTCACTCCCTCTTTATGGAGAGGGTTGACTGTAGCAGTGCGCCATTCTGTAGGGACAAAGCCTGAGGTGAGGTTGTGATTGAACAGGGCACACAGGTGTGGTGCCAGTTCACTTTGTAGTTCATGTAGAATACAGCCAGGGATATTGTCAGCTCCCATGGAAGCTATATTCTTGGCCTTGGACAATGCAACTTTAACCTGTGCTGCAGTAATGTTGGGTGCCTGGCATTCTTCCAGTATTGTGATTGGTCCTTTTGGGGGAGAGAGGAGTAAAGTTGGCACTGAATCTGTCAGCCAGTATGTTGGCAATATCTGTTGGCTCAGTATAGGAGGTACCATTGTGTAGTAACTCAGAGAAAATCTGAGTATTGCTGTGGAGAGTCTTGATATAACTGTAGAAGGCTTTGTGGTTGTTTTTACTGTCTGCCGCAATTCTGCCTTTATAGCTAGCTTTAAAGGTTTTGATGAGGGATCTCAACTTTTTGTTGAGGCTGATAAGGGAGTTTTTCCAGTCTTGGGACTTCATCTTTTTCTGCAATAGTTTCATCCTTCTGTTGTAAAGTTTGTTAATGGCAGGGGACCACCAGGTTGGCCTCCTTTGTTTGGAGGAGAGCATCTTGGTTCTGTTAGGTATGGCTAGTTCCATGCATTTATATACATGTTCATACAGTGCATTAGTATATGATTCAGCGGTCATGCAACTATTTTCCATTTGCATGGGTGCCGTGAAGTTAGCCACGTCTGTTTTTAGGAGCCCAAAGTCAGCTTTGGAGAAGTTTTTCAGGTGGTTACTTTTGCTGGTGGTGTGGGTGAAATGTGGATTTCCATGGTAATTAGTTTGCAGTCGGATCTAACCAGGGAGGAATTGACCATTGGTGTTAAGCAATGGTTCCCCATGTTAGTAATAACAAGGTCAAGGATATTGCTTCCTCTAGTGGGAGTAAGAATGAGCTGGACCAGCGCATTGGAATTAATGAATTCCAGGTAGCATTGGGCAAGTGTATTGGTCCATGAGTATTCCCAATTCCCTATTTTATACACCTGTCCAGAAGCTGACTAGCATTGAATCAACTAAAAGTCTCTTACAAGATTTCAGATCTTCTTAGTATCAAGGTATGTGGGCATGCTAGAGACATTGGGGTTCTACTACTCAGACTAAAATATGTGGTCACTAATATGCTTTCTCTGAGTACAAAATTATAATGCATTTCAAAAACTGAGAATAAACTATCATGATTCACTCATCTTAGCCCCACTTTAGGTCACCACTGCACTACACAAGTATAATCCATTTGGCTTCCTATTTGAGAAAGTGAATGCTTCTAATTAAAAGAAGATCATTGACAGTTTCTTCATCACAACTGCTTCTCACCTCTGAAAAACAAACTATCAATAAAGAGCAGTTAGTATTATTTGTGCAAACCCTCAACTATTAGACATTATAGACCACTGTATAAACTAGCCAACACTGAAACAGCATTCATAAAGATTGCTCCTGTTATCTGGAACTCACTTCCTGAGAAGGTTAGGGATACAAACAACTTGCAAATGTTTATAAGACAGATAAAGAACTGTTTGCATAAAATTATTAGTTTTGATTGCTTTAATATGCTCAGTTGAGCAGAGTAGTTCCATTCTTGAACTATAAACCTAAATATTACAAATCTTTGACCCATTTATCAGTTCATATGTCATTTTTATTTTTTTCTTCTTTCACTTTTCATTTTCCCCATCTTCTCTTCATCCTCATCTTTGCCAGTCATTCTCCAATGTAATATTGTGCTTTTTAAATTCACCTTTTCACTTAGATTCCATCATATGTGCAGACTTTGTTCAACTTATTAATTTTTTAGGTTATATCACTGTTCATATTAATGTTTTCATTGTTGATTTTGTTAAAAGATACTGCATTCTAACACTCTGTTAGTAGTATATACAAATTACATTGTTTTGGAAATCATTCATGAATACATGTTTTGAACTTTCACATTTTTTGCTAGGCTGTACCTGAAAAGGTCAACAAATGGTTAAATAATCAACAAATTGTTAAATAAATAAATAAATAAATACACATAAATAAATAAATAAATGAAAGAAAAGAGGCTTGGGAATCAACAAACCTCAGCAGATACTTAACTGTCCAAAGGGGTGAGTTAATAAATCAGGAGAGCCTGGTGAAAATGAAGTGCACCTATTCATGGCATGAAATCCAAGTACCATGCCTAAAGCCTCATATTTCAGCTGCCATTTTCTTTCTGCTCACTATCTGCACCTCTTAAAAAACAGAACCGGAATGGAAAAATGAAAGCAGAAGAAACAAATTTTGAAGTCAGGGTCAGCAAGTGAAAAATGACAGATCAGAAGAAACTATGGCAGTAACAAGGTAACAAGGATCTGTGTGTGTGTGTGTGTGTGTGTGTGTGTGTGTGTGTGTGTGTGTGTGTGTGTGTGTGTGTGTGTGTGTCTTTATGTGTCTGAGTATGCCTGTGTCAGCAAAGAGCTGAAATACATTAATGTAGCTATTTATGTATTAATTATTTCATCTGATCACAGTTACATAGCTAAGCTGTACAAAGTCACTAAAGCTCATGCATCCATATGTTTTTTGTGTATGACAGTGACAGAGAAAGAAAGTATGTGTGTGTGTGTGTGTGTGTGTGTGTGTGTGTGTGTGTGTGTGTGTGTGTGTGTGTGTCTTTGTGGGAAAAGTTATACTGAGCTAATCTATGTGTCTGACATCAGTGAGATGAAATATATTGCTGTGGTTATTGCATATGTATTTATTCATTAATTTCATCAAAATCAGACATCTGTGGTGTTTGTGTGTGTATAAGAATCTGTGCCTCTGCATATGTGTACATATGTATGTGCATGCATTTGTTTGTATGAATGTGTGTGAGTCTGTGTCTCTGTGGGAACTGATAAATCACATGACTTGAAGTATAAAGGCCTATTTCAAAATGATAATTCAGTAATAGCAAGCAGTTACAGAAATCTGTTTACTTAATTTCTATTTTGACACTGTTTTTATCTACTGATTTCAAGTGACTATGTTCTAATATCAAACTCACCATAAGCTGAGAGTTGTTAAAGTAATATAACAGTAAAATATATTAAAAACATTCATAAGGAAACTATATGTAATATGTTTAACTAAATAATTTTTGCTTTTACTTTTTGTTTTATGATAATTTGAACCATCCTGGAGTCTTTTATATATTTTTATATATTTTTCTAATAAAGTAAACTATTATTGTATAATTTATACTGCTGTTTATCTAAATACAACTGTTTGATTCTGTCATCAAAACCAATCTGATTAAATAATTTCACTGCTCCTATAAATTCAGGATTGAAAATGAATTGCATCATTTGGCTGTAATGTATACTGAAGTCTACAAAATAAAAATTAAGACCTAGTTAGCCTTGTACCGGTGGTCTTGTCTTATTAAGTACCAATATTGTAAAAAAGTTTACAGTAAGCAGTCTTTAGTGATTTTTTTTCAGATTCACATCAAACTGAAATTAAGGAGTGTAATAATGAAAAAAATACCAACCTGATAAGTGCAGGTTGAACTTTTCAGCAAGTGCAAATTAAAACCTACCAATATTTCCAGTTTCCAAAGTCAGCTTGGAGGTCTATCATAAGAAACACTCTCCTTGTAATGTTATATAAATCCAAATCTGGTGATATAACAATCCACCCCTAAATTTGATTATTGTTTGTGTACAGAGCTATTTAATATACAAAAAAGTAAAGCCAAACTGTATAAACTAAGCAGAGAGCAATATGCTGGCAACATCATTCATCATAATCCTAAACAAATCAGCCTGGAGATCTTATACTCCCCAGAAAATCCAGTTTCTTGACCCTTATCTTTTTAAGTTAATGCAATCAAAAAGAAAAGTCCCAATAACTATACTCAGTTACAAATTCTTAGAAAAGCACAAGAGATTAAATTATCAACTAAAAAAAGACCATTTCAAGTAAAATAAGACAAAGCACTATCATATATTAGTATTATGCCACTAAAACTCCAGCAATCTCTAAGTAAAAAAAAATTGATTAAGACTGTGACCGTTTGTTTCAGACTTATTCAGCTAAACTTTTGTAATCCAAATAAATCAAATGTTAATAATAATGTACATTTTATAAAATTGTCTAACAATATCATTGAAATAATAGAATTTTAACCTATATACATTGAAAATTAATTTCAACCTATATACATTGAAATGATTTGTAAAAAACTAACTACCAAGTCTGTAGCTATGTTTCTTGTTATGCTAATAAAAAAATCCATTATTAACTGTTTCCATTCACAAATCTAAACCAACTGACTTGTCTATCAAAAGAACTACCATTACAACTGTTATGGAAGTCATGCTATCTTGATCATGGTAACTGAAGGTATTTTGCTAAAGATAATATTGTGTTATAAAACACAAGAAAAAAATTAAAATTTAAATAAAGAAGACAAAAAAATGACTTTTACCCCAAATATTCCTCACTAGTAATAACTTACTTAGTATATATGATTGTAAATACTGCCCTCATCAGCCAAGTAAGGTGTCCCTTACACCATAGACTAAATTGATAACAAAGGAACTACAAATTAATTCTATGTGACATACATTCAACTAGTCTTTATTAAACTGGAAATGAATATCTTGATTGAAATAGTTCCTGTTCATTTGGAGTATGCTAATGTCAACTATATATGAAAATCTAATCAGACTAATTTATATTTTGATGCTTATAACAACAATGGATTAGCTAGTGTGAATACCAGTTTTTTCCCATGCATTTAAAAACAAGTTAAGAAGACTGATAAAGGAAATTAAGCTAATGATATTTTTTTCTTCAAAGAGTATGCAGTTCCATTTTGAAAAACGATTGATGAAATGCAAAACTTTACAAATTGAACTGTCTTATTTAAAGGAACATATTCATTTAAAAGTAGTGCCACAAGGATTGCTTAAGTATAAATTCCAATTTGGTTTACAATACAACGATGAAATGGTGCAAGATTTTATTAGATTTTTTTGACAAATGTGGTTTTGAGCTGTTGAACAAGATTGCTTTTTACAATGCAATTAGCTGCTTTGGGTCATGAACTAGAATTTGTGCATGGTCAGATTTTAGCCAATTTATTATTTGATGAGTATAAGGGGCTTTATGACAAGATAATAAGCAATGGTGACAAAGAATCAACAACTTAGTTTTGAATAAAAGAATGTGCATTAGAGAGACATAACAAGCAATATAAAAAATAATGCGGCTTATTCAGTTTTTCATTTAAATGCTTCTAATTACCACAATAAAAGGGTGAATTTTAATATGGAAGGTAATTTTATAAAAGATAGCAGGACAGAGAGAGTAGTAGGTTCAATAAGGATGGAAAGGGGAAAGATGATAGACATGGTGGAGAATGTTATGAACCCCAGGATTTTCAACAGTCCAAATGTTTGGAGAGACTGGAAAACAGTACTGTACAGAGAAGGAATTCCATCTTGGATTATGTTCAATCCCCCAGGAACAATTATTAGAACAAGGGAAGGGGCAGGAAGAGGAGATAACTAATG
Organism: Protopterus annectens; assembly: GCF_019279795.1. NCBI lineage: Eukaryota > Metazoa > Chordata > Ceratodontiformes > Protopteridae > Protopterus > Protopterus annectens. Next base: position 368,025,835 of record NC_056742.1, read on the forward strand.
GGTGCATGAAAATTATTAACACCTTTAGAGGCTTGAATATTTACAATTACACTGATTACTATATTACAAAATAACATTTTACTTTATTTTTAAAAGGTTCCATGTTTGTTCCCAAGAGACATGTAGATATAATAGATTCCTTGATGGAATTAAAATTATTTATGAGAAATTAAATTTTAATATCATCTTCAGAGAGAACATTGGTAACAAACAAAAGGATAATATTTGTAATGGTAAAACACTAAAGAGAAAAAGTACATTTAATCCCCCATTACACCCTCTTATTCATGTATATGAAAAAGCAGTTATAGAAGACATTTATAAGATGTGAGCAGAGAACTACAATTTTCACTCCAGTCTTTTGAAGGGAGAAATGGAATTATTTAAACAGCTTAGGACAGATAATATGATAAGGATTATAAAAACAGATCAAGGGGGTGGAATTGTTATATTTTATGTGGAGGATTATTTAAATGTTATGCAGAATATGTCACTCAATGAGGATAAATACACATGTATCAAAGAATCAAATTCACATTGCTTATAGCAGAATTGACTCATACATTGAGGAATATTTATTAGATGGTAGAATAGACTTAGAGACTTATGAATTTTTGATAAATACTGAGCCAGTTATTTCAACAATGTTTGGAATTCCAAAGATTCACAAGGATGTTGCAAACCCACCGTTAAGGCCAATAGTTTCAGTGAGTGGCTCAAAAACAGAACTCATAATAGAGAACACATCCCATATGATAAAAGATTCATGGGATTTTTAGGGCATTTAAAAATGAGACCTGGAATAAAGATTTAATATTTGTGTCTATAGACATTGCAAACTTATTTTCCATAATTCCTAAAAGTGAGGGTTTAGAATTATTTGAAGAAGTTTTGTACAACAGCTCATCCCTAAGTAATGATAAAGTTAAGTTGATTATGGAAATGATGACCATGATTTTAGAGAATAATTATATTTTCTATGAAGGAGAATATTTTCCGCAGATTAAGGGTGTAGCAGTGGGGGCAACTTGCACCCCAGCATATGCTAACTTGGTTTTATTAGGATTGGAACATAACTATGTGTTCAATAATGAACATTTTACAAAAATAAGTCTCTATTTGTGACTCTTGGATGATATATTTATCCTATGGGAAGGTAAAAGTGAAGAAGTTGCTACATTTGTGGAATATTTAAATAACACCACAGGTTTTTTAAGGTTTACCTTTGAATGTATAAGGAGAAAATTAGTTATTTAGGAATGCTTGTATCACATACAGAAAATGGATTTAAATCTAATATACATTGTAAATACACTTTTTGCAACTCATATTTATACCATTCAAGTTGTCACCCATTCTGACAAAAGAAAAGCCTAGTTAAGGGGCAAACCAAAAGAGCAGCCAGTATGACCTCACACTATAAAGAAGTATGTGTTGAATTAATGAAAGTGAGAGATGTTTTTTTACTAGGGGTTATCCTGAAAATATGGTTAATGAAATTATTATGGAAGTATACAGAGAATGGGGAGGAAGATACAAACTGTTATTAGGCACTGGTTTTGGACAACTAGCGAAACTCCAAAAAATGGGGAAGTATGAGTAAGCATAAATTATTCAGTATAACCAATACACTATGGAGACGAAAAATACTGTAAAAAAGAACTGGAATATTTTGAAGGCAGATCCATAAATATATAGACTATTAGGATCAGAACCCATTTTCATTAATAAAACTGCCCCTAATTTTAAGAAGTTATTGGAGAATAAAGTTGATGAAAAGAGAGGCAGGAAGAAGAGTACATTTGCATGTTGTTGTAACGAATGCCCATATATCATTAAAGTGGAAAACCTTATTTTGAATTACATGTTAAGAAGTCAAATAGTGTTCCAATATGGAAATTGTAAGACTAGTAGGCTAGTGTACTTGGCAGAGTGTGACATTTGCTCAATTTTCTATATTGGAAAGATTGAAAGAGCCTTAAGCACTCGTATATATGAACATTTATGTAATGTGATGTAATAAGAAATAACAAAAACTTCAACCTTAATAAATTCTTAGAAGAACTTAAATTATGCAATTGGTCAATTCTAAAACAACTACCACTAGATGAGGCAGTAACACACTTAAAAACACATTCCTGGCCATCCTTGACAACCATGCACCTGCACGCTGTATTAGAATTAGTACAAAAGTTGCCCCCTGGCTCACTAAAGAAACCAAACTAAAGATCATCCAAAGAAATAATGCCTGGAACACCTGGCACTCCTCTAAAACTCCACAAGATCAACTCAAATTTTGACAATATAGGAATAATACAAAAAAATCCATATTACTAGACAAAAAAAAACTATTTCTGCCATCTACAGCAGAAACACCACAACAAGCCACAGATGTTCTGGGCAGGTACTAACAAACTCCTCCGCCCAGGGGAATCCACAACTCCAACCTCCTCAGCCCCAACCCAAATATCCATTGCCAACACCTTCAATAGTTTCTTTACAGAACATCCAGGCCCTTGCTAGCAAACTTAAACCCACTCATCCTAATGCTGAAACCCCTAACCTAGTGGCATTTTCTCCTTTAGCTTCCAAAAAGTTCCAACTTCACTCATTAGAGCCCTAATTAAAAAACTCAAACCAACCACCATTTCAGCTGACCTCCTCCCTGCAGACTACCTGCAAAAAGCTGCTGATAAACAGAACCATAATTGAAGCCTCTATCTGGAAAATATCACATGTAATACCACTCCACAAAGGAGGCAGCTCTATTGAGCTGTCAGACTATAGACCAATAACTATCCTTTCCCTTCTGGCTAAAATTTTGGAAAAGTGTATTCATAAACAACTCTTACACTACCTTATTCAATATAATCTTCTGTCCAACTCCCAGCATGGATTTAGACCACAACACAGTACCACCTCAGCCCTCCTCTCCTTTTCTAATGTTATAAATTCCAACCATAAGAACAACAAACTATCTTCTTCCCTGTTTCTCAATCTTTCCAAGGTCTTCCACATGGTTAACCACCAGCTACTCTTACTTACCCTAAATAAAATATCCCTAAACAACCATGCCATATAATATTTTCAATCTTATCTTAGTGGAAGACAGCAGGCTGACCTTTGGCAGCACAAACTCTCCACCCTTCTCCCCATTACCCTTGGTGTCCCTCAAGGCTCCATATTAGCTCCCCTTCTTTTCTCCCTCTTTATCAATGACCTCCACAGTGTAATCCCTGATGGAAACTTGTATACAATATGCCGATGATTCCATCCTGATTTGCTCAGCCTCTACCCCTACAGATCTCCTTAGTTTAACCCAGAAAACCTGTATACAGTGGAAAATTGGATCTCTAATCAACAGCTGATATTAAACCCTAATAAAATAAAGCTATTGCTCTTCTCTCCTACTCGCAAATCCTCTCAACCTTCGTTTACTATAACATCTAACAATGGGAGCATAATCTCATCAGATATGTATACCAAACTCCTGAGTGTTATAATAGACAACAACCTCAAATATGATATGGACATAAACTAAACTAGTAAAACCATTAATAATAAATGTGTCTCTCTATACAAAAACAAAACTTTTCTCACAACTCTAGCTAGGACTGCCATTGACATACCGATCTACTTTCAACTGTACTCTATGCCTCACCAATATTCACTAACTTGAACAAAACTGATCTCAGCAAACTCTCTAGCTGCTACAATCAAATGGTCAGGTTTGCCACAGGAACTCCCTAAAGAACACACCATTGTCACAACCTAAACCTCTTAGGATGGCTAGAACTCCTCAGGCTAATTCAATATAATCAACTGAACTGCAGTGGTGGTGCTGTGGTAGCGTTGTCACCTCACAGTAACAAGTTGTCCTGTTCGATTCTCAGCTAAAGCATCTTCTGTGTGGAGACATGCGTGAATGGGCATACCTTCATTGAAGGTTGTGCATCAGGGCTGGCAACTCGGCACGTAAAAATCTGCTGCCAATCATTAGTGGACTGGAGTTCCACTGTGGCGACCCCTAACTGGGAAAAGCCAAAAGACACAACAACAACTGTAGCATTCAAGGTTATTAACCATCTGGAAAAAATCCCTCCCTTAAAAACATTATCCATCCCTACAAAAACGCTAGGCCACGTTGTTCCACTGCAAAACTTTTGGTTCAATCTGTTAAAGCTACCAACCTATCTGGAGAATCTTTGTTTGAAAATTCAGTAAGCAAAACCTGTAATTCGCTCCCATCTGACCTTAGTCTGAACCCCTTCCTTAATCAGTTAAAAAAAAAATTCTAACCCAGTATTTTAAAACTCACTGGTTATTTCCTTGTTCTAACTCTGACTGCAGCCTCATCTACTTCTGTATCCCTGCAATTTTTTATTCACAGCGACTTACCTCTTAAACTAAAAAGTTTGAAAAGAGAAACTGTAACATCTTTGCAGATACTCTGTATATAGCTGCATCTATAGATTTGATAAGAGAAACTGTAACATATTTGTATATATTTCTGAATATAAACTGTATTCTTCATAGTCTTGAAATGTGAGACTGTAACTTGTATGTTAATACAATATGTTTGTACATATACTGTAACTTGCTTGTCTTTACCTGTTTGTAAATTTCCTCAGCTGAAAATGGACATGTATCCAGTGGACTATCCCAGTCAACAAATGTAAAATAAACAAATAATAAACAGCTAATAAGAAAGATAATAATGCATTAAAATACAAGCACAGTAATACATTTGGTATATGGATCAGGTACAAATAAATCTTAAGAGGTGACTGGAAAACATTGCTGAATACACAGGTACAGTACATACATTGTAGATTAGCCAGTGTTTGTGAGTAAGATTGAAAAACTATTATCAATTGCTCTAGATTTAGTATGCATATGTTATCTGCTTTCACTAGCCTGGGGAGCAATCATGGCACTGCCAGCTTTGCTTGAGATGTTGCCTGATGAGGTCTTTAAAGGAGGCTTTGGATGATGTGTTTTGAATGCTAGTAGGGACAGAGTTCCATTTTTTAGCCACCGAACTACTATATAGTGCATCTCCAAAGCTATTGTAGCTGTTGGTGACTTCTAGTAGTAGTTTGCTTGATGATCTAAGAGGCCTTTTGGCTGAGTGATGTTGTACTAGGTTTTTGAGGGCAGGACACTTATTGGGGAGGTAATAGATAGAATGACAGAGGCAGAGCTGATTGTAGGTTAGGAGGTTGGGCAGTTCAAGCCAGTGGAGCTGTCTCAAAGCAGTACAGTGATGAGTTCTATCATATAGCTGCATCTACAGGTTTGATAAGAGAAACTGTAACATATTTGTATATATTTCTGAATATAAACTGTATTCTTCATAGTCTTGAAATGTGAGACTGTAACTTGTATGTTAATACAATATGTTTGTACATATACTGTAACTTGCTTGTCTTTATCTGTTTGTAAGTTTGGAGCTTTACTCCCCGGGCCTCAGCTGAAAATGGACATGTATCCAGTCGGACTATCCCAGTAAACAAATGTAAAATAAACAAATAATAAACAGCTAATAAGAAAGAGAATAATGCATTATACAAGCACAGTTTACATTTGGTATATGGATCAGGTACAAATAAATCTTAAGGGAGGTGACTGGAAAACATTGCTGAATAAAAAAAGAGTTCAAGTAACAACTTAGGTTAGCAGCTATCTTCCCAAAAGGAATTAATGAATACTTAACACTACTTTCTCATCAGATAAGAAGCCTCCAGTTACATTCCACATTCAGACCCTGAGGAAATAAAGCGTCATATTTCAAAATAAAAATACTTTCTTTATATAACAACTTCTTTTTATACAAATAATCAGAAAATACACCCTTCATAATATGTTCTAAGATAGTGGCTTGTAACCCATTTGGATTAGAATTGTGAACCAGCATAAAATGTTTAGCAACAGGGCTATCTTCTTTATTATTTATAATATTCCTGACATGCTCCTGCAGTCTAGTTTTAAACTTCCTTTTACTTTCTCCTATATATACAAGGTTACATGGATATTTCAACGCATAAATAATACTTTCAGTATTGCAGCTATATATATTTTTAACCTCAAATACATGGCTATTTATATACTTAAACGTTGGAACAATATAATGACATACATTGCAATGACCACAGGGTGAAGTTCCTAGTTTCTGCATGGTCCTATATTGTAATGTCTCAGTGGGATATTTAAATTTATTATGTACCAAAATATCTTTTAAATTCCTACCTCTATGAAATGAGATGCCTAAAGACCTAGACAATAAAGTTTTTAGGTCCATTGATCTAAACAAAACATTCCAGTAGTGTTTAACAATATCTATTAAAACATTACTGAAAACATTATATGTAGAGACAAAATAAACTAATATTTTCTCTTGATTTCTAACATCTAACTTATACCCCTTACTTCCATACTTATAAGTACCAACTTTATGTTGTTCATTAATAACCTTATCTATAGCTGTTTGAATACTAGCTTCACTATAGCCCCTCAATTTAAACATCTCACTAGTCACACTAATTTCTTTAAAGAAGTCCATGTCAGTATTACATAGCCGTCTAAGTCTCATACATTCCCCATAGGGCAAGGAGACCAAAGTATGAACTGGATGACAGCTAGTCCCCATCAAATACTGGTTACTATCAGCAAATTTTCTATGCACAGAGATATTACTCTCCTCCAAAATCAGATGTATGTCTAAAAAGTTATATCTTTACCCACCTGTATGCCATCAAAGGAAAGTCCAAATCTATTATGTTGCATAACTTCTATAAACTGACCAACATAAGATATCCCACCTTTACAAATAAAAACAAGATCATCTATAAAATGAAAATAACTAACTACATAATTTAAAAAAAAATCTATATGATATAACCATTCTAACTCATACAAACCCATCATCAGGTTGGCATACATGGGGGCAAAAGATGCCCCCATGGCAGAGACCTTGATTTGTCTGTATAATTGCTCATTAAACATAAAAAAATTATTATTCAAACAAAATTCCAATATTTCAATACTATAATACGTTACTGGACTATCACCCAAAAAATATTTTACTGCTTCTAGTCCAATCTGACACTGTATGTTAGTATACAAACTAACAACATCAACACTTATAAAAAACATATCTGCACTCCATTGTATTTTAGATAATTTTTCCAAAAAATCAAAACTATCCCTAATATAACTAGGTAACTTTATTACATAAGGGAATAAATATTCATGCAAAAATTTCCCAATATTAGATGAAAAATATTTTTGAGCAGATATAATAGGCCTATCAGGTGGGTCAACCCCACTTTTATGAATTTTTGGAAGACAGTAAAATAAAGCCAACTCACTGTCATCAGTATTAAACTTTTTATCTTTGTCATTTTGTGAAAAATATTTTAACCTCACTCCCTTAGATATAAGGATGTCAAAGTCATTCATAGCCTTAATATATTCATTTGTATTACTTTTAACGTAGGTATTGATATCATCTAAATGTGTCATACACATTTTATAATATTGAGCAACATTCATCACCACTATCTTACCACCTTTATCAGATGGTTAATAATACGATGTTCATTATTCGTTAATGCCTGTAATTCCTTCCATTCATGCTTATTCAAGTTATATACCAACTTATGCTTATACTGCATAAAATCACAAAAAGCATTTTCTACAGCAAAATTCAACATTTGAGAAAAACATTTTAGATGTTCATGTTGGTATGGAGGAATAAAATCACTTTTGCTCATTATTTTATCAGTTTTTAACAAACTATAGGCATTATAGTCACTTGCATAGTCAAAGCATTCCTCAGGGTCAGATACACAGGAATAAAAACTGTTCTCTAAACTATCAGATTCTAACCAACTACCATCACCTTCTTTATACTGCTTATTGGTAAAAAAATATATTAAATGTATCTTCCTACACAGTCTAAAAATATCACACTTTAATTCATGTAACCGAGGCAGCACTGTGGATATATATTTAAGACCATAATTCAAAACATTCATCTGATCTACAGATAAAGACACACCAGAAATGTTATGAACAATAGAAATTTTCTTACACTCAGATGCAGCATCTACATGGATTGTTTCACCCACATCTTTGTAAACAAAAGACACAGAACTGTCAAGAATATCTTGCACAACATTATTTACAGTCACACTAATACCATTTGCTTCTCTTGTTATCATTGAAACTGTATCCTTCCTGATTGTTAAAGTTACCAGACTGAAATCTTCCTCGCTTTAATTACACTTTAATGTTTATTGATTAATTGGTTTAGGCTGCTTGTTTAATTGTTAGATGTATAAGAGTATATAAACTGTGTAAGTTATGTGATGTTTTTTACTCCTTGAAGGCGGTTGCCGAAGTGCTAGAGGTGTAATAAACTGGTGTTTTAAGTGGATTCTTCGTCTGTGGTCTTCAGTTTATCTTTTCTTTTTGGTTCGTGCAGGAATTAATGAATATCTTTCCATCACATCTGTATTAAACATTAAGGCTAGCAAGTTTTGAGAACAATTTTTTAAAATGTCTGACTAGGACTTTTAAAGTACAAGTTTTTAAATAATTCATTCATTTAATGAACAAAACAACTCAAGCCATTAATGGTTTTAGCTTTAATTATATGCACATATATGATACACATTTTGGACTTTTGCATCAGGCATTAAGGGTTAAAGAACTAGATGGTTGGAATTAATGGATTAACTTGGATTCAACAGCCAGCCAGTGGGAGACACTGCTTGATTTTATTTATTTATATAAATGGAAGGAGAAGTTTTATATGCTCATTACTGATTTATTTTGATGAAGTCCCCAGCAAAGGGATGAAAGCACTCAATAATTTTATTATTTTAAAGAAAATGTGTGGATTTTAAACATCTGAGATCCTCATATGGATGCATTTCTGACAGGTTCTTGCTTGCTTTCTAACGCATTATACCTGTTTCTGCTAATATTGAGTTATAAAAGACAAGAAACCAAATTTAACATTTAAATAAAGAAGACAAAAAAGACTTTTACCCAAATACGCTTCATTAGCAATAAATGACCTAGTGTATATTACTGTACTGCCCTCATCAGATGAGTAAGGTGCCTCCTACTTCACAGACTAAACTGACAACAAAAGAACTACAAATTAAACCTATGTGACCTGTATTCATCTGCTCCTTACTAAAGTGGAAAAGAATGACTATCTTGATATAGTTCCTGTTCATTTGGAGTTTGTTAATGTTGTAAACCTATATATGAAAAAATAAACAGTTTCTAAAGTGTTGTCATATCATCATACAAAAATGTTGAATGCCATCTGTCCTGTGCAAGACTAAAACTCAAGCTCTGTTTGCCATTCCACATTGTCACTAACTCTAGTCAGATAATGCATAACCATGAAAATGTACCTTTGTAAAATCATCTACTAAAAAATCTATATGAAATAACAGATAGAAATGTAAGACTTATTTCCCATCAAGTCTAAAACCTCAAGCAAAAAATGATATTGTAAGACTGTTACTTATTCTCTGTTGCTGATACTGCTATTTGACAAGATGTATTCATCAGTTCTCAACTACTCACAAATATTTACCAGCATTTTTTTTGGCTGATCCATTTTACAAGGCAATTGTGGTAAGGTCATACCATCCCATCTGACATAATTTCTAAATCTGAACTGAAGTACCCAAATTACAAAACTCCAAGTCTAATAGCCATAAGCATGTTTAAAGTGCTAAAAACTGTTCCAATTCTCTTAAAAATTGTGAATGTAGAAACACAATTGTGAGATTATTAATAATCTCCTTGCTCAATGTCCCCCAAAATATTTATTTGTGTTAACAAAAAGAAGACTGCAAAGAAGTTAAATTTTTACCTGTGAGCTCAGGTCTTGGTCAGGTGGCAACTGAGTATGAAAGACATGACATAAATTAATTAAACAAATGGAAAAGTGTAGTGAGTACTTCAGTTTATGATATATTCTGGCCCATAAAGAGGAAAAAAAGTATATTGCTATCCAGATATGTGAGTGAGATATGTGAAAAACAAATGTGAGTTAGAGGTTCTCTTATGGATAAGATACATTTATTAAGACTTCTGCATGTTTACACACATTATAAAGTAAAAAAAGACAAATTGGGCCTAACAGTAGTAGAATGAGATCTTGTTAAAATTAGAGTTGACAAAATAATAGCTTATTTTGCCTTAGTATAAGTTAGGCCTACAATTTTAATGTTTACGCATGTAAAATACAATTTTCAATGTTTAAGAAGAAAATAGCCTATGATAGTTATACGTGATAGCTTATATGTATAATAATTAAAATAACTATGGAAAGTAGATGAATATTACTATACCAAAATGCTTGGATTTGTGTGATTAGTTTGCAACATTACATTCTAATTGTTATTAAGAGAACAAAATTAAATGTAATTTCAGACTGAATAGTTAGGCATATGTCTATTTGGAAATTAATTTGGTAATATGTTATAACTCAGCATCTGAAAGTTAAGCTAGTCTTCCATTTGAAAAGTATAGATAAAATCCACGTTAACATGAGCATTAGATGCTTAAAGTTTTTTTTTTTTTTTTAATTGCTGGAACATGTGTTCTGAGAGACTGCTTTCCAATCTATCTGCAAATATATAGAGCTGCGTATATATTTTTTTGGTTTTAGAGTTTGTTAATTGTTGCTTAGATCTCTGTTGAAACTGTTGTCTCCCTGTTCTGAGAGACTGCTTTTCAATCTATCTGCAAATATACAGAGCTGAGTATATTTTTTTGGTTTTAGAGTTTGTACTGTTAGTTGTTGCTTAGATCTCTGTTGAAACTGCCCCCCATTTTCTGCTGTGTCTTCAGTTGGTATAACTGTTTTTTACAGCTTGTGTTATCTAACTCAAGGGTCACTTGCATAAAATTAGACCTGTCAGTAACAGCCTGCATTTAATTGCTGGAACCTGTGTTCTGAGAGACTGCTTTCCAATCTATCTGCAAATATACAGAGCTGAGTATATATTTTTGGTTTTAGAGTTTGTTAATTGTTGCTTAGATCTCTGTTGAAACTGTTGTCTCCCTGTTCTGAGAAACTGCTTTCCAATCTATCTGCAAATATACAGAGCTGAGTATATTTTTTGGTTTTAGAGTTTGTTAATTGTTGCTTAGATCTCTGTTGAAACTGTTGTCTCGCTGTTCTGAGAGACTGCTTTCCAATATATCTGCAAATATACAGAGCGGAGTATATTTTTTTGGTTTTAGAGTTTGTACTGTTAGTTGTTGCTTAGATCTCTGTTGAAACTGTTTTGTTCCACCCACCTACCCTCCCTATTTTTGGCTTGTAGTTTAAATTTGGTGGCTTTTGCAGTTGTGCAACCCACTGTAGATTTGATCTGGGACACTCCCCCAGTCTCATCTCTTTACCACATTCTACCTAATAAACTCTTTCTGCACTTGCTTTTAGTCCTTTTTTAATTTAATTGCATTTTTTAACTGTGTTTGGTCTAATATTGCTCCATACTCAAGTGTGCTAGCTTGTACTGCATGTGAATTGTTTTTACTACTGTTTTTGCTACTTTTCTGTAAAAAAAACTGTAAGCCTGTTTCCTACCTTTCCTGTAACTAGTGTTCCAGATACAGATTTGCTGTATCCAGGACTGTATGTAAGCTTCTGAGCCCCCCAAGCCTTTCTGTGTTGGAGGGAATCCTAGTTTATCAGTGGTAAACACTAGGTAACCTGTCTACCACATAAGGAGTGGTTCTGGCCCAGAAATTGTAGTAATTGGCTGTTTGGGCAATCTCTTCCATCTCTCTCAACTTTCTGATTTGAAAGCCTGCATTTGCACTTGTTTCTGTCCTGTAACTCGTCTAGTGCAGATACAGATTCTTAGTTTTAGCACTTAAATTTGCTTATTCGTGCTCAGCACTTGTTCAGAACTTGTAAGCACTAAATAAACTATTAATTACTATAGCACTCAACCTTCCTCATTACCTAGAGAAAAACAGTTGTTGTACTGACTTTTCTCACTTGCTTAGAGAAAAACAGCTATTGTACTCACTTTCCTCACTTATCTAGAGGAAAATAGTTTTTTATTCAGGCATGTCCAAAGGTCAGCTCCCAGTGTTCTCTCCTGTCTATCTGATGAATCTGGGCATCTTGCGGCAATGTAGAAATTGCCTCATGTACACAGACAACCCTCTCCTCCTACCACCCAACACTACAACCTGTGTTAGATGCACTTATCTAGCCAAACTGGAGGTAAAGCTCTCTCCAACCAAGATTGAATTTGACAGTCATGAGGAGAAGGTAAACATTTGCACCACACCACACTCATCACATAGTCTCACTAAATCTACACCACCAAAATCCACACATAGTAACACAAAAACATTTGTGGAGGCTCTCAATAATAATCTAAGTAACAGAGACCTCCAAAGCAGAAAAACAACCTCCATTCCCCAACACAACCCAAATGACACATAGCCCACAGACTCAGTGTGCCACTCAACCACAGGCAATAAGGCAAAACAATGTACCCAACACACTAGTCATAGGTGACTCTATAGTCAGGCACACTGATGTCCCACTCACCAAGCTAAACAAGGAGAAGGTTACTGTCAGCTGCCTGTCGGGTGCCAGGATCCGCCACATAACACACACACTCAGGTCACTCCACAACAAGTACAAATATGACTCTGTCATTGTCCATGTTGGTGTGAATGACCTGAGATGTACCTCCCTGGACTACATGAAAAGAGACATGGAAGAGCTCTCCGATCTTGTAGCCCAGGCAGGTATGACCCTAGCCCTGAGTAGCATTCTGCCATCTCCCAGAATGATACTGCAGTACAAGGACAAAATGATTGCCTTCAACAATTGGTTAAGCTTCTGGTGTCATTCTAAGGGGATCCCGTATCTGTCTGCTTGGGATGACATGGTCGACAGACCACGATGCTTTGCCACAGATGGCCTGCACCTGTCGCCCCTGGGATTCCGGACACTGGCTAAGGCTCTTGCTGCCCCTATAGTGCCTTTTTTAGGCAAGGTTCAAATAACAAATTCACCACTGTATCAGGAACAGGCAAGCAAAAACTGAGGGTAATGCTACTCAATGCTAGAAGTCTAAATCTCAAAATGCACTCACTCAAGGCACTCCTTAAAATGGAGAACATCGATATCTGGTTCAAGGCTCCAGAGAGCGTCCCTGCACTACCAGGCCATAACTCATACCACACTTTTCTGCTATGTAACCTGAACCGAAACACCAAAGGCAGAGGTGTGTCCATATTCATTAAGGACATCCACACCTCCAGGCTAGTTGCTCAGCATAATGCATCTGAGGTTATCCAAGTGCAACTAACTCTGGGCAAAACTGCAATCCAAATTGTACCTTGCTACAGATCCCCCACCATGGCCCAGGATTACCTCTCCTCTTTTCTTGATGTACTGGAAAATATTAGGGTTCAACCAAACACCCTAATAATGGGCAATTTCAACTACCCCACCATTAACTGGGAAAACTACTCATGTAACAACTCCTTAGCTCAACATTTTCTGGAATTCATAAACTCCAATGCCCTGGATCTACTTATCCACACCCCCACCAGCGGCAACAATATCCTAGACCTAGTCATTACAACATGAGTGACCGATGTTCCACACCTGAAGTCAACTCCTCGTTGGTCTGATCCGACCATAAGCTAATTACCCTTGATATCCACATCCCGCCCCCACCCCCCATTAAGGAAACCATGGTAAAAAATTTCTCCAAAGCCAACTTCATGCTTCTTAAGACAGAAGTGGTGACCTTCATGACACCCATGCAGATGTACAATACAGTTACAACTGCTGAATCCTACACAAATGCACTCTATAAGCACTTACACGAGTGCATGGATCGTGCTATCCCAAACGGAAACAAGACGCTATCCTCCAAAAAAGGAAGCTAATCTGGTGGTCCCCTGCCATAAACAAAATGTACAACAGAAGGAAGAAACTGTTGCAAAAGAGAGTAAAATCCCATGAGTGGCGGAGATCCCTGGTCAGCCTCAGTAAGAAGCTGAGATCCCTTATAAGATCCTCCAAAGCTAGCTATGAAAACAAAATTGCCACTAATTCTAAGGACATCCACAAAGAATTCTATAGCTATGTCAAGAATCTCAATGGCAACACCCAGAACAGCACAAAATTACACAACCAACTGATATTGCCAACATCCTGGCAGATAGGTTCAGTGCTAACTTTACCTCCCCACCCCCTAAAGGGCCCATATCTATACAGGAAGAATGTAAAGTCCCTGTAATCACAACTACGCAGGTAAACACTGCACTCTCTAAAGCCAAAAACACAGCATCCATGGGACCGGACAACATCTCAGGCTGCGTTTTACATGAACTTCAGAACAAACTGGCTCCCTACTTAAGCATCATGTTCAATAATAGCCTTGCATCAGGCTTTGTGCCACTGAATGGCATACAGCAACAGTTATCCCACTCCACAAAGGGGGAGCCACCACTGATCCCGGGAACTATTGACCTATTTGCCTTACTTAAGCACCATGTTCAATAATAGCCTTGCATCAGGCTTTGTACCACTGAATGGCATACAGCAACAGTTATCCCACTCCACAAAGGGGGAGTCACCACTGCTCCCGGGAACTATTGGCCTATTAGCCTGATGACCCTGGTCTGCAAGGCCATGGAATGTATCATCATGGAACTCATAAACAAAAACATTGGTAACCTCCAAACTCTGGATCCCACCCAGTTCAGGTTTGTGAAAGGCAGATCATGCCTCCTGAACCTGATCGACTTCTTTGAGATTGTCACCAAAGCCATAGATGAGGGTAAGGTGGTTCACACAGCCTATCTTGACCTCGCCAAGGCTTTCAACACCGTCCCCCATTCTGGAATTATAGCTAAACTCACTAAACTAGGTATAAATCCCTATGTCACAAGATGGGTTGCCAACTGGCTTACTGACAGAACCCACACTGTAAAAGTTGCAGACTCCAAATCTGACCTCAAAGCAGTGACAAGTGGAGTACCACAGGGTTCCATCCTGGGACCTCTCCTGTTTGGTATCTACTTCTCTGAAGTACAGGCTAACACAGATGGCCTCTGGCTAATGGAGTTCGCAGATGATTGCAAACTAGGAGCCATAGTCAAGTCCCCAAATGATGTGGACATCCTACAGAAGGGGCTCGCTGAGACAGATGCCTGGTGTCAGAGCCATGGCCTCAAGCTCAATGCCAAAAAGTGCAGTGTCATTCCCTTTGGTGAAAACTCTGTACCCATGAACTATCACATAGGCAGTAATCTACTTAACACCGAATGTGTGATAAGAGACCTTGGGACCCAGGTGGACAGTAGTCTCTCCTTTGATAGTCACATCACCACAGTAGTCAGGAAGTCCTTCTACATGGCATGCCTCATCATAAAAGGGTTCTCATCCAGGAAAAAAGAGGTCATTGTTCCCCTCTACTCAACACTCATTAGACCCATTATAGAGTACAGCGCCCCTTTTGGAATATACCTCAAAAGACATCTGCAGCAGCTGGAAAGGCCACAGAAGTACCTCACAAAGAGGATTACTGCCCTCAAACAAATGCCCTACACTGACCTCCTCAAAAAAGTCCAGCTTTACTCCGTAGCATATCGCCTACTACGAGGTGATCTCTGCCTAACATATAAAGCTATGTCAAACCCAGAGCTGTTGGACATGCTACACCTAAAGAAATCCCAATCCCTTCAAACTACATGCTCTAGGGACCTAAGCCTTGTCACCACAATAAACAGGACATGCTGGAGGGATAGATTCCTGTCCCAGAGACTTCCCATACTCTGGAACAGGCTACCCATCTATGTCAAGCAAAGTTCTTCATTAGCACTCTTCAAGAAAAATCTTGATGAGTGGATGGGAAATAGGAAATACACCCCGGGGATCACTTCTGTGTCTCTGCTCGACAGTGGCACAGGAAAATAACTTTCTTGAGTGGCGTAAGCGAGGGAACCTTGTTGGCTAGACTTATGTAGGCCCTTGGGCCGATAGCCTAGTACCTACCAATGAACCTATGAACCTAAACAACTTAAATTGTCTGGTCTGAACCAAACTATAAGATAGCAGTACCATAAAAACATAAACAAAATTAAATCTTGCTGAAAGCATGGCATTAAACTATTTTCATAAATAAATCAAATAATATATAGTGGATAGATGAATTAAACAAGTTTATGGAGTGTTGTCATCCCGTGATGCAAATTAATAATTTTATTATAAAAATGAGCAACTATTGTACAGATGAGTCTTCATTTAAGTTTTCTTCCTGTCTCAATGCCACAGTAGTTTGTAATACAGTTGGTTTGTAAGCATCATAAACATCATGGGGAAGTATGGTAAATTATCTCAGTACCTCTAGCAATCTATTCAGGATTAGTTTTAGTAGCAGTAGAAAACCTTAGTGTTCTGATGTTTATGAATGATGACACACATATATGATTTCAGATTTGTTTACAATAACATATGACTCCATTCTTATTTGTTTATCTCAAGACGGATAAATCAAATGCACATATAATGCCATTTTAAACTAAGCTTCTTTCATTATTAAACAAAGTGTTATAATTTGGTTCACTGTTTTGTTGTTTAGATTATTGGTCTTTATAAGCAGAAGTTTATCAGTATATTCATAGTAATGTCTTTTGTCTTTTCCCAGTTAGGAGTTACCACAGTGGATCACTGGTCCACAGACTGATTGGCAGTGGAGCAAATATATGCATATATCCTATTATCCTCTTTTACAAGAGGTTTTAAGGAATCACTCATTGAAATTTTAGCTATGCTAGGATTTTCTTGTAATTTTTTACTAATTTGTTTTGCTGTGTGTCCTGTTTACTCTTTTATCTAGTTAACAGCTGGTGCATAGATAATGACTTTAAAATGTGCAATTAAAGCTAGCTACACCTCTGTTAAGAATGGCACTTAAGGTATAAGGGATGCAAATATGTTGGGCCTTCTTCAGTTATTCTTAATTATTCTTAAAATACTGTGAAACGAATGAAGTCAATATGAACATAATGTTCTGCCTCCTACTCCTCTATCTCACTTTTTATTTACCAGTTATGCAGCTTTTATTAGGACAATTCATTCCAGTAATGGAAAGAAAAGTCCTAACTGGAAAACCACAACAGGAAGCAATAAGCAGCAATGCAAGTATACAGCATTTTTAACAATGTGCCTCAGACGTAACAAAATTCTAGTCAGAGCAGCTCTTTAATAGCTGTTGCATTGAAACAAGTCCCAAGGAAAAGTAGTATATATTAAACTAAACAGCCTTAGACAGACATTGATGGTATGATCTACAGATTGCTACTAATGTTTGAAAGAATCAGTAAAGAAAGGAGGGTAAGAGCATTTTTTTTTCAAAAGGAAAGCTTAAAATGTTACCTGTTGTTGATTCTGATGTTATGGCTGTTGTCGATGCAGCTGCATTTGTAGAAATTGTGTTCTCTGTGGAAAAATCAGAAACAATATTAATACAGAAATTAAAAATATTAAAGACTGGAAACTTCTGTATTTTATCTCTCCTTATGAAAATAACAGAACTAGTTATCTGTATTTAAATATTTATGTTTAAACAGAAGTATTCTGCTTGCATTTCAGTACATAAAAAACACAGACAGTAGGCAAAGTTTAATACTTTCTACAGTTTTGACACAAAAACTATTCTAAGTGCATTAGTTGAGTACACTGTGGCAATTCTGTCTCCAGAATAAGTTTTAATTGTTTTGCTCCTTAGAGTAGCATAGAAAATGCTTTGTATTTTATTTTGTCCATTTTTTGATTACAGCAGATTTTAAAAGACTGCTGCCAGTTCATTGATTTTCATTAAATATATTAAGTATATTTGGGTGACTCTGTAACAGATGGAATGATTGAATAACTTTCTTGATGGTAACTAATCACTCTTGTGCCTTTGTTTTTTTCACACAGCTGACCATTAGCTGACACCCACTGCTCCCATCATTCCCTGGGTCTACAGGACCAGGAATAGCCTTCCCCAGGCTCTAGCAGATCCATGCCTGCAGCTGGTGAGGTGATTGAGGAGTCTGATGCAGTATCATACTCCTGTCAAGGAGTATTTTTTATCTATGTCATAGCCCATGCTTGTGACATTCTTGTGAGCTCTGCTATAGTTACCATTGGAAGGCTCCACCAATGTGCCACCTGCTGTCCACGCAACATACCCCTTGTGGCACAGGGTTTGCCAGGCAATACATGCTGCAATGCATGAGCCATACTGCCTGCCTCCCTCCCAGGATGGAGGAGCCAGTATCAGCCACTCAGTCCAATCCTTATCTGCTTAGTCCCACCAGAACCAGTACCACTAGATGAACATGAGCCAACAGCACCAGTGCCACGTGATGAACATGAGTCAACTGGATACAGTCAGGGCTTTATCTCTCTGAGTCATAGGATCAGGTCCCCTTGTCCCTTTTTTCCTCTTCCTACTGCATTCAGTTTTCCTGGCTGGTAGTTGCAAAATAAAGAAATAAATAAATATACATTTTAAAAATATAGACAACAGATATGAAAATTCTCTTTATTTGAAAGAAAATGTAGCACTTTTGATCTTAAAGAATTTCGTCACTACTCTGCTATACTCTTTTACTCAAAATAGCTGTCTGACATACTTATTTTTTAAATTATCTGTGACATTTGAAATATTCATTAAAATTCCATTTCTCACTTTGCGTATTTATCCATTTACTTGCCTTAATTATGTATATTAGAGAAAGCATATGACAGGGTGCCTAGAGAGGAGTTGTGGTATTGTATGAAAAAGTTGGGAGTGGCAGAGAAGTATGTAAGAGTGGTACAGGAAATGTACGAGGGTAGTGTGACAGCAGTGAGGTCTGTGGTGGGAGTGACGGACGCGTTTAAGGTAGAGGTGGGGTTACATCAAGGATCAGCTCTGAGCCCTTTCTTATTTGCAATGGTGATGGACAGGTTGACAGACGAGATCAGACAGGAGTCCCTGTGGACTCTGATGTTTGCAGATGACATTGTGATCTGTAGTGAGAGTAGGGAACAGGTTGAGGAGACCCTGGAGAGGTGGAGATATAGGTTCATAGGTTCATAGGTGTGTACTAGGCCAACGGCCCTGGAGCCTTTACAAGCCTAGCCCATAGAAGTGCTGCCATTAGTTCCCTCTGCCTCTATCAAGTAGAGCCACTGGAGTGATTTCCAGGGTGAACTTTCTATTTTCCATCCACTCATCAAGATTTCTCTTGAAAAGGGCTAGTGAGGTGCTTTGCCTGACATGTATGGGAAGGCTATTCCAGAGCATGGGCAGTCTCTGGGTTATGAACCTGTCCCTCCAGCATGTTCTGTTGATTGTGGTAATGAGGTTGGGGTCCCTGGAGTGTGTGGTGCAGAGGGATTGGAATTTCTTTAGGTGCAACAATTCTAACATGGCTGGGTTAGACATGGCTTTGTAAGTCAAGCAGAGATCGCCTCTTAATAGACAACATGAGACAGAGAAAAGCTGGAGTTTTTTGAGTCTGTCCATGTAGGGCATGTGTTTATGGCCTAGGATCCTCTTCATGAGGTACTTTTGCGGCATTTCCAGCTGATGAAGGTGTTTAGTGAGGTACATACCAAATGGGTCATTGTACTCTATGACTGACCTAATGAGGGAAGAGTAAAGGGAGACAATGACCTCTTTCATCCTGGATGCAAAACCCTTAGTAATGAGATGTGTCACATAGAAGGATTTTCTGACCACAGTGGCAATGTGGTGGACGAAGAAGTGGTTGCTGTCAAAGTGTGTCCCCAGATCTCTTATAATGCCTTCAGTGTTCAGTGGGCTACCATCAATGTAGTAATTAGTGGGAATTGAGTTTTTCCCAAAAGGACTGACGATGCATTTTTTGGCATTAAGCTTAAGGTCATGGTTTTGACACCAGTTGTTGGTCTCAGTGAGGCCTTTCTGTAGGGTGTCTACATCACTTGGGGAGTTAATAATGGCTCCCAGCTTGCAATCATTAGAGAACTTTGTCAGCCAGAGTCCCACCGTGTTGGCCTGGACTTTTGAGAAGTAGATGCCAAACAGGAGAGGACCCAAGACTGATCCCTGTGGGACTCTACTCATGACTGGTTGGCAGTCTGACTTGGAATCTGGTACTTTCACACTGTGGGTTCTATCTGTGAGCCAATTTGCAACCCACCTAGTGATATTGGGGTTGATGCCTAGTTTGGTGAGTCTATCAATAATTCCTGAGTTGGGAATAGTATCAAAGGCCTTGGCCAGATCAAGGTAGGCTATATGAATTGCCTTGCCCTCATCCACATTGTGACTGACTCAAAGAAGTCAATCAGGTTGAGCAGGCATGATCTACCCTTTCCAAAACCAAATTGTGTGGGATCCAGAGTTTGGAGATTCCTTATATCCTTGTTAATGAGGTCCATGATGATGCTCTCCATAGCCTTACACGGGGTCTGCAGTCACTCCCTCTTTACGGAGAGGGATGACTGTAGTTGTGCACCATTATGTAGGGACAAAGCCTGAGGTGAGGTTGTGACTGAAAAGGTCACACAGGTGTGGTGCCAGTTCACATTGTAGTTCATGTAGAACACAACCAGGGATATTTTTGGGTCCCATGGAAGCTGTATTCTTGGCCTTGGACAATGCAGCTTTAACCTGTGCTGCAGTAATGTTGGGTGCCTGGCATTCTTCCGGTATTGTGATTGGTCCTTTAGGGGGGGAGAGAGGGGTAAAGTTGGCAGTGATCCTGTCAGCCAGTATGTTGGCAATATCTGTTGGCTCAGTATAGGAGGTACCATTGTGCAGTAACTCAGAGCAAATCTGCGTATTACTGTGGAAATTCTTGATATAACTGTAGAAGGCTTTGTGGTTGTTTTTAGTGTCTACCGTGAATTTGCCTTCATAGCTAACTTTAGAAGTTTTGATGAGGGATCATAACTTTTTGTTGAGGCTAATAAGGGAGTTTTTCCAGTATTGGGACTTCACCTTTTTCTGCAACAGTTTCTTCCTTCTGTTGTAGAGTTTGTTAATGGCAGGGCACCATTTTGGAGGAGAGCGTCTTGGTTCTGTTGGGTATGGCTAGTTCCATGCATTTATGTACATGTTTGTATAGTGCATTGGTGTATGGTTTGACGGTCATGCACCTATTTCCCATTGGCATGGGTGCCGTGAAGTTAGCCACCAATGATTTCAGGAGCCGAAAGTCAGCTTTGGGGAAGTTTTTCATGGTGGTTACCTTTGCTAGTGGTTTGGGTGAGATGTGGAGTTCCATGGTAATTAGTTTGTGGTCGGATCTAACCAGGGAGGAATTGATCATTGGTGTTGAGCAATGGTTCCCCATGTTAGTAATAACAAGGTCAAGGATGTTTCTTCCTCTAGTGGGGGTAAGAATGAGCTGGTCCAGTGCATTGGAATTAATGAATTCCAGGAAGCGTTGGGTAAGTGTATTGGTCCAAGAGTATTCCCAGTTGAAGAAGCGGTAGTTGAAGTCACCCAGTATGAGAGTGTTGGGTTGGACCATTTCCGGGGTGCTTAGGAATGTGGAATGAGAGTCTTGGGACATGGTTGGGGACCTATAGCAGGCTGCAACCTGAATTTCCATCTTACCCACTGTTAGTTGTACCTGAAGTATCTCCAATGCATTATGATGGGCTACTAGTCTGGAGGTGTGCATATCCTTTATGAATATGGAGATGCCACCACCTTTGTAACTTTGGTCCATTTTCTGGGGCCGAAAGATGGGGAATGAGTTATAGCCTGGTAGAACAGGGGTGCTTTGTGCTGCTTTAAACCAGGTCTCCATTACAGCATAAATGTCACTGTTCTCTATTTTGAGGAGTGCTTCGAGCAAGTGCATCTTGAGATTTAGACTTCTAGCGTTGAGAAGCATGACCCTCAGATTGCATTTATTTATAGCTGTTATGGTGGTAATTTGGTCTTTGGAACACCACCCAAAAAGCACTATAGGGGTAGCAAGAGCCTTAGCCAGTATCTGGAAACCTAGGGGTGACAGATTCAGGCCATCTCTGGCAAAGCATCGAGGTCTGTCAATCATGTCATCCTAGGCAGTCAGATACTGGATCCCCTTAGAATGACACCAGAAACATAGCCAATTGTTGAAGTCAATCATTTTCTGCTTGTACTGAGGTATCATTCGGGGCGATGGTAGGATGCTGCACAGGGCTAGGGTCATACCTGCCTGGGCCACATAATCCGAGAGCTCCTCCATGTCTCTTTTCATGTAGTCTAGGGAGGTACATCTCAAGTCATTAACACCCACATGGACAATGACAAAATCATAATTGTACTCGTTGTGAAGTGACCTAAGAGCATGTGTTATGTGTAGGATCCTGGTACCCGACAGACAGCTGACTGTTACCGTCTCCTTATTCAGTCTAGTGAGTGGGACATCAGTGTGCCTCACTATCGAGTCACCTATGATTAGTGTATTGGGCAAGCTGTTTTGCCTTAGGGGCTCTAGAGAGGAGAGGAATGAATGTCAGCAGGACTAAAACAGAATATATGTGTGTGTGTGTGTGTGTGTGTGTGTGTGTGTGTGTGTGTGTGTGTGTGTGTGTGTGCGTGTGTGTGTGTGTGTGAATGAGAGGGAGGACAGAGGAATGGTAAGGATGCAGGGAGTAGAGTTGGCAAAGGTGGATGAGTTTAAATACTTGAGATCAAAAGTTGAGAGTAATGGTGAGTGTGGAAGAGAGGTGAAGAAGAGAGTATAGGCAGAGTGGAGTGGGTGGAGAAGAGTGTCAGGAGTGACTTGTGATAGATGAGTACCAGTAAGAGTGAAAGGGAAGGTCTACAAGAGGGTAGCGAGACCAGCTATGTTATATGGGTTGGAGACAGTGGCATTGACAAAAAGGCAACAGTCAGAGCTGGATGTGGCAGAGTTAAAGATGTTAACATTTGTACTGGGTGTGACAAGGATGGACAGGATTAGGAATACGTATATTAGAGGGTCAGCTCAGGTTGGACGGTTTGGAGACAATGCCAGACAGGCGAGATTCCACTGGTTTGGACATGTACTCAGGAGTGCTGCTGGGTATATTGGGAAAAGGATGCTAAGAATGGAGCTGCCAGGTAAGAAGAAAAGAGGAAGGTCT
Organism: Protopterus annectens; assembly: GCF_019279795.1. NCBI lineage: Eukaryota > Metazoa > Chordata > Ceratodontiformes > Protopteridae > Protopterus > Protopterus annectens. Next base: position 368,049,011 of record NC_056742.1, read on the forward strand.
AAGATAAGGCTTATGGATGTGGTGAGAGAGGACATGCAGGAGGTGTGTGTGACAGAGCAAGATGCAGGGGACAGGAAGAAATGGAAACAGTTGATCTGCTGTGGCGACCCCTAATGGGAACAGCCGAAAGAAAAAGAAGACTTGCCTTAATTATGTATATCAGCTTTTTTATTTTGTTAACTATAAAAGTGGGTTGATGACAATGATGGTAACTGTATAGGTGGGCTGAGAAAATGAGGTATTTTGTTTTATGACTCTTGCTGTTTGTCATAAAAAGTGAGGCCCAGTGGAAGTTAGTATAAGGTGTTCAGAACAACCTTTCAATAAAGATATTCAACACATAAAAATAAAGTAAACAGCTGTTATGCAAATTACTAGTCTACACATAAGGGGAGTAGTATACCTAGAAAAGGACATAGAATTTTATAGAGTGCAGTTATGTCTGTTGAATGCATATGACAAGGTCCCAAGAAAGCTGATCTGGGCAATACTGTGGTGATTCAAAGTTCCAGAAACATTGGTAGAATTAGTGCAGGCTTTGGACAAGGACACAATGACTCAAGTACGAACAGTGTTTGGCCTCACAGAGGGGTTCCCATTGGGAGTGGGTATAATCCAGGATTCAGCTCTGAGCCCACTGCTGTTCATTCTGGTGATGGACTACATTAGCAAACAAGTTGGAGGGGACAGATCAACAAAGTTGCTGCATGCAGATGATGTGGCAGTACAAGCAGACTCTGAGAAAGAACTCCAACAAAGTATAGAGCAATGGAATGCAAAACTGAAGACACATGGGATGAAACTAAGCACAGATAAGACAGTGGTAATGTCAGCAAATTGGGGAAATCAGAAAAATCTAAGACTTGAGATAGAAGGGAAGCTATTGGAACAGCTAAACAGCTTCAAGTATCTGGGAGGGGTGGTTGAGGAGAAGGGAAGTCTGAATGAAGAGGTCAAAGTTAGAATCAGATGGGCTGCAGCCAACTGGCATAGAGTGTCAGGTGTAGTCTATGACAGAAGAATGCCAAAGAAGCTGAAAAGTAAGGTTTACAAGACAGTGTGGTGCGATCAGTACTACTGTATGGGACACAAACCTGGGCAGTGAAGTAGAGCAGATGAAGAAGCTAGAGGTGATGGAAATGATGTGCCTGAGAAGGGTGGTAGGATGCACTCTGTGGGACAGACGAAGAAATGAGGACATAATAGCAAAAGCCAAAGTAGCTTCAATTGCAGAAAAGGTCAAAGAGAACAGATTAATGTGATTTGGAGACATGTTCGGAAAAGTAGAAGGCAATCTGGTGAAGAAGATTTGGGACAGACAAAAAGAAGGTAAGAGGAAATGAAGATGTCCAGAAAAGAGGTGGATGGATTGTGTGAAAGAAGATATGCGACAGCCAGACATGAATGTCGAAGAAGGCAGGAGTGTGGTATTGAATCGAAAGAGATGGCAATAGTTAACACGATTCCCCAACCTCATGTAGAAAAGGAAAAAGGGGTTTGCTGCTGATGATGATTATGTCTGTTGAAGGATGTTGATAGTTACAGTAAAAAATTCACTTCTTTCTGTTGAAAACAAACAATTCAAGATAAGCAAAACTTGGCAATACTTATTTTAGATCCCTTTTAGAATGTTTACAAGATATAATGCTCTGGGTACCCAGAGTATATTGACTGTGACAAAGGTAAATGTTTTATAGTCAACTGTCAAACAATAAAATTGAAAAAATAATAATAAAAAAAAAACAGCAAATGTCTAAGTATTTATAAAATGCAACTTTCAAGTTTCAGAATCTTTGGCAGTTTTTGGCACAGAGGTTTCAGCCTATGTGCTGCTAGGCCTAGACACTAGAGCAGTCCTGGGAATGATGCCCAGAGCCTTCAGTTGCTCTGTGTGTAACTCTTTTTAAGTCCATTAACTCATCCCCTTCATTGCATCGCTTGACGTTCATAGTAAAACATTCAGTGACTGCATCCGGAGTCTTTTGACCAAATCCAAGTTATATCCTCACTAGTCAAACAAAAGCTCATTATCTTCAGAACCATAAGTTTTACTAAAAAAGTCCAAATAGCAACCTGTTCAGCAGAAACCAGTCCTTGCAATGGTCACATTCTTTAGATACTAAGCCTTACACTGACTTTTATAAGTTACAAGAAGCACAGTAAATATTATTTTTGTAATATTTTATTACTTACTTACAATATCTCAGTAACTACACACATACTGTCATTATTATTCTTTTCCATATCTGTAAGCTTTCATATGAAGCTAAGATGTTCTGTCTGTACAGTGTGATATCTGAGATATTCACAGAAATATGAAAATGATTGGAAATAAGAAACTTGTATAAGAATAACTTTCAGAATCTCTTTAGCTGTACTGAGCAGATATTAAATATCAAGGCAGTTGTGCTCTCCATCATGTAAGAGTTAATGTGATATATTTTGATAGACTATATGTATGTAAGTATGAATAGACAATATCTGATATCTAGAGGAGTCACAAGGATGATCTTCATGGAACTCCAAGTGGCATCACTAGGGTTTAAAAAAACTGTACCTGGGTTGTCCCTGAAAAGGGACTGAGTGCCCAGCTAGATTACCTGGTTAACAAATGATATGTTTTATTTATTTATTTTAATATTTAGACAGTTGGATTGCATATCCTGCATACCCCATTGTGATGTATTATGCTTTCCCACTCCTGTTTACTAAATTCACTAACTACAAGGCCGCAATGTCTTATTTATTAGGGAAACCAACTATTCCCCTTGCTCTAAGTTAGCCTGATAGAGTCATATCAATTCAGATATATGAACCCTACATAAGGGCTTACCCTAGTTAACACCTGGTGCACAGATAATGACCTTAAAAAGTGCAATTAAAGTTAGCTACACCTTTGTTAAGAATGAACTTTAGGTATAAGGGATGCGAGTATCTTGGGTCTTCTTCAGTTATTCTTAATTATTCTCAAAATACTGTGAAACGAATGAAGTCAATATGAAGATAATGTTCTGCCTCCTACTCCTTGCTCTCACTTCTTATTCATCAGAAACCACAACAGGAAGTAGTAAGCAGCAATCCAAGTCTACAGCATTTTTAACAATGTGCCTCAGAAAAAACAAAATTCCAGTCTGAGCAGCTCTTTAATAGCTGCTGCATCGAAACAAGTCCCAGTGAAAAGTAACATCTATTAAACTAAATAGATGTTACTTTTCACTGGGACTTGTTTCGATGCAGCAGCTATTAAAGAGCTGCTGCATCGAAACAAGTCCCAGTGAAAAGTAACATCCATTAAACTAAATAGCCTTAGACAGAGATTGAAGGTATGATCTATATATTGCTACTTATTATAGATGTAAATGCTATAATTACTATTTCTTTAAGGAATCAATTTTGAATTATTGAATAATTGGTTTAATTAGGACAGCTGTAGTTTGGGTGGATGTGTATTTAAGTGTGAATGGTTTGAATAGTTGTTATAAGACTCTGATGATACCAGGTTGGCTGGTGAAAGCGCTCAGTCTGTTCTGTTATTTATTGGAATAAAAGAATTCATCTTCGTGGTTGGTGTTCTTACCTCCCCGTGCTATCTGTGGTGGAACTGGTGTGAAAATTGTGGTTTTGGATCCTGTATTGGCTTCCTTCGTTGTGTTTCATTAGTTGTATTCGACCCAGTATAACATCGGTGGAGGTCTTGTATACCTGACATGGAGGGTATTCTGAAGGAACTAACTAACGTGATTAGTAAACTTGCTAAAGTTTACAGTGAAGTAACGACTCGAAAAGGAAACAAAGATGATGTTAGTCCAACGGACTCTGAAGTACATTTGTTTACCTTGCATTCAACGGAGGATATTACTCCGGGACAGAGGATAATCAACTCCAGTAACTCCAACACCTACAGCGGAGCAGTAACCAACAACAACGGGTTAACTCAAAGGTGACGGATTCCGAAGGGACCCGAGCAGTCCACGTCATCAACTGAAGCAGTTCGAACGTATGAACTGAATTCTTGGTTTGAAGTGCCGGTGTTTGATGGTAAGCAGGATGCACCAGAGGGTAATCGGAACAACGTTAACAGGAAGGATCAGTATTCCTCAACGCTTCGTGAACAAATTTACAAATACGAAAGGCTCTGTAGGAAGTACAAGGATATGCAACTGGACAATGCCTTCTTGATTAAATCTAAGGAACTGAAACAGGTTCCTAGAGGTTTACGCGTGTGGAAACTGCCCATGGGGGTTGACATTGATTCGGACAGCTTTCATGAATTAGTTACTTTATTTGACAAAACAGGTATGGAATTGCTTGATATCATTATACACAACAATGACACTAAACTGCTTAAACTTTGTGAAGAGATTAATAGGCTTCACATAAATATTACGACAGATCTTTTGTTTTTTGAATACCAAAATAATTTCGACAAGGTTATTAAGAATATAGAAATGTTTGTAATCAAAAGTAGGGCTACAAAACAAAAGAAACTAACCAGGGACACTGTTGAATATGCTAAGAAGCTGGCGTATCCGCCAGGTAGGAAAGACAACAACATGAGAACTGACGTTGCATTTAAGTCAGTCTCGGAGGGTACATGTATATTTACTGGGGCATCCATACCGGATGAGGAGGATGTTTTTTTAGAAACCGAGAGCTACCCACGCAGGTCAAAGAGGCTTCTCAACAGGAGGCCACAATTGAGAGATGTTCCAGAATATTATCCAATGAAGAGAGGGATGCAACGCTATCAATGAACAGTTATAATAATCATGTATTCAACAGTGACTTTAATGTTTGTTTTGATTTAGGTTTTGGAAGACTTCATGTTTTGAATGATGGTTTGAATGAGTGTAGTGAGAATGTGATCTTGACATTGAATGATTATCGAGGTGAAGGAAATGTTAGATTACATGACAAAGGTGATTGTGAACATCAGGCTGACTGTACCCTACATTCACTTATTGGTGAAAACAATACTTGCAACAAAGGGTATACTAGGTCGGAATTACATGTTCTATCTAGTGAGAATATTAATGAGAATCAAATAAGTAATAATGTTGACTTAGGTAATGCCATTTTAGAAGGTGAGGAAGGGGGGATTGACATGCCTAACCATGATTTTGGTGAAGTCGAACCTGTAATGAGACATGAGATACTAAAAAATGGGGGCTTTACGATTTACAACTATACTGATATGGTTATAAGCGAGACCCATTTCGAATTATTTAGCAAAGGTACCAGTTTCATTCCCAGCTATAAACTAGATATAACACAGGTGCTCATTAATTTAAAGCTTTATACGAGAAAATTAAATCTCCATTTATATTTTTCAACTTTGGGGCTGAAGACAGGAATTTCAAGTAATAATTTTGACACAGTGGTATTAAAAAGAAAGAGTACTTTTATGCCACCTGTAAATGTGGAAGTAAATTTATTTGAGCAAATGGTGGAACGTGACTTTAGGAGGATATGTGCACAGCATAAACAGATACAGGACAATTTATCTGAGAATGAAAGGAACGTTCTTTATGAATTAACCATGACTAAAGAGTACAGATGTATGCGCCCTGATAAAGGGGGCGGTATGGTTATAATGAACAAAATTGATTATAGTGGGATTATTATGAAGATGCTAGGTGATGAAAGTACTTACAATATGGTGTCAAGACATGAAATCAATAGGACATATAGTAAGATAGATTTATATCTATTGGATGCACTTTATCAAGGGGCAATAAATGAGGATGAATTTGATTATCTTTCGGTGAAATTTCCGATATTACCAAAATTATTTGGGATTCCAAAGGTCCACAAAGGTACTGACCATTTGCAATTTAGACCCATTGTTTTGGCAAGGGGATCTAAGACAGAACCTATGGCAGCCTTTGTGGACCATTTATGTAAAAAGACACTTTTAGATGCCCCACATATTATAAAGGACTCCTGGCATTGCCTGGAAAGACTTAGGGGGATATGTGACATTGACATTGGGTCATACAGCTTTTTAACAATTGATGTGGTGAATCTCTTTTCAACTATCCCACATAATGAAGGACTGGAATTATTTCAGGATAGTTTGTTGAGTAGTCCAAGTTTTGACCTGGAAAGATTAAACATTTGCCATGAATTTATGAAATTTATTCTAACCAGTAATTATTTGACATTTGAAGGTGAAACATACCAGCAGACTAAGGGGGTGGTGATGGGGGCCCGATGTGCCCCCGTTTACGCCAACTTGGTCCTGTTGGCATGGGAGAAATGTCATATTTTTTCATCTGATTTCATGGAGCATATTCTTATGTACAACAGGTTCCTAGATGATATTTTAATCCTATGGAAGGGTAGTGAAGAACAACTGATAGAATTCATGTCGTATATTAACAATACCACGGAATTCTTTAAATTTACTTATTCATGGAACAAGATGTCCATCAATTACTTAGACATTTCCATTTTGAAAAATGAAGGGAGATTGGTTAGTAACATATATAGGAAACCTAGTTTTTCCAATTCTATGTTACATTTTAAATGTTGTCACCCCTTTCATCATAGGAAGGGGGTGATAAAAGGACAAATGGTTCGTCTATCAAGATTGGTTAGTAATGATGAATTGTTCAGGAATGAGATATATACCTTGATAGGGTTATTTATGGAGAGAGGATACCCATTAAATTTATTGCTCAAAATTAAAAAAAAAGTATATAAGAAAAGGAAAACTATTTATATCCCTATACTTAGGGGTATGAACAATATGACATCAACGGTAGGACGAGACAAAGGGATTAATCCGCAGAAGGGTAATCTTAATTTTGTTTTAAGATTTAATGAGAAGGCTACAGAATTTTGTGCCAGTATAAAAAATAATTGGGATCAATGTATAAATGCACAGACTAGAGAAATAGTAGGTGAAAGTCCCAATATAGTTTTCAGTCGGGGGAACAACATGAAAAACATTTTGGAAAAAGTAAACAATAGATACGTTAGGTCTCGGATGAGTAAATGTGGTAATTGCATCAGCTGTAGGTTCATAGCTGAGGGTACCTATGTCTGTGTAGTGGGTTACGGACGTACATTAGCATGTCCAGGTCTATGTAATTGCAATACAAAGAATTGTGTTTATATAGCGTCCTGTGTAACCTGTGATGCATACTATATTGGTATGACCACTCATAGATTACGAGAAAGGATTGGTGAACACAACAGAAGTATAAAGAAAAGAGATGAGCATAATGCTTTATATTTGCATAGTAAAGTTTGCAGCAATTACACTAGATTTTTATTTTTCATTATTGATAGGGTGATGCCCTTCACAGCTGGTGACATTAGCAACAGGGTGGCAGTTCTGGAAATGGAGTGGCAGATAAGACTTAATGCCACTACGTTTCCAGGATTAAACGATCATATTTCCTTAAAAACCTCACTTGAAATATAGGGCTAGTGTAATATAAAATATAACGCATACACTATTAGTAAATTCATATTTATAATGTTGTGTTTTTTTTTTTTTTTTATCTATGTTCATAATTATGTTTTGTCAAGTTTTGGATTTAATGTTAAGTAACAATTGGTTTTTAAATTGAATTCATTTTTATAGATGTAAATGCTATAATTACTATTTCTTTAAGGAATCAATTTTGAATTATTGAATAATTGGTTTAATTAGGACAGCTGTAGGTTGGGTGGATGTGTATTTAAGTGTGAATGGTTTGAATAGTTGTTATAAGACTCTGATGATACCAGGTTGGCTGGTGAAAGCGCTCAGTCTGTTCTGTTATTTATTGGAATAAAAGAATTCATCTTCGTGGTTGGTGTTCTTACCTCCCCGTGCTATCTGTGGTGGAACTGGTGTGAAAATTGTGGTTTTGGATCCTGTATTGGCTTCCTTCATTGTGTTTCATTAGCAGTCCTGGGAATGATGCCCAGAGCCTTCAGTTGCTCTGTGTGTAACTCTTTTTAAGTCCATTAACTCATCCCCTTCATTGCATCGCTTGACGTTCATAGTCAAACATTCAGTGACTGCATCCTGAGTCTTTTGACCAAATCCAAGTTATATCCTCACTAGTCAAACAAAAGCTCATTATCTTCAGAACCATAAGTTTTACTAAAAAAGTCCAAATAGCAACCTGTTCAGCAGAAACCAGTCCTTGCAATGGTCACATTCTTTAGATACTAAGCCTTACACTGACTTTTATAAGTTACAAGAAGCACAGTAAATATTATTTTTGTAATATTTTATTACTTACTTACAATATCTCAGTAACTACACACATACTGTCATTATTATTCTTTTCCATAGCTGTAAGCTTTCATATGAAGATAAGATGTTCTGTCTGTACAGTGTGATATCTGAGATATTCACAGAAATATGAAAATGATTGGAAATAAGAAACTTGTATAAGAATAACTTTCAGAATCTCTTTAGCTGTACTGAGCAGATATTAAATATCAAGGGAGTTGTGCTCTCCATCATGTAAGAGTTAATGTGATATATTTTGATAGACTATATGTATGTAAGTATGAATAGACTATCTGATATCTAGAGAAGTCACAAGGATGATCTTCATGGAACTCCTAGTGGCATCACTAGGGTTTAAAAAAACTGTACCTGGGTTGTCCCTGAAAAGGGACTGAGTGCCCAGCTAGATTACCTGGTTAACAAATGATATGTTTTATTTATTTATTTTAATATTTAGACAGTTGGATTGCATATCCTGCATACCCCATTGTGATGTATTATGCTTTCCCACTCCTGTTTACTAAATTCACTAACTACAAGGCTGCAATGTCTTATTTATTAGGAAAACCAACTATTCCCCTTGCTCTAAGTTAGCCTGATAGAGTCATATCAATTCAGATATATGAACCCTACATAAGGGCTTACCCTAGTTAACACCTGGTGCACAGATAATGACCTTAAAAAGTGCAATTAAAGTTAGCTACACCTTTGTTAAGAATGAACTTTAGGTATAAGGGATGCGAGTATCTTGGGTCTTCTTCAGTTATTCTTAATTATTCTCAAAATACTGTGAAACGAATGAAGTCAATATGAAGATAATGTTCTGCCTCCTACTCCTTGCTCTCACTTCTTATTCATCAGAAACCACAACAGGAAGTATAAAAGTTACTTGCGGTAGCACTATGTAGTTCGTAGTTGTTATTGACGAGTTAAGTTAAAATTTTAACATTGTTGAATTTAGTAGTTTTTAAACACTAAAAGTATTTTTACTATAATTTATTTAATACAGCATTGTTTGTGTTATGTATAAACATTAATATCTTCAATATTGTCTGAAAGCCTTATTATGTATATACATATACATGTTGAAGCTTAAACTTGATTTTAAACTGTGTTCATAAAAAATTTTTTCAGCATGAAACTTGTTGATAGTAACAGCCGGTGTTGGTAGTTAAGGAAATTACATCACAGGATGCGTGTTGTTTTAAATTGAGCTAATTTGGCGCTTTTTATTTGTCTGATGAAGCTACTACTCTTGTAGAAGTGAAAACGGAATTTATTAAAGTACGTTAACGCTTATTTTGGAATTTTGGTGTTCTTACACTCGTTTGCTGGTTTATACAACAGGAAGTAGTAAGCAGCAATCCAAGTCTACAGCATTTTTAACAATGTGCCTCAGACAAAACAAAATTCCAGTCTGAGCAGCTCTTTAATAGCTGCTGCATTGAAACAAGTCCCAGTGAAAAGTAACATCTATTAAACTAAATAGCCTTAGACAGAGATTGAAGGTATGATCTATATATTGCTACTAATGTTTGAAAAAATCAGTAAAGAAAGGTAAGAGCTTTTTTTTTAAAAAGAAAATCTTACAAAATGTTACCTGCTGTTGATGCTATTGTTATGGTTGTTGTTGATGCATTTGCTGTTAGAGGAGTTATGGTCCCTGTGGAAAAATCAGAAATAATATTACTGCACAAATTAAAAATATTAATGACTGGAAACTGCTGTATTTTATCTCTCCTTGGAAAATAACAGAAATAGTTATCTGCATTTAAATGTTTATGTTTAAACAGAAGTATTCTGTTTGCATTTCAGTACATGCAGAACACAGACAGGCAAAGTTTAACACTTTTTACAGTTATGATACAAAAACTATTCTAAGTGCATTGAGTACACTGTGGCAATTCTGTATTCAGAAAAAGTAGTGATTGGTTTGTTCTGTAGAGTAGCATAGAGAAATGCTTTGTACTTTATTTTGTCCATCATATTTGATTACAGTAGAGTAGATTTTAAAAGACTGCTGCCAGTTCATTGATTTTCATTAAATATATTAAGTATATTTGGGTGACTCTGTAACAGATGGAATGATTGAATAACTTTCTTGATGGTAACTAATCACTCTTGTGCCTTTGTTTTTTTTCACACAGCTGACCATCAGCTGACACCCACTGCTTCCATCATTCCCTGGGTCTACAGGACCAGGAATAGCCTTCCCCAGGCTCTAGCAGATCCATGCCTGGAGCTGGTAAGGTGATTGAGGAGTCTGATGCAGTATCATACTCCTGTCAAGGAGTATTTTTTATCTATGTCATAGCCCATGCTTGTGACATTCTTGTGAGCTCTGCTATAGTTACCATTGGAAAGCTCCACCAATGTGCCACCTGCTGTCCACGCAACACACCCCTTGTGGCACAGTGCTTGCCAGGCAATACATGCTGTAATGCATTGAGCCATGCTGCCTGCCTCCCTCCCAGGATAGAGGAGCCAGTATCAGTCACTCAGTCTCTTTCTTATCTGCTCAGTACCATCAGCCCCAGTGCCACGAGATGAACATGAGTCATCTGGAAGAAGTCAGCGCTTCATCTCTCTGAGTTATGGGATGAGTCTTTCTACTGCATTCAGTTTTCTTGGCTGCTAGTTGCAAAATAAATAAATAAATCTACATTTCAAAAATACAGAAAACAGATATGGAAATTCTCTTTATCTGAAAGTAAATGTAGTGCTTTTCAGCTTAAAGAATTTCATCGCTACTATGCTATACTCCTTTCACTCATAATATCCGTCTGATGTACTTGTTTTCTAAATTATCAGTGGCATTTGAAATATTCATTACAATTCCATTTCTCGCTTTTTGTATTTACCATTTAATTGTCTTAATTATTATATTACACTATTAGGTGTTACCATTGATAACTCCCTTAAATTTGACACCCATTTCAATCTTACCATCAAAACCGTCAATAAAAAGCTTGGCTCTCTCTATAAAGTAAAACACTTTCTCACTCCTCACGCTAAAATTACAATTGCCAGCACACACCTACTATCAACTCTTTTCTATGCCTCCCCCCTCTTTACAAACCTAAACAAGACAACCCTTAACAAACTTGCTTCTTGTTACAATCACATAGCTAGATTTGCCACAAATTCCACCTTTAGAACGCACCACTGCACTAACTTGAAGCAACTAGGGTGGTTAGAGTTTTCCAGCCAACTCCATTTCAACCAACTCAAAACGGCTCACCAGATACTGTATCACCCAGAGAAAACACCAGCTCTGAAAAACATCATTCACCCCTATATTAACCTGCAATCTTTACGCTCCTCCAATAAGATCTTAGCTCAAACTACCAAAGCCAATAGCTGGGGATTCTCTATTCTCAAACTTTGTAGGTAAAATGTGGAACTCCCTACCGACCATGCTCACCTCAGAACCTTCACTCCTACAATTCAAAAAAAAGCTTAAACCCCATCTCAATACTCTCTGGCAATGTCCCTGTTCCAAACCTGATTAACCACTATCATTTACCCTTCTCTTACCTTATTATCCTTAACCGCTTTTTAACAAGGCGCCTCGCCTTTGTAACTGACCTATGTTTTTTTTTATATGCTGCTGTTGTTTTTTTCCCAAGATGTGATGTATCTTTATATTGTATTTAGAACTCAACTATCTTCCTTTTTTGCATTAACAATGTTCATATGTCTGTTATGTACCTGGAGCTTTTCTCCCCGGGCCTCCGCTGAAAATGGACATGTATCCAGTCGGACTCTCCCGGTTAACAAATGTAAAATAAAAATAAATAAATAAATTAATTAATTATGTATATCAACTTTTTTATTTTGTTTGCCATGAAAGTGGGTTTATGACAATGATGGTAACTGCATAGGTGGGCTGAGAAAATGAGGTATTTTGTTTTATGACTCGTGCTATTTGTCATAAAAAGTGAGGCACAGTGGAAGTTAGTATAAGGTGTTCAGTACAACCTTTCAATACAGATATTCAACATATAAAAACAAACTAAGCAGCTGTTATACAAATTACTAGTCTACACATAAGGGAAGTAGTATACCTAGAAAGGACATAGAATGTTATAGAGGGTTTTTATGTCCGTTGAAGGGTGCTGATGGTTACAGTAAAAATTTCACTTCTTTCTGCAGAATACAAGCAATTAAAGATAAGCAAAGCCTGTCAATACTTACTTTATATCCCTGCTAAAATTTTTTACAATATATAACTCCATCTGTTTTGCCATCTGTCTATTAATCAAGATCATCTGTTTATAACATCTAATTTAGAAATTTACTAACCTGTATTTTTATTCTGGGTACCAAGAGTATATTGATTATGACAAAGGTAAATGTTCTACAGTCAAATGTCAAACAATAAAATCAAAAAAATAAAAATAAAAAAACAGCAAATGTCAAAGTATTTTATAAAATGCAACACTCAAGTATAAGAATTTTTGGCAGTTTTTGTCACAGAGGTTTCAGCCTATGTGCTGCTAGGCCTAAACACTGTAGCAGTCCTGGGAATGGTGCCCACAGTCTTAAGCTGCTATATGTGTAACCCTTTGTAAGTCATTCAACTCATTCCCTTCACTGCATCACTTGACATTTGTACTCAAACTGTCAGTGACTGCATCCCGTGTCTTTTGACCAAATCCAAGTTAATATCCTCACTATTCAAACAAAAGTTCATTATTTCCAGAACCATAAGTCTTACAAATAAAGTGCAAATAGCAATCTGTTCAACACAAGCCAGTCTTTGCAATGGTCACATTCTTTAGATACTAAGCCTTACACTGATTTTTATAAGTTACAAGAAACACAGTAAATATTATTTTTGTAATATTTTATAACTTACTTACAATATCTCAGTGGTGCAGCGTTAGCGTTGTTGCCTCACAGCAAGAGGTTCTTCCGTTCGATTCTCGGCTGGAGTGCGGGGAGTGCCTTCTGTGTGGAGTTGCATGTCCTCCTCGTGGTTGGGTGGGCATTTCGAAAGACATGAGTAAATGGGCGTGTCTTCGTTGAAGGTTGAACATCGAGCTGGCAACTCGGCGTTCGTCAAAATCTACTGCCAATCATTAGCGGACCGGAGTTCCGCTGCGGCGACCCCTAACCAGGAAATGCCGAAAGACAATAACAACTTACAATATCTCAGCAACTACACACATACTGTCATTATTATTCTTTTCCATAGCTGTAAGCTTTCATATGAAGCTAAGATGTTCTGTCTGTACAGTGTGATATCTGAGATATTCACAGAAATATGAAAATGATTAGAAATAAGAAAATTGTATAAGAATAACTTTCAGAATCCCTTTAGCTATACTAAGCAAATATCAGATATCAAGGCAGCTGTGTTCTTCATCATGTAAGAGTTAATGTGATATCTTTTGATAGACTATATGAAGCATGCTTTTGAAATTATGTATGTAAGTATGAATAGGCAAAATATGATGTCTAGAGGCATCACAAGGATGATCTTGAAGGAACTCCTAGTGGCATCACTAGGGTTTAATGAGACTGCTCCTGGGTTGTCCCTGAAAAGGGACTGTGTGCCCAGCAAGATTACTTTGCAGTTGGATTGCATATCCTGCATACCCCATTGTGGTGTGCTATGCTCCCTACTCCTGTTTACTAAATTCACTAACTACAAGGTCACACTGTCTTATTTCTTAGGAAAACCAGCTACTCCCCTTGCTCTAAGTTAGCCTGAACTCAGAGTCAGATCATTTCAGATATCTGAACCCTACAGGAAGTGCTTACCCCAGTTAACACCTGGTGCACAGATAATGACATTAAACACCCCTACAAAAACTGATAAAAATGAATTCCTTGTACAACATTCTTCTTTCACTCACGCTTTTCATATTTCAGCTTAGAACACAGCATTCTGCACATCCATGAATACAGGAACTTTAAGAACGTATTGTAAAAACTCTCTGAAAACATGGTTACCTGTTTTAATTTCATTTTTATTTTAACACTAACAATTTCCTGCCACATTGTATATCTGGACAGTCAGAATTCTTTGTCTGCTATGGGACAATTAAGTATATGAAATTAATTTATAGTCAACAGTTCATAGCAGCGTGTCTTTACATATTTCATTAATCACAACAAACCACTAATATAAAATGTACAACAGTGCTGTAGCTAGCTTTTTTGGCAGTATGTGCAATTCTGTGTTCTGGTGTTTATCACCCAGAACTCGATCTTCTGTGTACTGCAGCAAGTCAGTTGCTATAAAAACAGTCTTAATACAGTCAAATACCACATGCATTACCACCGTACTGATATCTGCTGAATATAACCCTAACACCTTGCTCCTATGGTAGCTGTAGCCTTTGCCCCACCCTAGCTACACTTTTGGTGTATACAGTCATGTCATGACTTAACAGCAGCTAAACAATGTAGAGTAGTTATTTCTTAATTTATTTATGTTTGTTTGCTAATTGACATAGAATCCTGATCTCCAATTACCTTTTTTAGGTTCAGCTTGGGGTTACAAACTGAGGGAGTAACGACACATAATATAACGATAAAGCAAAATTGTAGCCATGCATTTCAATTTAATAATTAGCAAGTTAATTAGCAACCTGCAAATAACATGGTGTTCATATTTAAATCATAATATGAGTAAACAATTTCTGAATTTGCAATAAACTCAGAATTCACAAGATATGGAAATAATGGAATTCACTGAGTTGTAGCTTAAAGACTGGGAGGATTGTAGAGAGGAAGGAAGAGGAATATAGAATGAAGCTGGTCAGCTAGAAATGAAGGAGAATTGGGAGAAGGAATGGGAAAAGAAGTGAAGGAAGGATTCTAGTTTAGAATTGTGTTGTTTCTTTCCTTTGGGCAACATAATAGCTTAACAGACTGTAACAAATCTGAAAGAGAAAAATTCTTGAACACAAAACTGTAGATTATATTATTGTTCAAGATTTACAGAAAAGCTATCATACTAGAACATAAATCCTTATGTGGTGAGATGATAGCCAACTGGGTGAATGATAGATCTCATATAGTTTGTGTGGCAAGTGCCTCTTCAAATCATGTTAAGATGGAACGCTTCATTGTCTGTGATGGGACTTCTCCTGTTTGGCATCTACTTCTCTCATCTTATAAATAATAACCAGAACATCTGGTTAACCAAATTTACAGACAGTTGTCAAACCCCCTCAGATGTCTGAACCCTACAGAAAGCATTTTCCTCTGTTTATACCTGCAGTAAAGACAGTGGACGTAAAACAATCACTAACAAAGGTGTTGTATTGTCTCTTTCAGGAAACAAAAAATACCCATATCATACAGTACAGATAACATACCCTTTACTAAATGAAAACATAGTCAGGGACCTCGGTACGGGTTGACATTTCCCTCTTCTTTGATCATTATGTGACAATCTACTTAGCACAACTAATAGCTAAAAATATTACCTTAGATTCATATATGTTATTGTTCCCCTATATGCAGCAGTCATAGCACAACTAACACCTAAAAATATTTCCTCTAGATTCATATATGTTATTGTTCCCCTATACTCAACACTCATTGATCCATCATAGAATATAATTGTCCCTTTGGTGTGTACCTTACCCAACATATCAAGAAACTTGAAAAGCCTCAAAGGTTCCTAATTTAGAAAAGGTCTAGCCTTGAACTGAGTCTCTGGTCTTAAGAACATTTAGCTACTAGAAACGACTGTAAGCCCCACCCTTACACATGGTGTCTTACAGACTCCTGTAAGGTGATCTGTGCCTTGCTTACTATTCCATCAGAGATGCTGTGGACCTTGAAATCCTATATATATTAACAAATCAAACAGCTAAGCTATTGCTAGAATCAGAGACCTGGATCTTCATAAAGAGAAAAACAGAATGCATTGGGTGGAAAGATATATTCATCACCCAGCACCTCACCCTTTTCTGGAATAAACTCCCTCTGAAGGTTAAGCAATGTAATTCAATATCTTCCTTTGAAAGTAACTTGGATGACAGGATTTCTACTCTTAAATGTATCCCAGAACTATCTCCCTCCTTGAGAAAGGTGGCCAGTTCTAAGGATGGGTGTTGGCAAACTATGCATGGTCTTTTAACTGAAATAGCCTTGAAATTCCTATGAATCCTATAAAAATTATTTTACCATATTTAAAAACATATTGTTTAAGGTGCTTTCTAAATTTTTGTTAGGATTCAATGGCCTTTACATTAAATGGGTAAGGATTCAGAGACAGTACAGAGACAACAATTCAGGAAGTGAATGAAGCTCAAAACAAGTGTGAAAAAGCAAACTCATGTAGATAAGGTGTATTCCAGTAGAAACAGTTTTAAACAGGACACTAACCAGCAGCAGAGGTACTCATAAGAGAAGTAGACAGATACAGGGTCCAGTGTATATGCTATGTTAATCATAGTAGCTAGATACATTTTGCCTTTCATGCAGGATAAACTGTAGCTTTGTTAAGCAGTGAAAAAGTTGGTATTGTCTAGAAGAAGGCAGAGTTAAGTATGTATGAGTAGAACTGAGGCTAACCAAAAAAAAAAAACAGTATGTGAGCAATGAAATTTTACTGTGAATAGATAAAGTACAGAACAGAATAGAAAAATATAGATGTAAAAGTGAAATAAGTAAGTATTTTAAAATAATAATCTTTGAGAATCCTTCAGTCTTAACTGGTTGAAGTGGGGCTGAGGACCAGCAGTTAATGATATAAAAGCTCTTGTAAGAGGTATGGTTAGGGAAATTATTTTCCTGATGTTACATAGTAATGCTAATCATGATGCAAACCTATTAGCTTGACTGATAATAAAAAAATACAACTATATTAAATAATATGTATTTGTTTACTTATCTGCATTTGTTTACCAGGGAGGTCTGAGTGGAGAAGTAGGCCTTTTTCAGCAGCAGTTTAGACAGAATAGCTGCAGTACAATAGTAATAAGCAATAAAAGAGTGACAGAAGTTGTTTCACAATTGTTAACAAAAATAAAATAAAAATATTTATATAATAAAAGATGTAAACTGAAGAATAATGTCTTCTACAAGCAATGGAAAATAATAGCTCTTACAACATGCATGGAACAAATTTTGCTTTATTCATATAAGTACATAAATATTTAAGAATAATAATATGATGCAAATTGCTAGTTAACTTTGGCTGATTTAAAATATTTTTGTGTGACTGAATATCATTTTTGAAACAAAGAGCCAAATTATCTGGGCAGGTTATAATTTTTGAACCATCAGAAATGTACATTAAATGTGTATATATAAAAGAAATAGATTGGCTGCATAAAAGTTTTAGCATTTACTTTACCCCAAATGACCCCAATTCATTTAATAACTCAATAAATATTAAATAAATAAATTAATAATGAAAAGCAAACTGGACAAGAAATGTTGCCTTTTTATGTGAGCCTTCCATTTGGTCTGATGTATAATTGGTATCCAAACTAAGCTTTTCCTCAGGCAGGTACATCTTCCCCATCTGACTTTCAGCTAAATTTTGAGGCTAAACAAGCCACAGTTCTCATGGCCAAACCAGCTCTTGATGTACTTTAGACATAGAATGCACATGCTCTGCATGGAGTAAATCCAAGGCACCAGACATGACAAAATATAGGACATAACTATTGCGTCTGGATCACTGGCACTGGCCCCCTTCAAGCAGCTGGTCAATTAAGAGAAATGGCATTTCACAAGTGATGTAAAAGGAAACAAAAAAGCAAACAGATTAGCAAATAAATAAATGTAAGGTAACTTCCTGTAATCTACCAGATCAATATTGACTGGCTGTATAAGTGAGAATCTAAACTTCAAAAGAACCAAGTGATACTGTGACCCTGAAACTGACTCCACCTTCAAGTCCATATTAACAAATCTCAGATGGAAGATCAAGTTCAAAGAACGGCAAAGATGTAAAACTGAAGTAACTACGTGTGTGAGACCAAACCTCTTCACTCTCGAAAATGTTAAGAGTGATATGATATAGGGGTCTGTAGGGTTCAGACATCTGAGGGGGTTTGACAACTGTCTGCAAATTTGGTTAACTAGATGTTCTGGTTATTATTTATAAGATGAGAGAACAAGAAAGAATCTCCACGGCAATACCCAGATTTGTTCTGAGCTAATGCACAATAGTACCTCCTATACCGAGCCAACAGATATTGCCAATATGCTGGCCGATAGATTCGGTGCCAACTTTACCCCTACCCCCAAGGGACCATTCACAAAACCAGTAGATTTCCAGGCACCCAGTATTATGCTGCACAGGTGAAAACAGTACTGTCCAAGGCCAAGAATGCAGATTCTATGGGACCTGGCAATATCCCTGGCTGTGTTCTACATGAACTACAGAGTGAAATGGCACCTCACCTGTGTGCCCTGTTCAATCACAGCCACACCTCAGGCTTTGTCCCTACCAAACAGCGCACTGCTACAGTCATCCCTCTCCACAAAGGAGGAATGTCTACAGAGCCTGTGAACTAACTCCCCATTAGCCTAACAAGTCTGATATGCAAAGCTATGGACTGCACCATGATTGACCTAATAAACAAGGATATAGGGAATCTCCAAACTCTAGATCCCACACAATTTGGTTCTGTGAAGGGTAGAGCATGCCTGCTCAACTTGGTCAACTTATTTGAGTCAGTCACCAGAGCTGTGGATGAAGGCAAGGTGGTTCATATAGCCTACCTTGATCTGGCCAAGGTTTTGACACCATCCCC
The DNA here is from genome assembly GCF_019279795.1 of Protopterus annectens. Taxonomy (NCBI): domain Eukaryota; kingdom Metazoa; phylum Chordata; order Ceratodontiformes; family Protopteridae; genus Protopterus; species Protopterus annectens. The sequence continues at coordinate 368,067,983 of NC_056742.1, forward strand.
CACCCAGGAATCATAGCAAAACTCACTAAGCTAGGCATCAAATTCTATATCACTAAGTGGGTTGCAAACTGGCTCACAGGTAGAACTCACAGTGTAAAAGTAGCTGACTCCAAGTCAGACTGCTGACCAGTCACGAGTGGAATCCCACAGGGTTTGGTCCTGGGTCCTCTCCTGTTTGGTGTCTACTTCTCTGAAGTCCAGGCCAACACGAAGGGACTCTGGCTGACAAAGTTCACAGACAATTGCAAGCTGGGAGCTATTATTAAATCCCCAAATGATGTTGACATCCTACAGAAAGGCCTCACTGAGACCAACAACTGGTGTCAGAACCATGCCCTTAAGCTCAGTGCCAAAAAATGTGTTGTCATCCCGTTTGGAAAAAAACAGTTCCCATGAATTACCACATCAATGGTAGTCCACTGAACACAGAAAGTGTTATAAGAGATCTGGAAACACAGGTTGACAGGAACCTCTCTTTTGACCACTACATTGCCACTGTGGTCAGAAAGTCCTTCTATGTGGCACATCTCATTACTAATGGTTTTGCATCCAGGAAGAAAGAGGTCATTGTCTTCCTCTACTCTTCCCTCATTAGGCCAATCATTGAGTACAATGCCCCATTTGGCATGTACCTCACTAAACACCTGCAACAACTGGAGAGGCCACAAAAGTACCTCACAAAAAGGATGCTAGGCCTTAAACACTTGTTCTATATGGACAGACTAAAAAAACTCCAACTATTCTCTGTCTCATATCGCCTACTTAGAGGTGATCTCTGCTTGACTTACAAAGCCATGTCTGACCCAGCTCTGTTAGAAATGCTCCATCTAAAGAAATCCCAATCCCTCCGTACCACATGCTCCAGAGACCTCAATCTCATTACCACAATCAACAGAACATGCTGGAGGGACAGGTTCATAACCCAGAGACTGCTCATGCTATGGAATAGACTTCCCATGCATGTCAAGTAGAGCACCTCACTGGCTCTCATCAAGAGAAATTTTGATGCGTGGATGGGAAATAGAAAATTCACCCCAGGGATCACTCCAGTGGCCTTACTCAACAGAGGCACTGGGAACTAAGGTCAGGTAGCACAATGCCAGGGTAATCCTATGGGCTAGGCTTGTAAAGGCTCCAGGGCCATTAGCCTAGTACACACCTATGAACCTATGAACTTATATGGCAAGTTCATTAGACTCATCTTCAATCCATGCATTTAAGTCCCCCAAGATTAATCATCTAGGGTGTTTGCAAAGAAGGTCAGAGGGGAGATCCGAGACATCATGTAGAAAAGCCCTGAGGTAACCAGGTGTAAGAAACACTAAACAGATTCTGCTCTTCATTATAGCACCAAGGACATGCTTGAAGATGTTGGAAAGTTTAGCATTCACATGAGCTGTCTCATGTGGTGAGGAAAAACAAATGGCCATGTGACCACCACCAGTATTTCCCTATTTAGGGATTTGTCTCAGTATAGCAGTCTGGCGGCTGACATAGAGCAATCTGCAGTCCAAGATTTTCTGCAGTGAGGCCTCCATGTTAAATGCCAGGTCACTCATATAAAGCAAGTGTGATGCAATCATGGGCTTGTTCCATATCAGTTAAATAAAACAGGCTAGGCAGAGTCGTAGTAGATATAGTACAGTTGAAAATGTTAGGTTCAAGTGTAGGGAACTGATTTAAGCAGGGATCTCCCATAGCATTCTTGTGATTGTGGGTAAATCCTAATTTTAAGTAAGATGGCAGATGCTTACAGATTGTTATATAGAAATCATTTAAAATATCATATATACAAATAGGTTCATAGGTTCATAGGTTTATACTAGACTATCTGCCCTAAGGCATTTATAAGTCTAGCCCAGAGTTTTGTGGCTTATGCCACCCCTTATATGAAAAGAAATACTGTGCCCATTAGTTTGTTGTGCCTCTGTCCAGCAGTGACACGGAGATGATTCCCGGGCTAAACCTACGATCTCCCATCCATAGGTCAAGATTTCTCTTGAACACAGCCAGCGAGGTGCTCTGCCTCACATGGACCGGGATTTTATTCCACAGCATAGGGAGTCTCTGAGTGATAAATCTATCCCTCCAGCATGTCCTATTTATATCCGTGCTAAGGTTTAAGTCGCTTGCTCTAGTGATTCTGGTGGATTTGGATTTTTTGAGGTGGAGCATGTCCATTAATTTCTGGTTGGACATGGCCTTGTACGTCAGCACATGTCACCTCTGAGCAGATGGTATGCGACTGAATAGAGCTGGAGTTTCTTCAATCTGGCAGCATATGACAGATTTTGGAGTCCCTTTATCCTTTTGGTGAGGGACTTTTGGGGTCTCTCCAATTGCTGCAGATGTCGGGTGAGATACATCCCGAATGGGGCATTGTACTCGATCATTGGTCTGATAAGTGAAGAGTACAGGGGAACAATGACCTCACTAGATCTGGATGTGAATCCCTTCATGATCAGGTGGGCAATGTAGAAGGTCTTTCTAACTACTTTAGCAACGTGAGTGTCAAAAGAAAGGCCACTGTCAACCTGGGTCCCCAGGTCCCTGATAACCTCTTCTGTGCTTAGAGGATTGCCACCTATATGGTAGCTTGGGGTTACCTTATTTTTCCCGAAGGGTATGACTATACATTTTTTGGCGTTTAACTTCAGGCCGTGGCTCTGGCACCAGTTGTCAGTTTCCGTGAGTCCCCTCTGGAGGATATCCATGTCTGATGCACTTTCTACTATGGCGCCCAGTTTGCAGTCATCTGCAAACTTTGTCAGCCAGAGTCCTCCCATGTTGGCCTGTACTTCTGAGAAGTAGATGCCAAACAATAGGGGGCCAAGGACCGAGCCCTGTGGGACACCACTTGTGACCAGCTTTGAGTCTGACATAACGCCAGCAACTCTAACCCTGTGGGTTCTGTCCTTAAGCCAGTTTGCAACCCATCTTGTGACATATGGGTTTACATTTAAGTTGGTAAGTTTTTCTACAATACCCGAGTGGGGTATTGTGTCGAAAGCCTTTGCAAGGTCAAGGTAGGCTGTATGGACTGCCTTTCCCTCATCAATGGCCTTGGTGACTGTCTCGAAGAAGTCGACCAAGTTCAAAAGGCATGATCTGCCCTTGACAAAGCCAAACTGGGACGGGTCCAATGTCTGCAAGTCCCCTATATTTCTGTTTATGAGCTCCATTATGATCCTCTCCATAGCTTTGCAGACTAGACTTGTTAAGCTTATGGGGCGGTAATTACCAGGGTCCGTAGAGGCACCGCCTTTGTGGAGTGGGACCACAGTTGCCGTGCGCCACTCCTTGGGCACGTATCCTGTGATAAGGCTGAGATTAAACAGCTGCCTTATGTGCGGGTTTAGTTCCTCATTGAGCTTGTGTAGCACACAGCCGGGGACATCATCCGGTCCCATTGATGCTGTGTTTTTAGCTTTAGAGAGAGCAGCTTTCACCTGCGCATTTGAGATGTCTGGGAGGCTACACTCTGCTGGGATAGTTATCTCTCCTTTTGGGGGGGAGAGGGGGGTGAAGTTTGCACTGAACCTGTCTGCCAGTATGTTGGCAATGTCTGTGGGTTCAGTGATTTTTCTATCATTTTGGACTAATTCTGAGCATATCTGGGAGTTTCCACCCAGGTTCCTAACATAGCTGAAAAAGGCCTTATGATTGTCTTTTGAATCCATGGCAATTTTTCTCTCAAAACTGGCCTTAGTTGATTTTATGAGTGCTCGTAATTTTTTACTAAGAATGTTCAGGGGTGATTTCCCTTTTATGGATTTTGTTTTATCATGTAATAGCTTTCTCCTCTTATTGTAAAGTTTGTTAATGGCTGGGGTCCACCAGACTGGACGTTTGCCCTTGGTGGAAAGAGTCTTGGTTTTATTTATGCCATATAAAAAACATCACTGGATCTCATACTGTCTTGCAACTTCTTGTTTCTTCTTTATTGCGACTTCCCTACTAATTGACATCTATAAAATGTAGATTCTTGTAGTTAATTATGTTACTGTACAGCTTATTCTCTATTCTTCTCTTCCTACTGTGCCATCTTTCATCCTACCACCACTCAACAATATACAGCAACATCTCTCCAACTCTGTCCCAACCACATATCAATCCTTCCTCATTACACTCTCCACACTGCACCAAACCTATTTAATATTGCACCTCACCTTTATTCCAAATATAGGCTGATTAGTTGCACTTCAACTCAAACCGAAACAAAATTAAGTGCAAGAATCTTCTCCAAAAATCAAGTGTGCGTTATTCCACAATATACTAAAATCCTTCTAGGAGGAGATATACCCCAATCCTAGCCCCACCTATCACAGTGAACACAAAGATGATTCTCTCCCACACACTTCTGTAACCTAACAACAGCCAAGCCCCAACCCTGGTGATTCAATTTTTGCTGCAATAAATGTTAGAAGTATAAGAAATAAAACTGCAGAATTTCATGCCTGGATTACCCAACATTAGGTTAATGTTCTCTCTGTAACTGAAACTTAGCGTAAAGCCAGCATAAACAACTCTGAAGTTACACCTCCTGGCTATAATATCATCTGCAATTACTGTATGAAGAGGAAAGGTGGTGGTATTGTTTTGATATTTCCCAACACCTACCACGTTTCCCCTTACAGCAAACCAACAGCCAAATTTAGTTCAGCAGAGCTTCTTATTGCTTTCCTCAAAATAAACAATTATAAACAAATATGTATTACTGTCCTTTACATCCCTCCTGGCGACAATGCAGCTATACTGAAAGATATCCTACATTGTACATCCTTAGCATTTCCACAAGAAAAAAAAATACTAAGTGATGTGAATGTCAGTTTGTTGGACATAAACTTTAACACCCTTACATCTAAAACAAACTTATATGGTTTCACGCAACTGATATCCCCACACATTCTAGTAAGAAATCAAATTCTCTATTAGACTGGATTTTAGTATCAGACCCTAGCAAATATTCCACCACAGGTACAATGGCAGACTCTCTCAGTGATCATCTCCCAGTCTATATGACTAGACATCTCACACATCCAGTTAAACAGCATATTTATAAAACAGCATGTAACCTTTCCAAGTTTAACCCAGAAATGTCCATTACTACACTTTCATCTATTAACTGGAACTTTCTAAGCATCCTTCCCTTAGACAGTGCTGTAACTGAATTCAATACAACTTTTCTAAATATCCTAACTAACCATGTACCTTCTAGAAGGAGGAGAATGAAAACAAATACTGCAATGTGGCTATCCAAAAACAGCGGAATACTAATTCAGGATGGAAAGAATAGCAAAAATATAAAACACCTCAATATCTTGAAAACTTCAGAATGATTCACAATCATATTAAAAAGCAAATAAATGAAGACAAAAAATACACTATAGCCACTTTTAGAATAACACTAAACACGACCATAAAAATTTTTGGACACCCATTAAAGAAATCTTACGTCCCCACCAAAAATTCAACCCAAACCCCTCTCCTGATAACTCACCACTCAAAACTGCAATACAGTTCAACTCTTATTTTAGAGATAGTATAGCATCTCTAACTAAGGATTCCTCAGCATCTAATCCCAACTCTGCCCAGCAGCCACATATCACAACTCCACTTTTATCTTCAAACCTGTGCCCACATCCTATATAAAACTACTCTTAAACAAACTTAAACTGTGCTCTTCTTCAGCTAATTACCTTCCAAGTGAGTACCTAATAATAGCAGTCAGTAGCATTGTCTATCCCATTTCAATCCTTATAAATAGGTAAATCCAGGAATTCCACATTCCTTCTCTCTGGAAAAAGTCATACATTATTCCTCTGCACAAAGGAGGAAATTCAACAGACATTAGTAACTTTAGACTGATAGCAATCTTATCTCCCCTTGCCAAAATACTTGAAAAATGTATTCAAAATCAATTGCTAGACTTTCCCCTACAGGATGAACTCCTATCCCATACACAACATGGCTTCTGTCCTTCCCATAGTACTAGCACTGCCCTTCTAACCTATATAGATACTGTCAGTAAAGCTAGCGATAATAGCAAACTAGTTTCTTCCTTATATTTAGACTGTCTAAAACCTTTGACATAGTTTGTCACAGCAAACTTCTACTTCAAATGTCCTCATTAGGTCTCTCTCAGCCCATCCTTCTGTTGTTCAAACATTACCTGTCTAATTCGCATCAGTCAGTAAAATAGCATTCCACACTGTTTCCTTTCCTCCCAGTCATCACCAGTATACCAAAAGGCTCTCCTTGGTTACTTCCACACAACAGACCACCCTAATATAATATGTAGATGATGTCACTCTCATTTTCACATCTGACAACATGCTACATTTCCAAAAATTATTCAGGAAACTTTAACAGCCACTGAAACATGGCTTTGTAACTCACAACTCATGCTCAACCCAAAAAAGACCAAACTACTGTTTTTTTCCCCAAATCCCTCTCTCATTAAAAAAAAAATTAAAGTCCTCTTTCTTGATAATACAACCATTGAAGTCAATCAATCAAACTATTAACCTTGATATTCGATGATAATCTTACATTTGTCCTGCATATACAAAATTCCATAAGAAAAACTCATAAAAAAAAGAGATGTTTTACAGACCCAAAAACTTTCTCACTGGTGCAACTAAAGCGACACTTGCCACTAATTATCTTCTCCCCACACTGCTTTATGGCACTGCCATCCTAACTAACCTCCAGGCTTCATAGAGATTAAAACTTGAACAATGCTATAACAAAATTGCTAAATTTGCAGCACATGCCCCTTTCAGAACCCACCAGTGTATAGCCTGGAAAAGCCTAAATTGGTTAGATCTGCTATGTCAACTAACATAATACACACATCTTATTGCCACCTATAAAATTATCCAGTATCCATCTGCCTGTCCATCACTAAAAAACATTCTACACAACTATGTTCCTCATCTGTCACTGCCAAAATCACATGTCTACAAGCCTAGCAAATCTGCTGGGCATTGTCTATACTTGTACAACGTTGTTAAGGTCTGAAACTCCTTACCTGTATCCATCAGGTCTATACCCTCCTTCCCATCTTTCAAAACCACTCTAAAAGACTTCCTACCTAAAATCTGGATGAGTTCTTGCCCAAATCCAGGATAAACTATATCCTTCAATGTGAACAAGTATCTTTTCATTCCTTGTACTTTCTTACTCTTCCTTCTTCACTTACTTCCTTACTGCTATCTGTTCCCCAACTTTCTCTCTAAGTATACCATAAGCCTGTTTTTCCCTCACCTCATACTGCAATTCTTGTTTGTATTAGAATAACTTACCTTTACTTTCTCTACAAACTATCTAAAGTTTCTCTAAATATTGAATGATTGTCATATACCTTGTATTGATTTTTAATCAATATTTTATATAATGTCTAGTTTGTTATAATTATGTAAACTGCAAATATTTTATTTTATTTTTGAAGATTGTAAAATTATTGTTCTTAAAATGTTTTGTAATAATTCTGAGATTTTTCTTTTCAGGCGTCCACTGAAAATGGGTTTCTATGCAGTAGGACTTTCCCGGTAGCCAAATGTCAATAATAAACAAATAAATAAATAATTAAAAAAGAATAGTCATCTGTTTGTGGTTGTTTGTTCATTTTTTTTTTTTTTGCTATGTGCCAGCTAATCCTTGACATGAGATAATGTTTAATTTGCAGAAAAGTTAGCCATATTTGTCTAGTAAAATTATACTTTGTCATAAGTGCAGTAAATAATACAAACGTAGACCCATTCAGGCAGTGTGATCATTGGTGCATGCCTTTTGTCAGCTATATATCTGAGGAGTATAAAAAGATAAAGCACAGTACAGAAAAACACTGGTATGACATGAGTAGCTGGGATTTCATAGATAAAAAGGAGGATAACACATCTTAAACTGGATACAAAGGAATGAAGCAAAAGGCATAGCATGTAAAATACTGAGTAACTAATGTTCCATGCTAAAACCTTAGTAGATGTTATCAAGATGCAGTTATGATAAGTAGGAGGGGTAAAAATAACAGATGGCGCCTTTCCGCATAGAGAGTAGCAAGAAGAAAAGGTCTTTGTTTAATCATAGATCAGGGAAACATAAAGCTTGTCTTATGAGGGACTGGCTGTGAAAGAGTAATGTTGTTACATGAATTTAGTGAATGCCGTAAGAAGTTGAGTTGAAGTCTACATTATTATTTCATAAATGGAAAGAGAAGATCTAAAGAGATAAAGTGGATGGCATGAAGCAGTTTAGAATGAAGGATCATTTTTGGTATTATCTTGTGCTGAAAAAATTTAATGTAATGGGGATGTTTCACTAGAAATGTTTTATTCTGTTGCGTGACTTGAATAATGGGATATTTTCATGTAGATTAAACTAAGAAAAAGCTAGATATACAATTATGAGAATAATTCTAAAGTCCAAATGAATGTGAAAAAGGAAGCTGTATTGGTAGTTGAAGTATAATACACAAAAATGGCTTAATTTATTTTCACTGGTACATCTGGACAGAGGTGACGTAAGTATATGTTGATATACACACATCTACCTCTCAGCACAAGAATCCCGTTCAAAGCCAAAAATAATGAGGAACAAAGGGCCAAATTAGACACATTTTAAATATTGCTCTTATTTACTTGAAAAATTGCTAGAGTAATCTTTTTATTTTATTATGTATTTTCTGAAGGATAGGCAGTCTGAAACTCTGATGTCTGTCATTTAGTGACTGCAGTTCTCAGTAATGTGCCAGAAGACCGTGACTGATGCTTGACTTAAGTCTGTTCCATGCATTCTTGAATCTCATTTTTTGTTAGTGCTACCTCTTCTGAAAGTCACTCTAGATATAATTTTATTTTATATTATTGATGCCTGCTCGACACTAGATCCCTTCTTCACTTATGATCAATTATAATGAAATGAAAAAACATACTATAACAATACAGTACAGTAAATAGCATTACATTTATTTTTATTTTATTTTTTATTTTATTTTACATTTGTTAACCGGGGGTGTCTGACTGAGCCAAAAAGGCCCTTTTTCAGCTGAGGCCTGGGGAGAAAAGCTCCACATAGAAATATTACAGATACATTTAGTTATTTAGACATGATCAGTATACACACAAATTACAAAAGACATGTTTTTACAGTGGTATGCAGCACAGCAACAGTTACAGTGGAGAGAACAAACCAAAAAATATTAATTTAAAAATAAAGGTAATTAACAGATTTGTGGTGTACAGCTGAAATTTGGAACATAGGTAGAATACATACATAGTACACAGGTACAGTACATACACTGTAGATTAGCCAGTGTTTGTAAGTAAGATTGAAAACTATTATCAAGTACTCTTGGTTTAGTATGTGTACCTTATCCGCTTTCACTAGCCTGGGGAGCAATCATGGCACTGCCAACTTTGCTTGAGATGTTGCCTGATGAGGTCTTTAAAGGAGGCTTTGGACGATGTGTTTTGAATGCTAGTGGGGACAGAGTTCCATTTTTTAGCCACTGAACTACTATATAGTGTATATCCAAAGCTATTGTAGCTGTTGGTGAATTCTAGTAGTAGTTTGCTTTATGATCTAAGAGGCCTTTTGGCTGAGTGATGTTGTACTACGTTTTTGAGGGCAGGACACTTATTGGGGAGATAATAAATATGACAGAGGCAGAGCTGATTGTAGGTTAGGAGGTTGGGCAGTTCAAGCCAGTGGAACTGTCTCAAAGCAGTACAGTGATGAGTTCTATATGAGCAATTTGCAGCAAAGCGGGCAATTCTGTTATAGCAGGCTTCTATTTTGCTTAGTTCAGTTTTGTTGAGATTAGTCAGAATGGGAGATGCATAGAGTAGGATGGATAGAAGTTGTGAGCGAGCAATAATAATCTTGTGTTGTTGGTAAGAAATAGTTCGATATGGTAGAGTGATCCCAGTTTGGCATGTACTTTTTAATAGTTAAGTTGAGATGACTATCAAATTTTAGGTGGGAGTCTATGGTTATTCCCAACAGCTTAGCCTATGCCACTGGAGGGATTGGAGTAGCATTTGTGGAGTAGATAGTGAATTGACTGTTAACAGTGTTTTTGTTAGAACTGGTTATAATCATAAGCTGAGTTTGCTTTGGATTGAGGATAAGTTGGGCTTTGATAAGGTAGTTTTCAACATCAGAGAATGCTAGTTGAGTTTTTTGCAGGAGGGTGGGAATGTTTTGTGCAGCACAGATTAAGGTAGTGTCATCTGCATACTGAATGATAATTGCATGCTGTGTGGAGGGATGGAGGTCATTTGTGAAGATTGTGAATAGTAGTGGTCCCAAGATAGAACCCTATGAGACTCCTATAGTTATGGGCAGCTGAGGAGAGAGAGAATTTTCCTATTTCACAGCTTGGTACCTGTCAGTTAAGTAGCTTTGGAACCAGGTAAGAGTGGAATTTGATAGGTGATGTTGGTTTTGTTTGTTTAGCAGGATTTGGTGCGAGACTATGTCAAATGCTTTGGACATATCCAAAAAAAGAGTTGACACCTGCAGACCTTTGTTTTTGAGATGGTTTACTGTGTCTGTAAAGCAGAGGAGGGCTGTAGTGGTACTATGGGCAGGTTTGAAACCATGCTGAGTAGGTGACAGGATGTTACTGTCTAAGAGATATTTTAGCACCTGGGTATGGATGCATTTTTCTAGGATTTTGGCCAGGGGGGAGAGTAAAGCAATGGGTCTGTAGTTATTAAGTTCAGTGGATGTCCCGCCTTTATGTATGGGTGTAACATAGGATATTTTCTAGAGTTTGGACACATAGAATTCAACAATTGATCTGTTTATGAGAATGGAGATTGGGATAGCAATAGCATCTGCTGTGAGTTTCAAGAAATAGCTGGGGAGTAGGTCGGCTGCTGTTGATGAGGTTTTTAGTTTGGAGAGCATGCTTTTGATTGAAGTGGTGGAAACTGTTTTGAGGGTAAAGCTTGTATTAGTGTTATTTGTGTTGGGGGGGATAGTGAGGAAGGAACTGTCCTGTGATACTAAGGATAGAATTGAGTTCACAAAGTGGGAGTTGAATTGTGTTTCGATGGGAACTTTAGTGTCAGGGGTGGTTGGTTTGGGGTAGCCTTTTGGGTGGGTTTTAGTAGTTGGTTTACATTTTTCCAAAATTTTTGGGGGTTGTGTTGGTATTTAGTTTGTAATGCCGTGTAGTAGGACTTGTTGTCCAGCCTAATGCATTTTTTTGGACGGTTGCACAGTTCTTGGTACTTAGTTAGGCTTTGTGTTTCTTTGTTTTTTTGATAGTAAAGCCAGGTAGTGTCTCTGGACTTGAGGATTTGTTTGGTTTCTTTACTGATCCAGGGGTTTGTAGAGGTTCTAACCTTGAATTTGCACAATAGATCAACAGTGTCTAGTTGTTGTAGAAATGTTTTGTTGAAATATGCTACAGCCTGGTCAAGTGGGAGGGTTTTTAGAGGGTCCAGTCACAGTTACAGAGTAAAGTATTGAGGACCTCAGGAAATAATTTTTTTGTGTTTCTAGTGGATATATAGTTAGTGGTTTTGCATATGCTTGTTCTACTATGTATAAGGTATATTATGTTGTGGTCACTTAAGGTGTCTAGAAGACTGCCTGCATGGGGGTACAATGTGGGTTTGTTAGTTAGGACCCATTCAAGGATGGATTCCCTTTTAGATTTTTTATCACATCTAGTTGGAATTTGGACTAGCTGCTGGTAGCCATGGAGATTTATTAGATTACTTGCTGGTTCTAATATGCAGGTGAAACAATCTAGGTTGAAATCCCCCAGAATAAGGGTTTCTTGTGAGTATGTGGAAGAACACCAGGATAAGAAGTCTTCAAGGCTAGCAGGTGTATTACCAGGTGGAATATAGATCACAATTGTGGTGATGACCTTTTCAGGGTGAAGTTGAAGGTGTGAGATAAGTATGTCCCAATTATTGGGGGAGGGGTAGGAGTTTGGTAATTGATGTACAGTTAATTTGGACTTGTACAATAAGACAGTTCCACAACCCTTTACAAAGTGGTCTGTCTTGTCTAATGATATTGTAGCCGGTAGTTAGCTATGTTTTTATTTAGCCAGGTTTCTGTTAAAGCAACTATGTCTGGGGAGTAGTGTGCTATTGTGGCCTGGAGTTTAGGTATTTTATTTTTGATACTTCTAATATTAATATTTAGCATTAAAAGATGGTTGGTTTTGCTGCTGTTGTTTATTTGCCCAGGGATGAAGATAGTGGGGGTTATGTTCAGACATTTGTGTTGGAGCAGTTAGTGTTGGACAGGATGGATTTGGGCCTGGGTTGGGGTGGATATCCCCACTTATGGTGAGCCTGGTGTTAAAATGGCAATACAGATGTTGGAGTTTGGTGATGAGTGTGAGAAAGTATTGTGTTTTTTTGGAGTAGGAATGAGAGCATATGTGTTTAGTTCTGAATTGGTCCGTTATGTAGTTCTTGAACAATTGTGGGCAGATATTATTATAATGCACAATGTCTGTATATGAGAGTGCATAATGTAGTGTTGTACTTGTGGTGTTATAAAGAATTATAAGAAGACAGACTAGACTTATGTGATAGTCATGGTCATAAAGTTTAAGTTGGTTCTAGGTAGGGGTCTAGATAGGAATTATAGGGTTGCACTATATGTGGATGGGTAAGTAATGTGGATGATGTAAATAATGCCTAGTGGCAATGAGAGTGGTTGGGAGTATTTTGTGGTGGAGCAAAGTTGGTGTGGTGTAATGTGATCTGACTTGAGGAGCTGTGATTGGTGGAGGTGATGTGAGGATGAGCTGTGGGTGTGGCTGTGATTACTATAAATGTAGAAGTAGTGGGTGTGAGAGGGAATAGGAGGCAGGGCAGGGGAGCGGAGAGAGATACCGAGTGTTAGCGAGGGCGAACGGAGCGGGGCAGATCCCACCAAGACAAGAGTAAAAGGTAAGTGTTACTTTACAAATCTGAACATTTTAAACAAATTCCTGAGGTCTAATGGCTTACCAGCAAGCAGAATGAAATTGCTGAAGAGCACTTGTGTCCTGGTGGGAGACTAGAAATTTAAAGATGGCTCCATGCTCAGCAGAATTCTAATATAGACTTAGTATTGGGGGAGGGCGATAGCAGAAGGGGTGTAAACCAGGTGGAATGCAAAGAAACCAGCGAAACCAGAGAAGCAATCAGTGGAAATCTATCAGTGAAGGCCTCAGAGGGGGTAAGTAATAATTCAAACTACCTGTAAGTGAAGGAGAGAAGAGACTGCAAAGTTTATTTAGGTTGGGAGTGTGTCTTCACATTGACTTGCTTATTAGTAGCCAGTTTGTGCACAGATTAGAGTAGAGAGATGCATTAGCAATGAAGGGGGAATGTATAGAGATGCAAATAAACAGGTGGGCCTCCAAGTGATACAAATTATGGCAGAAAGCACTGAGAGGGCTGCTTGATGGTTAATTTAATCACAGAGATCTGAATTAAATGTATACTGTCTATTGGACAGTTAGGATTACTGCACTAGCTGGGGGCGGGGGGGGGGGCACAAGGCTACACCAGTCAGTTTTATTAGCAAGCTGAGAACTACTAAGAAATACTGCTAATGTTATAGCTTCACTCCCATAAAACATACAAGTAGAATTTGACTTACAGAACATGATTAAAAAATAAAACATGCACTTAATGCTGTTATATTTAATTAAAATGTACCCACTTGTTCAGCTAAAATGACAGACCTCTCCATATTATCATGGTTTGTACAGAAAATGTGCTTATTTAAGTAATAGTGTCACAGAATTTGCATTCTCTTTTGTTGTGAAATAGCATATGTAGTAAAATTAGTTTATGGTGAGTAACACATGCATTGAACAAAGAAGGGAATTCTACACCTCTAGAACCACCAAAGAAAGGCTTTTAATGTATTATTTATGCATGATATGGAATTAAAAGGTAATTATTAATAAGTACATAACAATACTAACCTATTACTTCTCTTAACTATAAGAATTCTTCAGAACAGCACTAAGTTGTTTGGCTCAAAGCACTATGGGAAGCCAGTGTGGATTGTTAAGAGTGAGATAGTGTTACAAGGTTACTTTTTCAAGAATTTTGATGAGAAGTAGAAATAGGTAGATATTTTATATTACAACTTAAGTCTATGCTTTGCAAGGTGCATGGCATGTAGTCTGTCAAAATGTAGGGAAAATACAGATGCAAGAACTGCAATAATTCTGTTACCTGCTTGTTGGAATTTTGGAAAAATGTTTCAGACATTCTAAAATTCATGAATACACTCAACCGTTTATTAACTTTAGATAAAGAGACTTAAGACAGAGTCCAAGGGGAAGCTAAACATGCTTTTTGATGTATTAGGTGCAAGAAAAGGCAGCTGCATCCCAGAGCAAAGAGATGTAGCAAAGAATGCTGCAAAGGCACCTGCTGATCTTTGTGATTCTGATTGACAGGATAATGTGCAGACTGTTTTAGTCCTATAGCCAAGCTGTTGCCTTCTTTCCAGGAATGCAAGCTTTTGTTTCAAAAATACTGTTGTTGGTGTATTAGACAGTCTTATGCATTGATTTTTGGTATTTTATTATTGTTCAAAGTCAGTTTTTGAAACGTATATTGCATTATTGCCAGGCTGAATTATACATGATAGGCTTGTTTTAGTTCTGGTGTAATCCCATGGAATTGGTATTCATTTGATTACTCACTGCATAATATATATATATATATATATATATATATATATATATATATATATATATATATATATATATATATATATCCTGTGATGGCAACAGAATATGAGGATTATTTTTTTTTGTGTCTTTTAAAAGACCATCTTGTTACATTTCACAACCTCCTCAACAGCTATGTCAAAAAATAAATAAATAAATAAAATATAAAAAAATAAATACAAGTGAGTTATGATTTTGGCTTTATGTGTGATGTATACCTTTCAACTGTTGAGAATTTTGAAGAATGTCCAGATATTTGCCTCAAATTATAGCAGTTCTGTGTTGTGGAATTTGAGGATTTTATTGGAGTAAAGTGCAAAATCTATTGAGGTTTTGTATATGATGGCTACTCCACCTCTCTCTTGTTTTTTTCTGTCCAGATTAAGGAAATCACAGATTGGGGGAAGGATTTCTTCATTATTTATTTATTTATTTTTTTGTTTGTTTGTTTGTTATAACCAGGTATCTCTCTCTCTCTCTCTCTCTATATATATATATATATAATAGATATATCAGGGAAGTAAAATGTAAGGCCTGCATGGATGCCTTGTAATTTGTTACAGATTCTTCTAAGGTTTATATTGAGGAAACTGAAGCTTGCATGTACGTTTGAAAAGGGAGGTAGAATAGTGTGATGTATTTTTAGATGCTAGGATTTGTCTGTTAATGGTATGCTGAGCCAAGGTTAGGATGGATGTCTCCATTGTGTTTCAAAAAGGAAATGATGTAATGAAGGAAGGTGTCCATTTATATTCATATTTATATTTTGTAAGTTGATTTTGAATGGTGGAGTTTTGTTTCAGGTGCTTATAGGGAAAAAAATCATTGAATGTGGTGCGCTATAATACATGTGATATGGTGAGAAGGTATGATGATATTATATAGTTTCCATTCTGAGGGTTTTGGGAATGTTTTGATATTCTAGCAAGTGAGAGTGGGATAATGCTAGGTCTGTAAATAGACAAAGGAGCAAACACTGTGTATAGACTTGTTGACATTGATAGATTTATGGTTAATGAATGTAGCAGTATTAAATTGTAGGGACTGTCAGCTGGTCAGTTAGTGAGTTGCAGTAGGTGGCTTCAGAGGTTATTTGGTTGGGGAGATTTGCTGGTATGCTAGGTTATGCTGTATTAATGATTTCAGTGATGTGGTTGGTTCTTGCATAGAGTGGGTGGAGTTATGTACAACTAAATTTAGAGTGAGGGGTGGGTAGAAATTGGGTGTAAGGTAGGGGAGCAAAGTGAGTACAAGTGGAGAAAGGGTGAACAGAGGCACGGCTAATCCCTACAGGTAAGCATGCCATTAAAGAAATCATCTGTTAGTATCACAGATATCCTGGTAAGTGTACTTAAAATGGTTGTACAGTATAGAAGCAGAAGAAGGCAGCAAGGAATATAAAAGAAAAAATATCCACAGTGAAAGGTATTTTAAGCATTTAGATGGGGCATATTAATAGGAAAAATTGTCGATCCAGTAGTTAAGAGGGTGTTAGGGGAGAACCCTACTTTTTTATTTAAAAACAAACATAATCTGAAAAGGATATTATGTCACCCTAGAGATAGAGATAGAGTCACTGAATGTATTAGTGGTACCCATCCATGTAGAAATTGTAACTTTTGTGATTATTTAGATACCACAAGGGTCTGCATACACCCTGACACAAGCCAGCACTTTAACTTTGAAATCAGTGCAGATTGTAGGACATCACATGCGGTTTACCTGGCTAAGTATGTGACCTGTGGGTCATTTTATGTTGGGGAAATGGATAGGCTATTTAGAGACAGAATTAGGGAACATGTCTATAACATTACAGTCAGAACACAAACTAATGCCTTATCCAAACATATTATGGCACAGGGGGATGACCATACTTTTAGATTTATGGTTATAGATTTGGTTAAACCCACTGTACGGAAAGGTGATATACGAAATCTAACCGAAAGTAAGGAGGTTAAATGGGTATTGAGGCTTAGGGCAGATAGGGGCAAGGGTTTAAATGAGAGAGCTTCCATTAAACCCACATTAAAATCTGGGAAACTTTCTGTTAGGTAGTGCTAAGCTGAGCTTTTTGTATATATTGTGGAGTTAGAAATTATTACATCTGTATGTTAACATAAGCTGATTGGTTAATGTGTATTATTTAAATGAACTCTGACCATTATTTGTTTGATGGTCTGAAGAAGCTCTTATGTGAAAGGGCTTACCAACTTTTAAAATAAAAATAGATTGTGCTACTTTATGATGGACTTTTCTTATGGACTGCATGGTTCGTGGACTGCTTTACTACTGACTGTTGCTTTTATTTGCTTTTTATTGAGCAGTACCATGTTTGCCCTCTACAGTGTGTTACTGTGTTCTTTATACTTATATTCAAATGGTTCAACTGCATTGATGTAGCAGTAATATAGCTACCAAATATTCACATGAACTTGGTATACAATTAAGTATAAAGGTTGATTTGCTTCTGTCTCAAGTAGCAAAATAGACAATAACACAAGAAGACAATTGCAAACATTATAATGCACTAGACAATCACTGTAGCCTTTGGTAGGTGCTTTAAGCTGAAATGTTATAGGCACAAGTTATACTGTGACTGGGCCTGCAGCGTGTGGCTGTTTTTTTTAATAGTACACAGTAATTTGTTTTGGGTGCATCACTTATAGGATATGCCTAATACTTAAAATAATACATGCTCTAATTAAGACCACATCTAGTGGTACTCTATAAATACATGATGCAACTCAAAAACTGATTTTAAATGTGCAGTACAGAAATCCTATTAGTAAATTAGGACAAAACTTAATTGTGGAGTTAGACATCTGGAATGGGAAATACAGTGTCTTCCCTACATGAGTAAACTTTAAAAATGGTGTCCAACTGCAAAATTACATCAACAGTCTTCTCAAAGGTGATGGCTTATCTGGTTGCTCATTACACACCTTCCCTAAGCCTTTCAGGTCAGTGTGCCTCATAAGAAACAATCTGTAAATATCACAGATATCCTGGCAAGAGTACTCAGAAACAGCTCTATTGTATGGGAGAAAAATAAGACAGCAAAGTAAATAAAAGAAACAAAGATCCATAGTAAAGGGTGCTGCAAGCATTTAAATGGGACACATGGTTTATTCACTCTCCAGCTGGTAACTACATTTAGACAGTTTTGAGGTGCAATACTGTTGCAATTATTATTATAACCTACATACTTTAGATATTTGGTGAGTGTAGATGGTGTCACACTATGTCTTTATTAGATTCCTGCATGGGATAAAAACTCCGTGCACACTCCATAGGGTCATGATTCCTGCAAGCAGATCTACAGCTTACTTAGTTTTTAGTCTGTGGAGTTAAATGGCTAGAAGGGGGATCTGCAGTGTCTTCTCCTATAAATACACCTAAAAAAAACCAAAAGCTTCAGACAAGCTTCCATACTGGCATATTTGTTTTTAATACTACCCGCATTCATACTTATGATAATTCCCTTAATGTCATTAAGGTAACATGCTACACCATTCCTCGCTAATGCTACAGACAGGAGCAAAAATAATATCACAACTGTCAAATCTGTCAAGTAGCTATTTTGATAGAGACTGTAAACAGCTTTGCAAGCTGCTTAAGCTGTATAAGATATCAATAGAATGTACTTTATGAAGAACATGATAACCGATAGGGTACCACTGGAGCTATAAATACCTCTACATTAAAAAATGCTATGTTGACTAAAAGAAGTGATATCAAATATACCCACCTCTGTATAAGTACTGCTGACACATGAATGGAAACATTTGAAAAGGCAAAGATGGTCTCCATCCTGTTCTAACAAAAGTAGTCAAGGGTAAAGTAGTGAGGGTCTTAGCTTGGTCATTTAGTATGCTTACTATGAAAGTAAAGTATAGGTTCATAGGTTCATAGATTAGTACTAGGCTATCGGCCTTAGGGCCTACACAAGCCTAGCCATAACAATTCCCTGGCCATTTCATCCCACACTATTTACTTCCCTGGACCCCTGTCTAGCAGGGTGACTGACGTGATCCCTGGGGTGAATTTCATTTCTCCCATCCAATCGTCAAGGTTCCTTTGGAAGAGGGCCAAAGAGGTGCTCTGTTTGACATGTATGGGCAGTCTAGTACAGAGCCTGGGAAGTCTCTAGGTCAGGAACTTATCCCTCCAGCATGTTTTGTTTGTTGTGATGACAAGGTTTAGATCCCTGGAGCGTGTGGCTCTGAGGGATTGGGATTTCTTTAAGTGTAGTATGATGTCAGCTCTGGGTTTGACATGGCCTTGTATGTTAAGCAGATATTGCCCCTGAGTAGACGATATGCGACAGAGTATAGCTGGAGTTTTTTAAGGCGGTCAGCGAAGGGCATCTGCTTTAGGCCTGTGATTCTTTTAGTGAGGTATTTCTGTGGCCTTTTTAGTTGTTGCAGATGTATTGAGAGGTACATACCAATGGGGCATTGTATTCTATAATGGGTCTAATGAGGGATAACTACAGTGGGACAATGACCTCCTTTATTCTGGATGAAAAGCCCTTAGTGATGAGGTGTGCCACATAGAAGGATTTCCTGACTGTTGTGGTGATGTGGTTATCAAAGGTGAGACCACTGTCCATCTGTGTCCCTAAGTCTCTTATCACACTTTTGGTGTTTAGTGTACTGCTACCTATGTGGTAATTCATGGGTACATGTTTTTTCCCAAAGGGGATAACTATACATTTCTAGGCATTGAGACTGAGCCCATGGATCTGGCACCAAGCATCTGTTTTTGTAAGGCCCTTTTGTAGAGTATCCACATCATTTGGGGATTCAGTAATGGCTCCCAGTTTGCAGTCATCTGCAAACTTTGTTAGCCAGAGTCCCTTAGTGTTGGCCTGTACTTCAGAGAAGTAGATGCCAAACAAGAGTGGTCCCAGGACTGAACCCTGAGGTACTCCACTTGTCACTTGTCTGGAGCTGGATTTGGAGTCGGCTACTTTTACAGTTTGGGTTCTGTCAGTAAGCCAGCTGGCAACCCATCGAGTGACTAGGGATTAATTCCCAGCTTAGTAAGTCTAGCTATGATTCCAGAGTGGGGGGTGGTGTCAAAAGCCTTGGCGAAGTCCAGGTAGGCTGTGTGGACTGCCTTACCCTTGTCCACGGCTCTGGAGACTGATTCGAAGAAGTCAATCAGGTTCAGGAGACAAGATCGGCCCTTCACGAACCGAAACTGGGTGGGGTCCAATGTTTAAAGTTTGCCAATGTCTTTGTTTATAAGTTCCATGATAATACGTTCCATGGCCTTGCAGATCAGGCTCGTCAGACTGATGGGGCGGTAGTTCCCGGGATCCAAGATGGATCCCCCCTTGTGGAGTGGGATAACTGTAGCTGTGCACCACTCAGTGGGCGCAAAGCCTGAGGTGAGGCTATGATTAAACATGAAACTTAGGTGTGGTGCCAGTTCATTTTGTAGTTCATGTAGTACACATCCTGGGATGTCATCTGGTCCCATGGATGCTGTATTCTTAGCTTTGAAGAGTGCATTTTTTACCTGTGTGGCTGTTATTACTGGAATTTGGCAATCTTCCGGTATTGACATGGACCATTTAGGGGGTGAGAGGGGGGTGAAGTTGGCACTGAATTAATCTGCCAGGATACTGGCAATATCCTTGGGATCAGTATATTTAATGCCATTCTGTTGTAGCTCAGAGCAGATATGAGCATTGCCATTTAGATTCTTGACATAGTTATAGAATACCTTGTGGTTGTCTTTGAAATCTTTGGCAATTTTATTTTCATAACTAGCTTTGGTGGATTTTATGAGGGGATCTCAGCTTCTTACTACGGCTGGTAAGGGAGTTTTTTGCATCCTGGGATTTTCCTCTTTTCTGCAACAGTTTCTTACTTTTGTTGTAAAGTTTGTTTATGGCAGGGGACCACCAGATTGGCTTCCTTTTTTTAAAGGAGACCATCTTGGTTCTATTTGGGATGGCACGGTTCATGCATGAGTGGATATGCTCATACAGTGCCTTAGTGTAGGATTCAGCAGTCAAACTTTCAGTTTCTATCTACATGGGTGTCATGAAATTTGTCACTTCTGACTTGAGTAGCATGAAGTTGGCTTTGGAGAAGTTTTTTATGGAGGTTTCCTTACTGGGGGGATGTGGATGTTAAGGGTGATTAGCTTATGGTCAGACCTGACCAACGAGGGGGTGACCATAGATGTGGAGCATCGATTTCCCATGTTGGTAAAAACCAGGGCTAGGATATTGGAGCCCCTGGTGGGACTAT
This sequence comes from Protopterus annectens, assembly GCF_019279795.1. NCBI lineage: Eukaryota > Metazoa > Chordata > Ceratodontiformes > Protopteridae > Protopterus > Protopterus annectens. Next base: position 368,088,968 of record NC_056742.1, read on the forward strand.
GGATTAGTTGATCCAGGGCTTGGAATTTATGAATTCCAAGAACCGTTGGGCAAAGGTGTTGTTACATGAGTAGTTTTCCCAGTTAATGGCAGGGTAGTTGAAATCACCCAGTATTAGGGTGTTTGGTTGTATCTTAATATTTTCCAGTATGTTTAGAAAGGGGTAGTGAGAATCTTGGGGCATGGTGGGGGATCTGTAGCAAGCTACAATTTGGACTGCAGTCTTACCTAGTGTTAGTTGCAGCTGGAGAATTTCAGATGCATTGTGTTGGGCAACTAGCCTGGTGGTGTGAATATCCTTGGTGAATATGGACACTCCTCCACCTTTAGTGTTTCGGTCCTGGTTTGGTGGCTGAAAAGTGTGGTAAGAGTTGTAGCCTGGTATTGCAGGGTTGCTCTCTGGAGCCTTAAACCAGGTCTCAGCTACTGCACAGATATTGATGTTCTCCATTTTTAGGAGTGCCTTTTGAGGTTTAGAATTCCAGCATTGAGTAGCATTGCCTTCAGAATTTTCATGCTTGTACCTGTTACGGTGGTGGTTTTGTCCTTTGAATTTTGCCTAAAAAAGGCACTATAGGGGTGGCAAGAGCCTTAGCCAGTAACCTGAATCCCAGGGGCGACAGGTGCAGACCATCTCTGGCAAAGCATTGTGATCTGCCGATCATGTCATCCCAGGCAGGCAGATACTGGATCCCCTTTGAATGACACCAGAAGTTTAGCCAATTGTTGAAGTCATTTTGTCCTTATATTGTGGTATAATTCTGGGCGAAGGCAGGATGCTACTCAGGGCTAGGGTCATACCTGCCTGGGCCACATGATCCGAGAGCTCTTCCATGTCTCTTTTCATGTAGTCCAGGGAGGTACGTCTCAAGTCATTCACTCCAACATGGAGTATGCTTCCAGAAGATTGTAAATTTCTTGTAAATAAATATTTACCACCATAAATGCCCAGACAAAAACAGTGGTATGCACAAACACACTGCCTTGTCTATTCTTTTCCATGTAAACATGTAGATTAATTGTAGATGTCATCTATATTATCTTAATGAAGCCTACCGTTATATTCTACATGACTTGAAAGAGATGCAGTGTATAATTCTATTATGTAAATTGCAAAATGAATGTAGGAAGCAACAGTTAATGATAAGCACCATGTGTAGCAGGAATAAACATTCTAGTTCAAAATGATATTGCATTTACTACCATCATCATCATCCCTGTAGCACATGATGTATGCTATTAGGCTTCAACTCAGTGGAAAGTACATCTATATCCAACTAACACAAATCTGCTTGCAGATGCTACAAGCCTGGAGCTATGGATTTAACTTGACAATAATTTGGTTCAAAGAAGGAAACTATATATTTTGTGATTGAGATTGGAACTGTAACTTGAAAACAGGGATGCAAGTAATAGAAGTCAGAATGCATATTTAACATCTTAGAAGCTGGGCCAGCAAAACAGTCAAATATTTGTCTGTTAATCCACTCACAACTCAGAGGGTAGACTACTGCTCTTACTACCAATAAACACTGCAAAAAAACTAAGTCAGTGTCACAGAAAATTAAAGACTGAGTGAATAAGGAAAAGTTATGTTCTTTACCGTGATTTTTCACTTTGAAAGATGAATCCTAATTATTTCTTGCAGCTTAGCTATTATGGATTTGAGACCTTTAGACTCAATTTGCCTAATATATATATATATATATATATATATATATATATATATATATATATATATATATATATATATAATCTGAGCAAATCACTTAACCAGAAAATACCCCCTGGTCACCCCTAAAATAAATTTGGTGTCAGCTTGCTTCAGAACTGGTTTTGATGTATGCAGTGTCTGGTTCAAAAACCTTCTCTTTTTGCTGAATGTACACCTGCTTCAGATTAAGCTTCCAAGGAATGCCAAGTCTGAAATAAAGGTGGCTGATGTTGTTGTTGATTTTGCTGAAAGTATTGAATTTCCTCTCTCCCTGTGGTCCTGCTTAGCCCTCACATTGTTTTCATGGTCATTGTACCACATAGAGGCACAGCTCCCTTCACTTCTCCTGATAGGTAGTCTTCAAGAAGGCCCCAGCATTGGGTAGGCCCCTGAATTGTTGGCGTGTTGACTGTGCTGGCATTTACTTCTAATGTCTCCAGGATGAGAGCTCCCATGGTTGGCATGGGACATGGTAACAGGAGTGATCATATACATGGTGGCTGTTCAGTAACTGTACTCCTATCACTCTTCCCAGCATGCTGACATATATAGCTCAATTGGGTTGGTAATATAGAGTGACCTGAGGATGTGCCCACCTCAAGCCCTGGAGTGTCCTGTATTTTAGCCTTCCTACATGATATGCCTAGCAGTCTGTTTCACTAGGAGCTCAGACAGAGGCCAGAACTTGGTGAGAACTTTATCCGACATGCTTCCTCTCTACACTCAAGCCACTTATTGACCTCAGGTTGCCTGGCCCATAATCAGGAATTTATCCCTCTCTACCACTAATGAGGCTTAAAAGCATTGTATTTCATACAGTCAGTAGTCAGCGAGTGAGGTTAGGATACTTTCATGAACTTGAGTTCCATTCTCTCAGCTGCTGTAAGTTGCATACGTCTCATTTCAAGTGCCAATCTATAATTCCAGTTGCGCTTTTAGATCCTCTTGGGATGAAACAGATTGTCTTTTGTCTATCTCTTGCATATCAACAGTTCCTGGTAGACTGACTCTAGGCTGTATTCCAGATGTAGACAAAGCAACGACCATCTTGACTTTGGATATCTGAGAATGTTGGATTTCTTTTGTCTTGCACTCTTTTGCCAGCCGTACCATTGACTTTATGCAGAGCTGTCTGAAGAGCTCATTTTCTGCCTGTTTTCCCAAACTAAATTAATAACTGTTATACATAACCAAATTTAACATTTGGCAGCAATGGTATCCACACCTTTGCTAACAAAGTAATTTTATACTGAATACATCTGAAATTCTCCAAGTGCAACTAACACTAAGTAAGATACAATCCAAATTTTAGTTTGCTACAGATCCTCCACCATGCCCCAAGATTCTCACTACACCTTTCTAAACATACTGGAAAATATTAAGATACAACCAAACACCCTAATACTGTGTGATTTTAACTACCCTGCCATTAACTGGGAAAACTACTCAGGGTACCAACACCTTTTCCCAATGGTTCTTGGAATTCATAAATTCCAATGCCCTGGATCAACTAATCCATTGTCCCACCTGGGGCTCCAATATCCTAGACCTGGTCATTACCAACATGGGAGATAGTTGCTCCACACCAGTGGTCACCCCCTCATTGGTCAGGTCTGACCATAAGCAAATCAACCTTGACATCCACCCCCCCCCCCCAGTAAGGAAACCTCCATAAAAAAACTTCTCCAAATCCAACTTCATGCTACTCAAGTCAGAAGTGACAGACTTCATGACACCCATATAGACAGGAGCTGAAACTTTGACTGCTGAATCCTACACTAAGGCACTGTATGAGCACATCCACTTGTGCATGAATCGTGCCATCCCAAATAGAACCAAGATGCTCTCCTCCAAAAAAAGGAAGACAATCTGGTGGTCCCCTGCCATAAACAAACTATACAACAGAAGAAAGAAACTGTTGTAGAAAAGAGGAAATTGCAGGATATAAAAAACTCCCTTACCAGCCTCAGTAAGAAGCTGAGCTTCCTCATAAAATCCTCCAAAGCTAGTTACAAAATAAAATTGCCAAAGATTCCAAAGACAACCACAAGGCATTTTTCAGTTATGTCAAGAATCTAAATGGCAATGATCAGATCTGCTCTGAGCTACAACAGAATGGCATTAAATATACTGATCTCAAGGATATTGCCAATATCCTGGCAGATCGGTTTAGTGCCAACTTCACCCCCCTCTCACCTCCTAAAGGGCCCATCTCAATACCAAATGATTGCCAAATTCCGGTAATCATGGCCATACAGGTAGAAACCACAGTCTCCAAAGCTAAGAATACCATGGGACTAGATGACATCCTGGGCTGTGTACTACATGAACTACAAAATGAACTGGCACCTCACCTAAGTGTCATGTTTAATCATAGCCTCACCTCAGGCTTCATACCCATTGAGTGGTGCACAGCTACAGTTATCCCAATCCACAAGGGGGGATCCACCTTGGATTCAAGAAACTACCATCCCATCAATCTGACGAGCCTGATCTGCAAGAGAATGGAATGCATTATCAAGGAACTTTTAAACAAAGACATTGGCAACCCTCAAACACTGGAACCCATCCAGTTTGGGTTCGTGAAGGGCCGATGTTGTCTCCTGAACCTGATTGACTTCTTTGAATCAGTCTCCAGAGCTGTGGACAATTGTAAGATGGTCCACACAGCCTATCTGGACCTCGCCAAGGCCTTCAACACCATCCCCCACTCTGGCATCATAGATAAACTTACTAAGCTGGGCATAAATCTCTACATCACTCGATGGGTTGCCAACTGGCTTACTGACAGAACCCAGACTGTAAAAGTAGCCAACTCCAAATTCAGCTCCAGACAAGTGACAAGTGGAGTACCTCAGGGTTCAGTCCTGGGACCAGTCTTGTTTGGCATCTACTTCTCTGAAGTACAGGCCAACACTAAGGGACTCTGGCTAACAAAGTTTGCAGATGACTGCAAACTGGGAGCCATTATTGAATATTCTACAAAAGGGCCTTACAGAAACAGATGCTTGGTGCCAGAGCCATGGGCTCAAGCTTAATGCCAAGAAATGTATAGTTATCCCCTTTGGGAAAAACCATGTACCCATGAATTACCACATAGGTTGCAGTACACTAAACAACGAAAGTGTGATGAGAGGCTTAGGGACACAGGTGGACAGTGGTCTCACCTTCGATAACCACATTGCCACAACAGTCAGGAAATCTTTCTATGTGGCACACCTCATCACTAAGGGCTTTTCATCTAGAAAAAGGAGGTAATTGTCCCACTGTACTCATCCCTCATTAGACCCATTATAGAGTACAATGCTCTGTTTGGTATGTACCTCACAAGACATCTGCAACAGCTGGAAAGGCTGCAGAAATACCTCACTAAAAGAATCACAGACCTAAAGCAGATGTCCTAGGCTGACCATATAAAAAAACTCCAGCTATACTCTGTCGCATATTGTCTACTCAGAGGCAATCTCTGCTTAACATACAAGGCCATGTCAAACCCTGAGCTGTTGGACATGATCGGCTTAAATAAATACTAATCCCTCAGAGCCACATGCACCAGGGATCTAAACCTTGTCATCACGATGAACAAAACATGCTGGAGGCATAGGTTCTTGACCCAGAGAATCCCCATACTCTGGAATAGACTGCCCATACATGTCAAGCAGAGCGCCTCCTTGGCCCTCTTCAAAAGGAACACTGACATCTGGATGGGAGATAGGAAATTCACCCTGGGGATCACATCAGTCACCCTGCTAGACAGGGGTCTAGGGAAGTAAATATTGTGGGAAGAAATATCCAGGGAATTGTTATGGCTAGGCTTGTATAGGCCATAGGGCCGATAGCCTAGTACCAACCTATGAACCTATGAAGCTATGACTGCGTTTAAGTATACTCAATGACTAAAGAAGAAATGGTTGCAGCCTTAATCACAGCTACAGCACAGACCATTAACCAGGAAGACAACCAATCTAGCATTGGGGATGTACAGTTCTCAGAGTTAAACTTTTCCTCAGAGGACTTAAAAATCCATCTGAAGTTAAAGATACTTGAACTGGAGGCCAAACATTTGGAACTAAAATCATCAGAAAGACTGCGGCATTTGGAGGCTGAAGAAAATGAGAGACTGTGGTGTTTGGAGGCTGAAGAGAAGGAGAAGCAGCATCAATATGAGAAGGGGATGTTAACTCTTCACCAGGGTCATGGAGGTAATGATTTATAAGTGACTGTATTGTGTATCAGATTTATTCCATGAGAAGGCAAAGGCCGAGGTACCAGAATTGATTAAATGAATTCACTTATCACAGTCTGGCTGTTACTTTGTTCAGCGACGTTGGTGTTTTGGAATATATTTTATTTTTTCGAGTGTTTAACTCATGGAGGTAATGGGGAAGGGAGGAACCGAACCCCAGAACCAATAAAGGTCAGTAAATTTCTTCCACAATTTACAAAGGGTGATAATTTTGATAGCTTTAGTCACATATTTGAAAGGGTATGTAAAGAGTATAATGTTGATCAAGGGCTCTGGGTACATTACTCCATGGTAAAGCTGTAACTGCTGTTTTTAAATTGTCTGACACTGATTGCTTAAAGTATGATACTGTTAAAATGTTTATTGGAATGTTTTATATTAACACCTGAAGCTTACAGAAAAAAAATTTTTGTGAGCATAGATGTAAGGCAGATGAAAGTGTATGTGATTATATTGCTGAACTAAGCACTTATTTTCATAGGTGGGTGTGTGGGAGTCAGGTCACCACTTTTCAAAGGCTGGAAGACCTGTTGGTGAGGGAACAAGCCTTTAACACTTTGCCTGAGGGCATAAGAATCTGGTTGGCAGACAGGGAATGCAACTCTGCAGATGAACTGGGGGGAAAAGGGGATCTCTGCTCTGCAAGCAGGGCATCACTGCACAGGAAAGGGATACCCAGTGCTGCACATGGATATAAGGGAACCCATGGTGGGAAACCTAAATCTCCCCAACAGAATTCACCAGTAACAGGGGAAGCCACTATTTCAGGTACACAGCCAGAATCAAGGGTTAAATGTTTTTAATGCAATGAGCGGGGCCATGTTGCATATAGATGTCCATGGAGGCATGGTGGGGAACAAAAGGTGGGGGAGCCAGCAAGTGAAAATAACAGAATAACAGAATGCCAGTGATAAGTTGTCTGGAGACAGCAGGCAGCAGGGGTACCAAACTACCACAAGAGATTAAATCCTATTTTAGTGAATGGAAAACAGGCCACTGCTGAGAGACACAGCCTCTGACATAACCATTGTGAAGCCTGCAGTGGTTAAAGAAGAACAGTACTTGCTTGGGCAGTCGTCTCCAGTCAGAGCTTTAGGAGGGATCCCATTCCAAATGTCTTTGGCCAGAGTTCACCTTGACTCGGAGGGTGGAAAAGGAAGCAAGCAAGTAGGTGTATTTGAGGATATCCCTGCAGATTTCTTGATAGGGAGTGATTCTGATAATGCAGTACTTTGTGTGCATGCTGTGACGTGTAGTTGGGCTTGGAGACAGACATGTGGGCCTGGTAGCCTGGGGAGACTCAGACAGACTGCATTCCTAAGGCAAGAACTGGAGATATGGCTAACTCAGGGAGGGAGCTACCCTGTAGCAGTAAGTCTGAAGATAAGTCACAGCTGCTTGTAGGTACTGATGTTCCCTTGGACAAGGTGACTGCTAGGGCAGATGTGAATGGTACTACCCAGGCTGTCAGTTAGGCACCATTGTCAGAAGATACCAGACTTCCTGTGGAAGGGGAGCTGGAAAAAGGCACAAAGATAGAGTTGAGACAGGCTCAGCTCTCAGACTCTACATTACAAGGCTTGAGGGAGGTAGCTAGGGAGGCGCCTGATTATTAAGGAAAAGGTGAGTCTGTGTATTGGAACAAAGGGTTACTTTACAGACAGTGGACCCCTGAAGGTGGGCTAGAAGGTGAGGTAATACATCAGTTGGTAGTGCCCAGAGCCTACCATCTGGCACTTCTAGCCATAGTCCATGACATTCTCTTTGCAGGCTGTATAGGCATAAAGCGTACCAAGAAATGTATTATGCAGAACATTTATTAGTCTGGGATTGCCATGGATGTAACAAGGCCAAAAAGTAAGCAAGGCAGGAGACAAGGTCAAAGCTCCTTTGATGTCTTTGCCTGTGATTGAGGGGCCATTTCAGAGGGTAGCTATGGATATTTTGGTGCCTCTGAGTACCCCAAATTCCACAGGGAAGAAGTATATACTGGTGGTAGTAGATTATGCTACTAGATACCCTGAAGTGGTGGCTCTGTCTTCCATTGAGGCAGAGAAGGTGGCAAATGCTTTGCTAGAGATTTTCAGCAGGGTAGGTTTCCCAAAAGAAATACTGACTGACAGAGGTGCCAATTTCATGTCAGACCTGCTGGCTTGTCTGTGGGAGCGCTGTGGGATGAAGCACCTAAAGACCACCCCTACCACCCCCAGACTAATGGTTTTGTGGAGAGGTTAAACTCTAAACTAAAGACCATGCTATGGGCATTTGCAGACCAGTTTAAAAGAGAGTGGGACAAATATTTGCCCCATCTGCTGTTTGTTTACAGAGAGGTACCCCAAGAATTCACTGGTTTCCCACCCTTTGAGTTGCTGTATAGGCATAGGGTGAGGGGACCTCTAGATTTGCTTCATGATGAGTGGAACAGCGTGAATCCCACAAGGAGTTTGTTGTGGCATTTGTCCTAAACCTCAGGACAAAGCTCAGGGAGCTCATGGGCTTGGCCAAAGAGCACCTGGCAGGAGCCCAACAGCAGAAAAAGTCTGGTATGACAGGAATGCTCAAGCCAGAGAGTATGCTGTGGGTCAGCAGGTGATGGTGCTCATTCCTGTCAAACAGAATAAGCTGCAGTCAGCTTGGGAAGGACTCTTCACAGTGGTAAGGGAGGTCAGTGATATTAACTATATGGTAGAACTGCTAAGCAGGAGGCAGGGGCACAAATTGTACCATGTTAACATGAAGAAACCTTACCATAATTGGGAGGCATTGGTCCTGAGTATTTGCAGTGGAGGACCGGAAGAATCTGAGGAATATCTGGTGACTGATCTCCTCAGTGAGCCTCAGACTGACACCTCAGTGGAACGGGTAGCAATGTCCCAGTGGCTATCCCCTACCCAGGTTCAGGAAATCTGAGCAGTGTTACAGGAGTCTGGGGACATGTTCACTGGGAAACCTGGATGCACCCAACTGGTGCAGCATCATGTGGTTACAGGACCCCAGAGACCTATCAAGCAGGCCCCTTACAGGGTGCCTGAGTGAGTCAGACAGACTCTGAGGGAGGAAATACAGGAGAATGTTGGAACTGAGAGTAATATAGGAGTTCAGCAGTCCTTGGGCTTCCTCAGTGGTGCTGGTGCCAAAGAAGGATGCAGCACCAGGTTCTGTGTGGACTACAGAAGACTAAATAGTCACACAGAGTCAACTGTTTACCCCATGTCTAGGACAGATGAAGTCTTAGAGTAGCTGTGTGGGGCTAAGTATCTGACCACTACTGATCTGACCAAGGGCTACTGGCAGGTACCCTTGCCTCCCAGCACTAGACAGACATCAACCTTTCTGACTCCTTTCAGATTGTATGAATTCACAGATATGCCCTTTGGGATGAAAAATGCCCTAGTGACTTTCCAGAAGCTGGAAGATCATATCGTAACAGGAGCAGGAGGATTTGCCCTTGCTTACCTGGATGATACTGCCATCTACAACCATTCCTGGCAAGAACACCTTCAGCATGTCAGGCAGGTGCGAGGCAGACTGCAAAGGACAGGGTTGACGATTAAGCCAAGTAAGTGTCAGGTGGGAATGGCAGAGGTCTCCTACCTGGGGCTTATATTCTGGGGAGTGATAATATCAGGGCAGATCCTGCCAAACTGGAAGCCATTCAGGCTTGGCCTGCCCCTGTTACTAAAACACAAATGGCATTCTTCGCGACAGATAGAAACTTTGTTCCCACTTATAGTACAATAGCTGCTCCCCTCACAGACCTGACAAGGAAAAACAGGCCAGATAAGTAATGTGGACCCCAGCATGTGAGCAGGCATTTCAGAAGCTTAAAGGAGCTTTGGAAGGATCATACTCTGTTAGCCAGTCCTGATTACAGCAAAGAATTTATGCTTGAAACCGTGAGGTGGGGGCTGTACTTAACCAGATTTCCTCAGAGGGAAAAGAGCACCCAGTGGTATATCTCAGCTGTAAACTCCATCCCAGGGAGGAATGTTATGCAGCTGTAGAAAAGGAATGTCTAGCCATAGTATGGGCACTGGAAAAACTTCTGCCTTATCTTTGTGGAAGGAAATTAATTGTAGTTACAGACCACGATCCATTAACATGGCTACATAGAGCCAACCAGCAAAATGCTAAGTTATTAAGGTGGAGCTTAGGACTGCAGGCATATGACATGACAGGACAACACCATAGTGGGGTCAGCAATGCCAATGCAGATGAGTGCTCAAGGTAGGGAATGGGGTAAAATATTCCCAGATAGGCTTATTTCTCTCAAGCCATGTTTTTCAAAGGTCACTTGAAAAATAAGCTTGAGTCCTCAAAGGAGGTAGAGGTGTGATGGTAGAAACTACTGCCAGCCATGCCAGGTGATGTAGTGCAGTGGATGTATGACTTGTGCCAGCACAGCTGGCTAGAATTTTGTAAATAATTATATGTTATTTGTATATCAAACTGATTTGTGCAGATGGTTGTGGTGAAAATGTATTCGTGAAGTTTGCTTGTGTCAAAACGAATCAACATTGCACCCTGCTGGAACAAAAAGAAATGTACATGTATTATTGTAACTGAATTAAATGTATATGTTTTAATAGAGGACACTGGGGCAGCAAAAGGTTAACAAGCTGGTTTATTTTAAGAAAAATAAGGGAAATGTAAATGAGCTGTGAAATCATTAAAACGGCATCCCACAGTGCTGAACAGGACTGGAGACATTACGTCTGGAAGAACACTTTGTTCATTAGCTCAGTAAAAGAGGGGAAGCTCCAGGGCATTGTCATAAACATTTAGATGTGTACCGTATCTATGCTTAATTCCTGTCTCAGCTTCAAAGGATATATTGTGGGACCCTAGAGTCAGGTGACCAGATGAGGTCATTCTGCAAGTCATCTTGGATATTATATTTTATAAGAAGTAATCTCTGAGAGGGAGCATTCTGTTTGGAAGCCTGACTAGAAAGACTACTCACGTATTTCATCTTGCCTTGTCCAAGTAAGTTATTAGGGAAAATTTCTTTAGATCAGTCAGGAATAAATATATAACAAGATTAGTTTATTACTGTCTTTCTTCCATCAATGTTATTTTTAATATTTCTTGTGGTTTGAACTCTGTGGTTTACTGTGAATATATATTCTTTTATTATTTATTATTGAATATATTTAAAACTTTTATTGTGGCTCATCCTTGTAAAAAGGGTTTAACCCTTGATAGTGCTTATATTTATTTGGTGACACTGTGTGGGTCACTCCAGAAGGCCTAGCTCTCTTGGTGAGCTACTACAATTTGTATTAGTATTAATATTACCCAATATAATTGGATACCCTTTGTTAAGGGCTTAGCATAGCTGATTGTGGAGTGTCTGGTGGTGGTAATAACTACCTTATAGTCTGGGCAGAAGGGGGCACAGCAGGTAAATCTGTGACAGCCTTTCCCAGGTGTGTGTGTGTGTGTGTGTGTGTGTGTGTGTGTGTGTGTGTGTGTGTATTGAAAAATCAAATCTCTCAATGTGTGTGTTTCAGCTACTTGGGCCAGGGACACGAAGCACAGAGTTTACAGAGAAGGTGCTGGAGGACTTGGCTTAGACACTTGGCTGAGGACCTAACCCTACAGCTGTACCAGTGGAGAGTCTTTTTGGGGACTGGGAGGGAGGCAGATATAGAGATCCAGACCCGGCGCTGAGTGTGTTCCTTGTATGCTCTTAAGGGAAATTCTGCTTGATGCACAGAGGTCTGCATCTGAAAATACTGAGTGTATCCATTTATACTCCAAGTGCACGTCCCTCTCCAGTGTCAGTGGTGAGGATTCAGGCTCCTTGATTACTGGCCCAATGTGGGGAAGTCACAGTCATTACATCAGCATTTTCTTTGTTTCTTTTGCTTTGTCCAGCAAAAGTAACCAAACCTGTTCTGCCACTAGAAAGGACAAGAACTTAACTGCACCACCTCAAAAACAACAGAGAGCACCAATACACAGGATATCACCATATATCGCTATAGTATGGATTTTTAAGCCTACCTTCTCTTCACAGATTTATTCTTAACCATGTGCATTTTAATGCCTGCACTCTCTTCTAATGAGCTACTACTTTGAAGTGGATTGCCATTACATTTTATGACCTGCCTGCACTGATTAGTCCCAAATAGGCATAGCTTGTTTTCAGAGAAAATTTGTTATGGTATTCATACTGGCTAGAGGTAACATCTGAAATGGTTAATCCCATTAATGTCATGATGCATTTTGTAGGACAAGGAACCAATTTGCAATACAAGAGTGTTCAAGTCCTTAACACCTTACAAGAATAGCTAGTAAAATGTGAATGTGAACACACAAAATTTGCATCTTGCTGTTGTATAGTGTAATAAAGTACAACAGGCTTATGCTCTATAATGCTATAAATCAAGGCATAGCATAGGCAAATGTTAGTAAGTTTGGATGTGTTATGCAGGTATTGACTCCTAGCTCATAAAAGTGGATTCAGTGACCACTGAGGTATCTCTATAGCATAATATTATGATGAACAGCAAATTTCTGTGGCCTCACTTACCTACAGCACTCTAATGTCCTTTGATGGACATGCTGTTTAGTTTTGATAATTTATGTATATAATAAGCACAGTGATTTGGTGAATCGCCACTGGTTTGTGTTGTTTAGTCATCACACACTACACCTGTCTGCATAGCTGTCATGCTTCAGTGGACATGTCCGTGCATACGCAGTATTTTTGTACATATAAAGTGCTAACCCAGCATAATGCAAATGCCATTATAAATATCTGCATATGTATCACACTGACAAATTGTTCAGTTATAGCAGTGTAATGCATACTATATAATGCACCTGGGCAGGGGGTCTGCCTTACACATAAGGAGTGCATATCACTGTCAGTGTAATTTCTGTGTGGGCACTGTCATTAATTCTGCATTTTGTTTGTTACTATACTGCAGTTGTGCAACCGTGGAGTTAAAATATACAAGTTTTTGTGCAAAAGAGGTGAATCTCACCAGATGAGGGAGTTGAAACAAAATGCTTTGCTTTGTTCATTTCATCCAGTTGTATAGTTGATTGGTTGGTTTCATGTTGAAACTTCAAAGAAGTGAGACTTGACAAGATGTAGCAGAAAAATCAAGGAAGATAACAATAAAGTGTGAAAGCAGGAGAGGGTCTAGCCTCAGCATGTATGTGATATTGGAAAGACAAGCGGGGAGGAAAAAAGTTTTAGATTCCTCTGATGCTTCTGCAACAAGATAATGTGAGAAGGAGAGCATGGGTACTGTGAAACTGATTTCCATCCTCTCTGCATTGGGCATTGCAACTAATGGAAAACATGCAGTTTTAGCTGCATATCCTGCTACTGGGTCTATGAATAACATTGTAAGATTGAAGATCATTTACTCTTCATAGAAACAGCCTTATAATATTACATTGGGATGAGGAGATATCAGGTGGTCTATGCCGTACACATTTGTAGCTGGGAGAATGTAGGGTGATGATAGCTACCTAATGCAGTTCAGGGGACGTTGTAAGAAAAGGTGAAGTATGAGTAGATTTCAGCAAGTGATACTGCTACCAATTTTTTTAACACCCCCCCCCGACAGAATTGTCCATGCATTCTAAGGACCACTTACTAAGTTGGCCACTGCCCTTTCTCTTGACCAATAGATTACACTGTATATGCTGGTTAATTAGTCTTCCTGGCTGACAGGTTTCTGCATTCAACAAATGAAAGATAACCTGTTCTTCTTCATACCTCTCTGCTAATTGCTCTGTATGTGCTGTAAACTGATTGCCCTCTCTGTTATAATTTGACCTGAGGTAGGCAGGGTCACTCTAGTAGAATGTATTACTAAATATCCACTCACTATTCTCTCCTCTTTCACTGAGTCACCACCTTCACTACAGTGCGGGGTGGGGTATACATTTACAGTGTAGACACTCTGGAATTAGGTCTCAACCTCATAACTCAAGAATCAGCGGCAAAGCCAAAAAATAATGAGAGACAGAGGCTTAAGTTCAGGGATATATGTTAAATATTTCTGTTATGCAGTTGCTAAAATAACAGGTTTTGCATTAATATGCCATTTCCAGAGGATATGAAGTCCAAAAGTCAAATATTTGTCATGTTTTAAACTACAAACTTTACAAAGAACAGACCAGAAATATGATTTGAAGTCATAGCCAGTTGAGAGCTATAAGCTTGAAGAGCCTCACTACTTATACTGATTAGCAAAGCTTGCCTGAATAACTGGGAACGGCTTTATTATACCAGCATGTCAGACTGTTTGTTATGGATGTACTAAGTTCTGCACGGCTTAACTATTGACAAATTCATGATCATGTAAAGTTAGCTGTGTTACACAAAAAAAAAAAAAAACAGTTCTGTGAATGCCATCCTCTGTCATTAAATGATGATGTCACACCAAAAACAGCAAGGATCAGTTATAAATTTCAAATTTATTGAACACTCCTCTGAGTAAGACATATGCTGTCTATGGTACAGCTATGGAAGTCATTCTGTGTTATGAAAGCATGGCAGTTACATTGTTGTCCTTAGAACTCATGCCTTTCCCCTTCAATCTTTGATCTCTCCATAACTTCTTTGGTGTAAATACTCTATTTATTAATAAAAATAGAATCAGGACCTACCAAATGAAAAATTTACTGGCCTGCACTCAATATTTTCCAGTGTTCTTGAACCAAGTTCCTACTGGCATGTCTACCCATTATGTATCTTAAAACTAAAATACACAATAGATAATCATAGCTTCATAGGTTCATAAGTTGGTACTAGGCTACCGACCCTAGGGCCTATACAAGCCTAGCCATAACAATTCCCTGGCTATTTCGTCCCACACTATTTACTTCCCTAGACCCCTGTCTAGCAGGGCGACTGACGTGATCCCCTGGGTGAATTTCCTTTCTCCCATCCAATCGTCAATGTTCCTTTTGAAGAGGGCCAAAGAGGTGCTTTGCTTGACATGTATGGGAAGTCTATTCCAGAGTCTGGGGAGTCTCTGGGTCAGGAACCTGTTGGTAATACAGAAATTTATACCTAATTTTGAGAGCTTGTCTACAAACCTCAAGTTGGGTATTGTGCTGAATGCTTTGGCCAGGTCAAGGTAGGCAGTATGCACTATTTTGAGCTCATCCATTGCTTTCATGACCTTCTCAAAGAAGTCCACCAGGCTGAGTAGTCATGACCTGCCCTTGATGAAAGCAAACTGTGTTGGATCTAATGTCTGAAGATTTCATATGTCATTATTTATCTTAACCATGATTAGTCTTTCCAAGGCCTTACATATGAGACTAGTCAGTTTTATGAGTCAGTAGTTTCCTTGATCAATGGATAGCCCCTCCTTACAGAGGGAGATTGACTTGATACAAATCTTGTCTTGGGGTTAAGATTGAATAGTACTTCTAGTGGCCCTGATATTCCATATTTCATGCTTTAAGGAGGCATTCTGATATAATATTGGGTCCCATCAATGCAATGTTTTTGGCCTTAGAAAGTGCATTGAGGCCCCATTTCCTAGTTATAGTTGGAGTAGTTATGGTTATGGGCATTTCTTGAGAGGTATCTGGGGAGAAAGCATGGTAAAATCCAAGGTGAATTTATTTGCAAGTAGATTTGCTACATCCTCTAATACAGTATAGGTCTCTCCATTTACAATTAGCTTGGCACATTGCTGTGTATTGCATTTGAGGTTTTGGACATAGCTGTAGAATGTCTTATGGTTGTCTTTAGCCTATGAGGCTACTTCTATCTTAGGTTTAGCTTTGGTAGACTTAATTAGTCCCCTGAGTTGTTTATTTAGTATTATGAGGGAATTCTTGCCTTGCAAGGCATTGTATTTACTATTTTGGCCTTGATTTTCTTTCTTTTGTTACACAACATATTGATGTTGGGATTCCACAAGAATGTTTTGTTTTTTGAGTTTGTCTTGTGCTTATTTCTGGTAAGTACCAATGCCTCTATGCAGTTGTTTGGAAGATCTTCAAAATTTGCCAGGGTGTCACTTAAAAGTTGGAAGTTTGCACTGAAATAATTCCTAAACATTCCAAGGTAATCTGGTGTCCCAGGTTCTTATTTTAATTTTGAAGGAGACAGCTTTATGATCCGACCTGACTAGTGAGGATGTGGTGTGAGCGACAGGGTTGATCTGCAGCAAATCTAGGGATTTTATTATTATGTGAGTTCCAGTTTAGACAGAAGATTGGATTGGAGGTTTTTGAGGGTTGGGGCATCATAAAATAGGGTGGGAATTGGGAAACTTATGAATGAGAGAGTTTAGATTCATTTGTGAGTAATTTTGTGTACCTTTAGAGCAGGCCCAGTTTTTGATGAGTCTTTTTGATGCACTTTTGAATGCTGAGATAAAATTTTAGTTGATCATCATTACTGATACCCAGTAGTTTTATGTGAGGTTCTACCGAGATAGTAGTCTTGTTGAGGGAGGTGACAGTGGAGGTAGTTTTGTGCTACTGGAGTGGTTTTTTGGAGGAAGAGGAGGTGTTTGGTTTTTTTAGGGCTGAGTAGTAGTTGGTTACTTGTTTCATCTGAGTGGAGTGATTGTTGGGTAAGGGTGAGGAAGTGAGAGATATTGTCTGAGCAGGAGATAATTGTAGAGTCATCAGCATATTGTATTAGAGATGATTGAAGACAGGAAGTGTAGACATTGTTTGTAAAAATGTTAAATAGTAGTGGTCCAAGAATGGAGCCTTGGGGGACACCTGTTTGGACTGGGAGGAAGGGGGAAGGGCCTGTGAGCCATTTATCAGACTGTAGTCTGTTGCAGAGGTAGCTAGAGAACCAGCAAAGTGCAAAGTTGGAGAGATTAAGGTTAGTTTAGACAGAAGTAATTTGTGGGAAACAGTGTCAAAGGCCTTAGAGAGGTCAAAGAAAAGACAGTAGACTAACTTATTGTTGTCACAAAATTTAGTGATAGACATGTCTGGAGGATATTAGTGCAGTAGATGTGCTGTGGTTAGGGTGAAAGCCATGTTGGGTACAGGTTAGGAGGTTTTCTTGTAGAAGATGATCAAGGAGCTGCTTATGAATGAACTTTTCAAGTATTCTTGATATGGGAGACAGAATGGCTACAGGCTTGAAATTAGAGGGGGCAGTAGAGTTTCCACCTTTGTGTAAGGGTATGACGTAAAATTTCTTCCACATTTCTGAGACTGTGTTTTCTTGGATCGATCTATTGATTAATATGGAGACAGGATATGCAATACAATTTGCAACACATTTAAGGAATAGAGGAGGTAAGTTATCAGTGGATGGTGAGCATGTTTTTAGTTTACTGAGAAAAGATCTAATATAAACAGTAGGGACAGGTTTAAGCGAAAAGGAGGTTGTGCAGGTCGATGGAGAGGTAGTGGGATAGGTACTATTATCTTTTTTTATTACATTTTTGATTTACTCAATAAACAAGGAGTTAAGAAAGGTGGCAGTATCTATGGGAGAGCTGTTAGGCCAAGGGTTTGGTGTACAAGTAATGTCTGGATGCAATAGCTTGTTGATATTGTGCCACAAATTTTGAGGGTTGGAGTGAGGGTTATTTAGTGGGTTAGAGTAGATTTTTTTTTATCGAGGTTGACCTGTTTTTTGGTTAGATTACTGATTTCCCAATAGCTTTGAAGATGAGCAGGGGATTTGGTTTTATTCCAGTTTTTCCATGCACTTTCTCTCTTGTGCATAAGGCTACAAGTGTATTTTGTTAAACAGGGAGCGAAGTTGACAGAGTCCAGGAATTTTGTGAGAGCAAGTCTGAGGTTCTGTAAGATTCCCAGTTTATAGTGGGGTAGTTGAAGTATCCATGAATATGGTCTTCAGTTGACTAGAAAGTCACACAAATTCATTAAAGTAGCTACTATGGATTTCCTGGATCATAGGGATCTATAGTTTACAAAGATATGGTATGGGATTTTGCTTTTGGTGAATTTATGTTCAGGAGCATAAGCATGTCATACTACTTGGCCTGCCTTGAGGTTCAATTGTTTTTGATCTAAATTGAGACACCCCCACATTTTATCCTTTCCTGTGCAGTAGCTAGTCTAAATACATGGAAGTCATTACAGCTCTGCACTGCTGGGGTGCTGTCCACGTATTTAAACAATCTTTCAGTAACTGCACATGCATCTACATTCTCTAGGGTTAGAAGAGCATGCAGGGAATGGAGGTTTTGTTTTGATTCTTGGGTTTAAGCAGTATTACTTTTACATAATTCTGAGGTGATTAAGCTGTGCTGGATAGATTATCAGGTTGACTATGCCTGAAAAAGGCACTATGGTGTGGACAAGGTTTTAGCCAGTATTTGAAAGTGTAGAAGGGTCAAGTGCAAACCATCCCTAGTGAAGCATAGTGGTCTGTCAACCATATCTTTCCACTACAACAAATACTGCACCCCCTTTTAATGACACCAAAAACAAATTCAATTATTCAAATCAATTTTTTTTTTGTTTGTATTGTGGCATCATTCTTGGAGAAGGTAGAATGCTGTACAATGCCAGGATCTTACCTGCCTGAGGCATGTAGTCCAAGAAATCCAGTATGTCTCTCTTCATATGGTCTAGGGAGATACATCTCAGGTCATTTACTCCCACATGGACCATGACTGAGTCATACTAGTACTTCTGTTCAGTGACATGAATGCATGCTTGACCTGAAGACCCAAACCCCCTGATAGGCAGTTGACCATAGCATTCTGCTTACTCAGCCTTGTGAGTCTCCCTTGACTAAAATGTGTGATTGTATGGTGGTATGTCTTATGGGGTTAGGTGTAGAGACACTGTGAGTTGATGCTGAGTGTGCCATGGTGGGTGCTGCTTTGGTAGTGTGTTTTTGAGGGTGTTGATGGTACTTATTGTAATTACTGTATCTGGGAGGCCTTTGAGATTTAGGCTAGGGTAGCATAATTTAAAAATACTCAGCATACATGGGTCTATGAGCTTATCTTAATGTATGTGTGGCAAATGTTGTGTAGTGCTATTTGCTTCTGACAACCTGTTTGGTATTTGTAGTGGCTGCAAGTGAGAGTCTTGCCTCCAGAGACAGTGTATCAGTACATCTTTCACATATAGCATTATATTGCTTAAGAATAAGGTTGCTGTCAGAAAATAAAAGATAATTTTTGCATTGGCTCAGTTTGTCCATTTCTATCAGGCTGCCTACACAGAAAGGAAAGTACAGATCCACAGTTCCAGGTATAAGTACAATGTGACAGTGGTTTACAGGGGAGAAGGGTACCAAGGGATTCTATGCTCCTGTTTGTCTAACAACCATGTGGGGCAACAGATTTGTGAGGATACTTGATTGTATTTCAAGATAAAAATATCCACTTTTATGGAGCATCTTATCAATCTCAAGAAAAGTTATAACAAAAAAATTGGAAAAATTAATCTACTCCCTCTTTTAATGAATTTATTAATATTGCATCAGAAGTTTGTCTGTTGGAACTTATTACCATTGGATCAAGAACCCCAGAATTACTTCATCATACAACATGTAGAACAATCTTAAAGAGCTACTAAATAAATATTTTGTGATTTTTTATACATACTTTAACTAATGACATTTATCAGAACTCTCATTGTTTAAATAGACACTCTTGTAAATAGTTGTATTGTTTTTTAAATCAATTGTTTTTCTTTTTCATACAATCTGATTTATATTTCTATTTAAATTAAGTGTTATTATGCTCTTATTTGTTTAAATTTTAATAAAAAACATTAAAAAGTTGACAGTATAAAAAAGGAATGCATTTCCTAACATGTTATTTCATATTACATCTGCTTATCATCAAATTCAGCCAAAGGCATTTAACAACAAAACTCTTCCTTTGCCAAATTTATCGATTCTCCAAAATCCATAACAATTTCTATTTTTCTAAACTGCTAGCACCTAAACACCATATTAAGTTTACTTGACATCTATTCTTCAAAAATCCATAAGAATTTCTATTTTCCTAAATATGTAGCACCTATGTAGCATGGAGGCTTAAGTTTACTTGACATTTTTGTATATTGCTTAGCAATAAGATGGCGCTGGGGTGCCTTCTGTGTGGAATCTGCATGTCCTCCCTGTGGTCGCGAGGGTTTCCTCCAGGTGCTCCGGTTTCCACCCACATCCCAAAGACATGCTGCAGGTGGATTGGACACTCTAAATTGGCCCTAGGTGTGTGTGTGTGTGTGTGTGTGTGTGTGTGTGTGTGTGTGTGTGTGTGTGTGTGCCTTCTGTGGAAGGTTGGGCGCCGGGCTGGCAACTCGACACTGTAAAACTCCACTGCCAATCATGAGCGGACAGGTGATCCGCTATGGCGACCCCTAACCGGGAAAAGACGAAAGAAGAAGAAGAAGAAGATGGCATATGCTCCTTGGATCATTTTTGTTGGTAACTTAAAAAATGTAGATGGGTACCGACTTGAACATATCGAGCCTAAATGTTTTAGCTCATATTAATGGAATTGCTTAGCTGCCCATTTCCTGGAAAACACAACAGTGAAGTACATACATGTAATTTATTTATAAATATGAACTCATTATTTTGTAGACTCATGAAACAGTACAGTCTAAATGAAACGTGTATCCTATTTCAACCTACTGGCAATAATTCATATATTTTATTAGCTGTAATGTTGATATATTTGTCACAATACCAATTATTCGAGAACAAAATAATTCTGGATTATATTTTGAAACATCTAAAATCAACAAATGAACTTGTATACCTATTTAATTACACAAAATCTTTTTACCTATGATAAACATGATAATGAATGTTATAAAATCCAAAGTCTTAATGATATTTCATACAAATCCACATTAAAATTAACTCAACTGTTACACTTATCATTAATATCAAAACGGTATACCAATGTCTATATATTAATCATAAAATATAATTATGTTTATTATTTTTCCTTATTGTGGGCATCACACAATCTTGACAAAAACATTTAGATCTCAGCTAATAAATACATCACTCCTACTATACTCATTTTATGATTGTATGTAATGCATATGCCTCTCCAAATAAAAAAAATACGTACAGTTCAGACATTTGGGAAATTATTGCACCTACAATACTAATACTGCTGACATTTTATACATCTTTGGGGAAGAGGAAGGTATGAAGAGAATAACCTGGAAATTTCTAGTGCAACATATCCCTCCAAAACACAATCAGCTTTGTTTTATATTATATGTAGTAATATTTTTACTGGTAAAATTAGACATCATAGAACACTAGACAGATTTAATCTATGTGCCTTGAGATGGATTTAAAATATGATAAAAATATATAAAAGCGTGCAAATATATTAGTCTGGCTGAGCTATTAGCGAGCTGTTTCATGTAGTCCAAGTTGTAGGGTTTGATTGCTTTCACTTCAGTTTGCCTACTGTATGGTCCATAAGCAAGTCAGTTGCCCATATAATAGTCCCGTGTTGCCCATGAAAAGGGACAGTTGTGAGCATTTGGCTTACATAGTTAACAAATATATAAAATAAAAAAAATACTGCCAACGTTTAATTAAAAACAAACTTTCCATTTTAAAAAATGCTGGAGAGAAAATCAAACTTTATGATGGAAACTAACAATATGAGTAACCACTTATTATTCTTTATTTCAGATTCCATGTTAATTTAAAGATTATACCGTTTCCTGTTTTGTGAATATAAATGCTATTTTACACATACAGACAAGAGAACCTTAAACTGAGACAGTGATTTGATAAAACTCTTTTCCTGATAGTTTTGATTTTCAACATCTATATGACTGTAACTGTAATAAAAACACCGAAAAATGTTCTTGTACTCACAAAGAATCTTGCCGCGTTTTTTTTTTTTTTTTTTTGTATATAGTTTTTATTTTTGGTTGCACCTTATTGCAGGTGACTTATATTTATCTCTGAGGTTCTGTGTTTTTGTTTGCTTTTAAAACTCAAAGATTCAGTAAAAACATACTTGAGAAAAAAGCAACCCTAAGAAGGCATGAACTACCCCTGACAAAGCCAAACTGTGAAGTGTCTAGAGTTTGAAACTTATAGTTTGCTCTTGTTGAGTAGGTACGTAAGACTGATGGGCCTACAGTGCAGGCATGGGCAAACTACGGCCCGGGGGCCACATGCGGCCCATTAAACGTTTTGATTTGGCCCGCCAAGGCACCCCTTCATTTCCGATTTTTCGTCTTTTTTTAGACTTTTTCATTTTTTGTGGTTTTGGAGCTGACGTCATTACTTGCGCGATGACGTCAGCTCCGTCAGCCTGTCGGAATTAAGATCAAGGGACATGCGGGAGCGCGTCTGTTTGAATAATGGGACTGCCCGCCGTTTTGGATTTAAGCTCAACGGACTTTTACACCATAAAACTGCAGAGTTTTCCAGGCAGAATGGGAGTTGCTGCACAGCTTGCATTGAAGTTTTCTTTAAGGTAACAAATGTGTGTGTGTGTGTGTGTGTGTGTGTGTGTGTGTGTGTGTGTGTGTGTGTGTGTATGCGATCGGAGAGAGAAAGTGAGTGAAATTAGTGAATGCAGATTTGAAAGGTGAAGAGTGTGTGTGTGTGTGTGTGTGTGTGTGTGTGTGTGAGCGATCTGCTTCATTATCTATTCTCTTGCCTTATCCTTCAAAAAAAAAAGAAATGATCTGACTGCTTAAAATAAGTAAAATGTGCATTCTCTCCACATCACTAGGCACTCCATTGAATATTTGTACTTTTAGTGTGTTCCCAACAGTTGGGTTGTCACACTGAACTGCACTATAGTTTGGTTGCTTTGCTTGCTTAATATTCATCACAGACTCGGCCTCCCATTCTTTATCAGCCCCTTCCCACAAGAAATGTCTTTCTTTCAACTTTGGACATTTCCTTCCTGCTCATGTTGGTTCTTTAAAGTATACTACTGTAGTTTTCCTTTCATTTGTACAACTGCATTGTACTCCAGTCCAGATGCAAATGTACATTAAATGCACAGACCCCAAATCTGTCCCCTGACAGCTATAGTTATACAGCATGTTTATGAAAAGTTCTCCAGGCATGTCTAGTGTAATGCAGTTCAAATAAAGTGAAATATGCTGTACATTTATGAGATTTAAAAATTTTTTTTTTATTTATGTGGTTATGGATTGCTTTTCTGTCACAGCAATGGAACAGCATATGATGAGAAATCAAGTCCTGTTTATTAAAGTGAATGTCAGGGATTTCTGTAGTGAGATTGAAGAAGAGGGAGGAAGCAAATACCTTAATTTGAATTATTGCATTTTATATAACCCATTAAACAATCAAGATCTGAAAAATTACACATTGAAATAAAGAAATTTAAGTCTTCAGTTTAAACACATTTTTAATCATAACACTGAAAGATGCATTGCAATAACTTTTCTTCATTTCATTGGAAATTAAAGCACATGTTTTCTCCATATCCCAAGATGTGTATTTTTCCCCCAATGAGGTGATGTTTTCAAAGCATGCCATCTATCTGCTCCTGTTCCGGCCCCTTTGTCAAATGTTAGAACTCAATGTGGCCCACGAATCAAAAAGTTTGCCCACCCCTGCTACAGTGTATAGTTACCTGGGACATCAGAATGGCTACCCTTATGGAAGGGGATGACTTTGACATTTCAATTTTCTGCCAATACATTTCCTGTGGAAAGACATTGACGATGTTTAAGATATGTTTTGCTAAGTGATATGTTAAGCTTATCAGTAAGAATCTAGGTATGTTGACTGGCACACAGAGTTATTATTATTATTATTATTATTATTATTATTATTATTTACATATTTATTTTTTGCCTTGGAGAGCGTGGTTGAGACTTGATCAAAATTGCTGATAGGGCATTTGTCATGAGCTGATACGGGGAAAGAAAGCATATAATTGGTGCAGTGAAATGAGAGATGACATTTGTGGCTAAGATGTTAACTATGGATTTTTCATCCATATGGTTAGTATAATTTGCAATGAATTCAGAATATGGTAGGTTATTATTCCAGATTTAACTTGCTTACAGCTTTATTCAAATTAGCAAAGTAATCGTCAAAGAACAGTAAAATAGAACTTAATGCAAGAGAAAAGAAATGAAAGAAACTTTAAAAACTCATGTAAAACAAAGTAATACAACTAGGTTAATCAGAGGTGCTGTATGTTAAGTTGTGTACATTTCCACATGGAAAAAAATCAAACACCTTATGTATGATCTTATTTTACATCAGGAATAAAAAAAATTAAAGTTACAATTTTATTTCAATTCTTGTATAACTCCATCTTCTACTTGTTGCAGAAACTGTTAGGTACTCAGCATACAGGACTTCCCATCAGTCTTTCTTTACAAAGAGAGATTAATCTCTTAAACCACTGCTCTTCTGCAACAGCCTTGTTAATAAACATACTTGGGTGTGCCAAGTTGCCATCATCTAGGTACTTGACAGACACTGAAAACTCACTGATCCTTTGCTTAATATCAGTAGCCAATGCACCTGTACTTACACTGCATAGCAAGGTACTGTCACATTTTCCTTCTGGGGTGTCTGCTGACTTTTTAGTATCTCTGCTTGACTTGAATTCTTATTTGAATACATTTGTCACTTTCAGTTGCCTCAATATCCCACAACTGCTTTACTTGCTCTGCAAGACTGTATTGATCTTCTTTCTTAACTGCCACGTCTTCGGTTCTCTCTTTCATTTTCTGTGCATGTACTTTAACAGCTGCCTGAAGGGCAATTTGTAGCTTTGTTTTAGCCTGAGAAGATGAAACCAGATGTTCTAATCCACTTTTGATGTTTCCAGAGTCACCATGTTTGCTAATGTGAAGTCAAGATGATTGGACATCACCCACAATCTCGTAGCCAGAGTAGTGAGAGGTCATGTCAGAGGAGGAGTCACAGCTGGTCCGTTAAAGGGAACGACATAAAGGCAGAGATAAAGAGAGGGCAAGAGAAAAAGAAAGGGAGAAAATTCCAGATTTAACTTGATAAAGATTTGAAATTTCAGGGCCCTCTACGGTGAGTCACAAAACCCAGAGACCGACTGGCTGAATAAATAAATGTATGTATATTAAGTCTGAGATGGCCATTTCCTGGAATATTTCCTTTTCTTCAAGGTATAGCAATCACTGAGTTGGTATATATAGGTTTGGGAGGTGTGGAGGGGTTTCCCCTACATATCAAGGGGTTCAGAAGGTCTTTCTCCCATACAAAAAAGAAGTTCAAAGGAGAAGAGCAATGTTCAAAATTCAATCTTCTTTTGGTATTTTAGTCTATTCGGCTTGTAGGGTGATTGGAGCAGATTTCAATGGGCATGTTGGTGAAGGGAACAGAGGGGATGAGGAAATGATGGGTAGGTATGGTGCTAAACAAAGGAATGCAGAAGGTCAGATGGTAGTGGATTTTGTGAAAAGGATGGACATGGCTGTGGTGAATACGTATTTTAACAAGAGGGAGGAGCATATGGTGACATACAAGAGTGGAGGAAGATGCACACAGGTGGATTATATCTTATGTACGAGGGCCAGTTTGAAGGAGATTGGAGACTGTAAAGTGGTGACCAGGGAAAGTGTAGTTACTAGTTAGGCAGCATAGGATGGTGGTTTGTAGGATGATGTTGGTGATCAAGAAAAGGAGGAGGAGTGTGAGGGCAGCACCAAGGATCAAATGGTCGAAATTGAAAAAGGGTAATTGTGAGGTGGAGTTCAGGGATGAGTTAAGGCAGGCACTGGGTGGCAGTGAAGAGTTACCAAATAGCTGGGTAACTACAGCAGAGCTAGTAAGGGAGATGGCTAGAAAGGTGTTTGGTATGACATCTGGACAGAGGAAGGACGACAAGGAGACATGGTGGTGGAATGAGGAAGTACAGGACAGTATACAGAGAAAGAGGCTGGCAAAGAAGAAGTGGGATTGTCAGAGAGATGAAGAAAGTAGACAGGAGTATAAGGAGATGAGGTGCATGGCAAAGAGAGAGGTGGCGAAGGCTAAGGATAAGGCACATGAAGAGTTGTATGAAAGGTTGGACACTAAGGAGGGAGAAAAGGACCTGTACCGATTGGCTAGACAGAGGGACCGAGCTAGTTAAGATGTGCAGCAGGTAAGGGTGATAAAGGATAATGAGGGAAACATACTCACAAGTGAGGAGAGTGTGTTGAGCAGATGGAAAGAGTACTTTGAGGGGTTGATGAATGAAGAGAATGAGAGGGAGAGAAGGTTGGATGATGTGGCGATAGTGAATCATGAAGTGCAATGGATTAGCAAGGAGGAAGTAAGGATAGCTATGAAGAGGATGAAGAATGGAAAGGCTGTTGGTCCAAATGACATACCTGTGGAAGCATGGAGGTGTTTAGGTGAAATGGCAGTGGAGTTTTTAACCAGATTGCTTAATGAAATCTTGGAAAGTGAGAGGATGCCTGAGGAATGGAGAAAAAGTGTTTTGGTACCAATTTTTAAGAATAAGGGTGATGTGCAGAGCGGTAGTAACTACAGAGGAATTAAATTGATCAATCACGGCATGATGTTATGGGAAAGAGTAGAGGAAGCTAGGTTAAGAAGGGACGTGATGATTAGTGATCAGCAGTATGGTTTCATGCCGGGAAAGAGCACTACAGATACAATGTTTGCTCTGAGACTGTTGATGGAGAAGTACAGAGAAGGTCAGAAGGAGTTGAATTGTGTTTTTGTAGTTTTGGAGAAAGCATATGACAGGGGGCAAGGAGGGGAGTTGCGGTATTGTATGAGGAGGTTGGGAGTGTCAGAGAAGTATATAAGAGTGGTACAGGATATGTACGAGGGTAGTGTGACAGTGGTGATGTCTGCAGTTGGAGTGATGGATGCGTTTAAGGTGGAGGTGGGATTACATCAAGGATCAGCTCTGAGCCCTTTTCTATTTGCAATGGTGATGGACACAGGTTGACAGACGAGATCAGACTGGAGTCCCAGTGGACTATGATGTTTGCAGATGACATTGTGATCTGTATAGAGAAGGGAACAGGTGGAGGAAACCTTGGAGAGATGGAGATATCCTCTAGAGAGAAGAGGAATGAAGGTCAGCAGGACTAAGACAGAATATATGTGTGTGAATGAGAGGAAGGATAGAAGAATGATGAGGATGCAAGGAGTAGAGATGACTTAAGTGGATGAGTTTAAATACTTGGGATCAATAGTTCAGAGTAATGCTAAGTGTGGAAGAGAGGTGAAGAAGAGAGTACAGGCAGGATGGAGTGGGTGGAGAAGAGTGTCAGGAGTGATTTGTGACAGACGAGTACCAGTAAGAGTGAAAGGGAAGGTCTACAAGAGGGTAGTGAGACCAGCTATGTTATATGGGTTGGAGACAGTGGCACTGACAAAAAGGCAGGAGTTAGAGCTGGATGTGGCAGAGTTAAAGATGTTAAGATTTGCACTGGGTGTGACAAGGGTGGACAGGATCAGGAATAAGTATATTACAGGGTCAGCCCAGGTTGGAAGGTTTGGAGACAAAGCCAGAGAGGCAAGATTACATTGGTTTGGACATGTTCTGAGGAGGGATGCTGAGTATATTGGCAAAAGATGCTAAGGATGAAGCCACCAGGTAACAGGAAAAGAGAAAGGCCTAAGATAAGGTTTATGGATGTAGTGAGAGAGGACATGCAGGTGGTTGGTGTGACAGAGCAAGATGCAGAGGACAGGAAGAAATGGAAACAGATGATCCACTGTGGGGACCCCTAATGGGAACAGCTGAAAGAAGATGATGAATCTATTCGGCTTGTCAGCACTAGGTATTTTGAATGTCAACATTTGAATAAGGGAGCCTATGATTATCTTTATTGTCTGTGGCTATTTTGTGCTTGTGGGCACCCTTGGGGTTTATCATAATATCCTTGAGTACCTGACTAATTTGTTTTTGCCTGGACTGTAGGCCAGCAACATTGATTTGATTCCTAGATCTGGATGCTGAAGAAGATAGAGGATTAGGGATGGAGTGAGGAGCTGCTGAGATCTTGCCAGTACTGGGGTTGAGGGTATCAAACCTAAAAGTACCAACATGTTGATAGTTAAACGTTGTAGCTTCTGAGCAGGAATGAAATGCTCATTCTTTACATCCAGATGATACAGGTTTGTGCTACCATATACCTGTAAAAAACCTTCATGTTACTGGTTGAGAGTTTTACTTTGTACTTGCTACGCTCCTTGATGCAAATAAAATAAGTGCAAATAAAAATCTATTATGTCTGCCAGGATGATGACCATGATGTATTTGGCATTTACCTCCCCTGCTAAAGCTCATAACTGGCAGAAGAGGAAATGGACTCACTCAGCAGGAATGCAGTTACATTTATGGTCTTTTTCAGAAATATTTCCATAAATATGGTATTTATAGTACAGATATCTTTTCCTTATGTTCAGTAGTTTGCAGAACAACTGGACCCTTTTATTAATCATGAAATCTTTGAAGGTTCAGTTGAAGCTGTTTTCTTAAGTATGTTTACCCAAGGGTTTTATTCTCACATGTCCAGGTAAATGTTTCTTGCCTTCAGTGTTTCTTCTTGATAGTAATTCCTGCTCACTTAGAAAGTTCAAGAAGTCTTCACAGTCAAACAATCTTACCACTACTCTTACAGTACTGAGACATGATTAGAGGACAGTGGAAGAAGAGAAATGTCAGTCACACGTCCTGTTTTAGGCTCACAGCATGTCCCTCACATCTTCTCTATCAGATACCTTTTGCTATAGCATTTATTACTTCTCTTCCTGCAGCATATCTTCAGTCTCTATCTTCTTGTTTTCTAAAGTACCTTTTATCCAGCCACACTAACTCCTCCTGGCAGCTCTTAGACAGGAATGGTCCTTGAGACTGCAGATTATAGTACCACTACAGGGGTGTGGCTCATAGGAACAGACAGCACAGGTACAGGAATGTTATATTATGCAGGTGACATAAGGATACTAAAGGAAATTTAAGTTGGCATGATGTTTCTGAGTTAAAAAAATTAGGTTAGTACATTCAGATTAAATATCTTAAAGAATCAATAAAATAAGAAATAATATTTATAATTTCTGTGACTATCAGCAATGATTTTGGATTGTACCAGCTTGGAATGCAGTAACATTAAGTTACAAAAATTATCTTTGCAACATATTGCATGCAGTGAAACTGAACTTCAGAAGTGATGGTTAAAGATGTGTTCTCAATGAAATGGTGCATTAGTATGTGTCTGCTTTACTAAACAGCAGCATTACTGAGATATTTTCTCTCTCTATCTTGATGATTATTAGTGTCCCTCCTTACTTGCAGCTTGCTCCGTTAGTCTGTTAATTTCCAGGGAATGAGAGTCATACACTTCAGTCATTCCTCCTAGTGGGAGAGCTGAGCAGCATAGAGCAGAGCCATCACCTGACTGAGTCCAGTAGATTTTGTGCACTGAGGAAGGGCTGTAACCACCCTGTGCATGTCCAGTGCCTCCCATGGATTAAAAATGCAATGGACATCAGCAAGGACATTTCACTTGCATCTACAAATGATGTAACCGATCAGGACAGGATAGCCCTATCTCCATAACCTCAAAGGCAGCACTACTATAGACTCCTTGGTCTCAACGGAGAAGTCTGCAATGGGCAAATTCTGGATCAAATACCTTACCCCTGCTTCTGCAGAGAGGTCTGTCAGCAAAGCTGTGTCACTCCTTTCTTCTCCTACACCTGCTCTAGAAGGTGACCAAGCTGCTAGCTGAACACAGATCACCTAGCTTATCCTCAAGGCATCATCTCACTGCCTAAATGGAGCTGGCCTAAGCAGCACAGTTCTTACCACATATAAAGAGAAATGCGAAAAACTGTATAAAGACATGGAATATATATTGTCCACTATCATAAAACCTACAAAAAAACTGGGTTTCACCCTCCAGCTTTTTCAGTCTTGAAAGCCCCCCATCCATGCTTTCTCGTGTGTGCTAACCCTAACCCTATCCCTGCCTCTAATGCTAACCTTATCCCTGCCTCTAACCCTAACCCTAACACTAACCATGCCTGTAACTCTAACCCTACCTCTGCCGCTGACCCTAACCTTAACCCTACCCCTGCCTCTAACTCTAACCCTAACCTTACCCCTGCCTCTAACTCTAACTCTAACCTTACCCCTGCCTCTAACCCTAAGCCTAACCCTGCGTCTAATCCTAACCCTAAGCCTACCCCTGCCTCTAACCCTAACCTTACCCCTGCCTCTAACCCTAAGCCTACCCCTGCCTCTAACCCTAACCCTAAGCCTACCCCTGCTACTAACCCTAACCCTACACATTAAGTTGCTAAATACTCTTTTCCTTACAGTAATGGTATTCAGCTAGAGTATATCTGCAGGTTAGTAGTTTGTGTTCTTTTTTTTTCTTTGTTTATTTTTGTTAGTGGTCAGTTTTTTTTTTTTTGCTTTTTATTTTACCTATTGGAAAAGGAAACAGTTTTCCTTTTTTTAAACATTTTTGTGTTTTGAGGATATAGTATTTCATTGTGAAATAAGTACAAGTTTGTTTGTAGATTTATTATGTGCCATTGATACATATGAGGGATGGATAACAATATACACATGTACGCACACACACACACACACACACACACAAACACACACACACACACACACACACACACACACACACACACACACACACACACACACACACACACACACACACGTGTGTGTATATATATGTGTGTGTGTGTAGACAGCATAACTTAGTATGAAGGAAATGTAGTTTTCCAACCTTAAGGGTCATGTACACTTTTCTTATAGTAGAGCAAAACCAAATAAGGGCAAATCTCTTGTACAGTAATGAATACTCTTGATATTGGCATATGAATTACTAAAACAGATCAATGTCACAACTTCTTAGGAAATAGCCATCTGAAAGATTACTTTGTATTCTTATTAAAAATAAGAAAACAAGTGAAAAAAATTAAGAAAATAAGAGCTGACCCAGTTGTTCAGGATTTGAGAACTTATGCGGACAATCACCTAATGTATGACCATAATGTGTCTACTGTTGTAAGAAAGTCCTTCTATATCTCACAGATTATAAACAAAGGGATTGTGTCTAGATCTAGGAATGTCATTGTCTCACTTTACTCAGCCCTCATTAGGCCAGTCATTGAATATAATGCCCATTTGGTATGCATCTGTCCAGACACATGTAACAACTGGAACACCAACAAAGATACCATACTGAAAGGATACAAGGCCTAAACAACATATCCTACAGGGACCAATTCAGAGCCCTGTCACTATACTCAGTATTCTACAGATCGCTAAGGGGTGATCTGTGTCTGGCATAAAAATGCATCCTCAGATTATATAATGATGGATTCACTGCACATCAGCAAGTGAAATGGCATCAGAAATACTGGATCTAGGGATCTAAACCTCTTCTGCAATATCAACTGAATAGTTTGGAGGGACAGGTATATTTCCCAGAGGACACCTCTCCTCTGGAACAGACTCTCCATCCACGTAAAACAAAGTTCATCCTTGTCCACTTTCGAGTATTACTTAGATCGGGTCTGTATTAGAACATCGAAGTTTCAAAACTTCAAATGTTCTAATATCGACCCCTATTCAGCGAAAACTGAAAACATCGAACATACAGAACAGTGAATGTTTTCCTAGGGAAAAAATTTGCTGTTCCAAAACACATACACACAACACAAGCACACCAAACAAACAGCAATCCACATGCATACATCTAAAATCTTGCACCTAACTCTACACTAAACTATGCATACACCACTAACTATCCACTTATCTTAACCCAAACCCTAACCCTAAGGTCCGTCACTATCGCACACTCATCTCACCCGCGCCCTAACCCTAAATCACCTACCCCACCCTAACCCTCAGGTCCACACAATCGTACACTTACCTGACCCGCGCCCTAACCCTAACTCACCTAACCCGCCCTAACCCTCACGTCAACACAATCACACACATAACTAACCTGCTCCCTAACCCTAACTCACCTAATCCGCCCTAACCCTCACGTCCACACAATCGCACACATACCTAACCCGCACCCTAACCCTAACTAACCCAACCCGCGCTCAATCGCATACTTACCTGAACCCGACCCATAACTTTCCACCACAGCGCTGAAAATACTTAAGCAACAGAAACGGACAACCAAATTCTTTCCCTAGGAAAAAAATTTGGTTTTCTGTAGCTTCGATATTTTCAGCGTTCGCTGAATATGGGTCGATATTAGAACATTCAAAGTTTTGAAACTTTGATGTTCTAATATAGACCCCTTAGATCTATGGATGGACAATAGAAATTTTACTCCAAGACTGCTCCCTGCACTACTAATGGACACAGGCAGCTTCTAAATGTTTTACCTCATGCACGGGTCCCCTCAAATTGTCTATGGTATGATCCCTGATACAATTAGCAACCATGGCACAGGTAAGGCCAATCTATAACCAAATGGGATAGGTTATTTCAAGCACAAAAGGAAGATTGGCTAAGCTTAAAAGGGTCTGCAAGGGCAGCTACCCTAGAACTTACATATGAACCTATGAACCTGTAAAACAGTTTTCAAGCTGTTATTGTTTGTTTAAACCTTGATTTATTAAGTTAAAATAAGGAGATGAGAACTTTCACCCTTGCCAGATCTTTATCAGATGTAAATTATGTGTAGCAATATATATACTTTTCTAGTTTCCATATAAAAAAATACAAATTACAGCCAAGACTTTAGAACAAAAGCACTAAAACAGATTATATTCAATGACAGAGACTAATACATGCATAGTTACATCTTTATAGTGATTGGTACTTCTTACTCTTTATCTAAGTTTGCATCTTTGTGTTGTGATTGGTGCTTTTTACTCCTTACCTAAGCAAGTACAGAATCATTGCTTATGAACAATATTTGAACCTCAGGCATACCAAGGTTACCCATAGTAGAGTATATTTGTTCACGGAACAAATGAGGCCCAGTTTCAAAAGAGTTGCTGTTAGTGTAGGTGACAATTTACATTGACAGTAGGTTGAGAACAGGTGTTTTGGAATCTAGTCCCCACAGCAAGCCTGCTTATAGATAGGCCTTACACCAAAGTAAGTCACTTACACTGAGACCGAGTCTTTTGAAATCAGGGCAGACTTAGTTTCAGAACCACTCTTTTGGAATCTGGCCCATGGTGTAGTCTCACTGTAATTTGTTTTAATATATACTATATTCATATAATGAAAATGCAGGACTAGATGCTTGCATTGATATTTGACATTAGATCTAGCATGCTGATCACCAGTCAGATACACGATACTTAGATTAAATGTAGATATCAGCTATATTATCTTAACCACGCCTGCTATGTCCTGTATGAGCAAAAATTACAGTGTATAATATTGTGTAAACTGTAAAGCAGATTATGAAAGTAATAGTTAGACAAAGACTGTTTATGACAATAACAATATTAAGTGAACAGTCTAGTACAGAACTGATATTACATTTTCCATCATCCCTGCTGCACATGAGATATGTAGTGAGGCCACAACTTGAAAAGCATCTCTTCTATATGTAATTAATAGAGAATTCTGCTTGCAAAATGCTACAAGTCTGAAACTGGGGATTTAACTTGAAACGAGCATGTTTCAAAAAGAATAAAATTAATTTGAAAACAAGGATTAGAGTTGTCAGAATGCATTTGTAACACTAAAGAAGGTGAGCAGGTAAAACACTGAAACATTTATGTTAATACATTCACCAAGTAAGCATGCTCAAAGTTCTGCTGCAGGCTACCTCAGTGTTATTGCCTGTAATCTAAGGGTCATGTGGTAGAATGCTGCTTTTAACAGCAATAAGCACCTCAGAAACACTTGGTCAAAATCAAATGCAAAATTAAAGATTAAGTGAATAAGGAACAATTTCTGTATCTACCTTCCTACTGGTTTGAGTTAATGTACTTGATAGATTAAATTTAATTAGGACTGGCAGCTTAGTGCAGAAGGGTTAGACTATGAACTGTTGATGAGCTTTATCCTGCTGTCCTGGGCCTGCTATGTAAATCGGAGTAAGTCACATAAGCAGACAGTGCTACTTGTTCACCCCTGAAACAGAACATTTGATCTAAGGAGATTTAACCAATTACCAAACAGATACATTTGGACTAAACGCACTTCAGAATAGCTTTCTGATATATGCAAGTATCTCAATCAAACTCTTCTCTTTTGCTAAAAGTATTTTGTCTTAGGGAGTGATGTTAAGATGTTCTTACATAGTTTAGGAACCTGACCTTGAATTCCACCCAGTTACAGATGCATTCAAGAATGACTTCAGTTAACTCAGAATGCTGATGAATATACAGCTTCAAAGTTGGTGGGGAAGAGATAGAGCCTAACTTGGAACATAAATGTTTGCCAGAAGTTGAAATGGTTTTGATACTGGTTTGAGTCACTGAACTTGGTAGCTGACCCTTAATACGTTGTTTCCATCTGATTCGAAGAAGTGCAAAGTCTAAAATAAACATTACTGATTTTGCTGTTTTGGCTGAAAGCATTATAATCCGGCCTCCCAGACCTGCTTTGTCCTCAGGCTGTTCTCCCCATTGCTGTTCCTCTACAGCCACAGATCCCTCCATTACTCCTGCCAGGTAGTCCCTGATATAACACTATTGCTAGGTGGACCCCAGCTTCTAAGCGAGTTAAATTTATTGGTCCTCACTTGTAACACCCTGGAAGCAAGGAATCTTGCTGGGGGCACAGGACACAGTACTGGAAGCCATCATATATGTGGTAGATGATCAGCTGCCCCTAGCCCTGTTACTCCTCCCTCAGTGTTGACACATGTAACTGATCCTGATGGGCAGTGAGAAGTCAGATGAGGCTGTATCCACCCCAGACACACATTGTGGCCCACTACCTGCTGATGATGTGCCCACCTGAAGCCCTTAGAGTGGTCTGCCACCTAGCCCTCTGACATACCTAGCCTGGTGATCTGCCCTAATATGAGCTGTAGCCGCCACCAGATGTCAGTGAGAACTCCATCCAAATTATTCCCTCCCATTCCAGGATAGGCACATCCATCCTCTGCCTGCACCATGAAGTGCTTGGGGTGCTAATTAAACTCAGGTTTCCCGGGCTAAGAACAGGACTTTACCCCTGCACACTACTTATGAGGCTTAAAAGTGTTGCATTTTGTGCTGTCAGTAGCCAGTGAATGCAGTTAGGATGCTTTTATGTAGTGCAGGAGCCAGACCTTTATTACACACACACACACACACACACACACACACACACACACACACACACACACACACACACACACACACACACACACACATGCGCAAATACACAGAGCCTTTTTCTTTGTATTCAGTAACAGCTTCAATGAATTGACAGTGCTCTTGGACATGTAGCTCCAGTTGGGGAGGGTAGCCTAGCCTAGATAGCCTTCATGCTTTCTCTGAAATTGTAAATACTTCATCATTTTTTTCCTGAGCTGTATACCTTACGTCAAATTGTATCCTCTAGTTCTCATGATGTTTTTGAATGATGGTACCCATAATAGTGCAGATTACTTAAGGCATTTAAATGTTTCTGTTATGCCACTGCACTGCCATCTTCAATGCTTATGTTAGAGACCTTACTGGCCTGTTTTCTATATGGTTTCTGGTGCACACATTACATTACATGAGTGTTCTTGCTGTCTCCTGAACTGCCTTCATACCATTTATGGTGTGAGTTATGGAAATTTCTTTTACAGTACCAGAGGGTGCAAGGTACTTAGACATAAAGTGTGAATGTGCACACATGTAAATTGTATCCTTCTGGTTATAAGATTGCTCAGAAAAGCATAGTAGAATTATGCCCTGTTATGTTATAAATCAATGCATAGCATAACATAAGGCAAATATTAGTAAGCATGTGGATGTGTTACACTGGTCATGCAACACTGTGAGATCACTGAGGACATCCTACAACATAATATTATAGTGTACAACAAATGGCTGTGACCACAGCTGCCTACAACACAGCAAGTTCCTTTAATGGACATGCTATCTTGAAATGCTAACATACGTACATAATAGACATGTAGAACTAATGAACCTTTACTGGTTTAGGTTGCATGGTCATCTCATGTTACAGCTTTCTACCTGATTGGCCTGCTTCACTGGGCATGTGCAAGCATAACAGTACTTTTGTAAATATACCATATCAGTTAAGCAGAATGCAAATGCCATTATAATTATCAGAGTATGTAGCTCATTGGTGAATTACTTAGTTATGTCTTTGTAATGTGTAGTATGCAATACATTTGGGCAATGGTCTTTATTAGAGACATTGATAGGGTTTGCCTTAGATACGAGCTATCCCAAAACCTTAGAGTAAGGATTACATATGGGAAAGCGTCTAACCTAGACACAAGCTGTCTCAAAACACTACCATGGGGATGGAATTAAGAATGGATTTACCCTAGGTGATTTAACCTGCCTGGAGGATTTCCTACCCTTGTAAAGTAGATGAGGTGTTATCTCATTTAGTGCATCTCATTTTGTAGAATTTCCAGACATGATTACTGTTTTGTAAAAAGAATCACTGCCATTGTAGCTCCTGTGTAGGGACTGGCAATGATTCATTTTTTTGTTTTGTTTTTTAATTTTTACAGTATAGATCTGTCCCCATGGAGTTATATACAAGTAAGGGAGTAAGGAAGGTGAATCCCCTGTCAAGGAGGGCATTGAGGGTCTTGTCTCCTATAAAAAAATACTTTGTTTAGTTTTTTTTTTTCTCAAAAATCTTTTTATTGAAATATTATAACAAAACATTATTTCAAAAATAATGAAAACCACAGATTATATATTTGTACATTAAGGAGTTGTTAAAAGATTACACACATTGAAAAGGAAATTCTGGTACACTCCCATTGGTTAAAACCAACCTAACTATGTACAAAATATATACAAAATGGTAACCAAGAATTGTATAGCTAATATGTATTAAAATCATTTAAAAATATTAGATAATAAAGAGAAAACACAAAGATAATGAAACCCAAGAATTCTCACACATAAATGTAACAATACTAATAGTCACTATTAATGATAAATAGTACCTTATCAATTGCTTTATTATTAAATGTCATTTTTTTAGGAGACAATGTCAAGATTTTATGTGCAGCAATGTACGAGTGAGCCAGAGACCTAAAGCCTAACCAATTTAGTCTAGTGCGGTCAAGCCAGTTTTTTGAAATATAAAACTTAATCAATGAACAAATATATATGATGACATGTAGGTCAAGTCTAGGTAAATGCATGACAGGTATATGTAAAATAGCTAATTCCCATGAAAGGGTAGATTTGTGATATCCCATTCTCTGTAGCCTCACTCTCAAAGAAGTCCAAAGTTTGTGAGTGTGTTGACAATACCACAAAATATGTAATAGGTCTGCATTTGGGAATGTGCAACAAGGGCATGAAGAAAACTTATTAGCATTAAATTTGCTCAATTTGGAAGGTGTGTGGTAAGCATTATTGTTGATCATCAATTGAGTATAAAACAACTTCTTAAAAGGAGAGTAATCAAGAGAGATCTTGAAAGCAGAAATTTTCTGATCTAATGTTATATGTGGGTTATGTTTGTCCCAGTATTTAGAAAAAAGACAAGTGAAATCTTGTACTATTTTATTTAACAGGTTATATGATTTGGATAGCATTTTTTCAGGAAGTAAATGGGTTTGAATTATTGTATTTAAATTCTTAAAATCCCGCTCCCTTGGCTCAAAGTGTTGTAGTTTGCATAAAGTTAAATCTCTCAGTTGACGTAGGGTAGTAGTATAAGTGCAGTTCACCTTAAATATCTTTCTCAAGTCAGATAAAGATTTATCTTTATGTTTAATAAGATCCCAGACTCTGAGATTTTTGATTTGAGGAAATTTTGTAAGATCAAATTGCATGTTATCTAACTTAAAGTTAGGGTTTAAGTGAAATGGCTGTAATAAACAAGAGAAAGTGTTCAATCCAACAAGACTTAATAATTCTTGAAAGGCTCTAGCTTTCTGTTTTAAAAAATTTGAAATTTTAAGAGAATTCACAACATCAATAGGTAGGAAAGGGATAACTTCAGGATTAATATTTTTTGTAGTAATGTACTGATGCCACAAATACACCCATTTAGGATAATGTACCTGTCTCAAAGTATTCATTCTCGAGATATTTAAGATTTTGTTTGCAGAAATAATTAAATAATACAAATAAAAGTTAGGCAATCCCAACCCTCCTCTAGTCTTGGGTGCTGACAACTTGACGTATGAAATTCTTACAGATTTAGGATACCATAGAAATTTAGCTAGTTCTATGTTAACCTTATCAAAAAAAACTTTTGGAATAATTTGGTCAGAAGAATTAAATTGAAAAATAAA
The DNA here is from genome assembly GCF_019279795.1 of Protopterus annectens. Taxonomy (NCBI): domain Eukaryota; kingdom Metazoa; phylum Chordata; order Ceratodontiformes; family Protopteridae; genus Protopterus; species Protopterus annectens. The sequence continues at coordinate 368,127,270 of NC_056742.1, forward strand.
TTTGGGAAGAATATTCATTTTGATTATTGCAGCTTTATATAGTAATGACAAATTCAAGATTTCCCATCTACGTAAATCCAATACAATTTACGCCCAAACCTTAGATAAATTGTTTTGAAATGCTGATAAACCATTGTGATTCATATGAATACCCAAATATCTAACATCATATGTGATTTTAAAAGTTGCTTCTTGAAATAAGTAAATTTTATGAGCACAGGGATTTAAAGGGAAAATATGTGTTTTGTGTGAATTAATAAGATAGTCAGAAGCAAGTGAGAAATTCGCCAGAGATTTAGTCAATTTTTCAAGATCAGTAATAGGTGTTTGGAAGTAAATAACTAAGTCATCAGCAAATGCTGACAGTAAAAGATTAGTATTTAAGACTCTAGGAATCCTATGGAATGATTTTTGCGCTAAATGAAGTAATAAAGGCTCTATGTATAGATTAAAGAGAAAGGGAGAAAGCGGGCACCCTTGCCTAGTACCATTTGTAATTTTAATAGGATTAGAAGTAATTCCATTAATATGCAATAGAGTATACGAATCTTTATATAGAGTTTTAATTAGGTTTATAAAAGTAACAGGTAAATTAAAACACACCATTGTTTGAAATAAAAACTCCCAATTCACTCTATCAAAAGCTTTCGATGCATCCAATATCAATGCATACATAGGAGTATTATTACTCTTAGTAAGGTGAATGATGGATTCTAACGCTAAGGTATTATCCCAAGCATGTTTACTAGACATAAAACCAGATTGGTCAGAGGAAATTATAACTGGCATAACTTTTTTCAACCTATTAGCCAGAATGGAAGCTAAAATTTTGATGTCTAAATTAATTAAAGAGATGGGCCTGTAATTATGTGGATCTGTTTTTTCTTTATTATTTTTCGGAATTAAGATAGTCTTGGAAGTGTTCCAGTGTAAATCAGAAATGTCATTCGTTTTTATATAATTATATGTTTTAAGAAGAAAAGGGGCTAGGGACATTTTGAAAGTTTTAAAGAATTCGGCGGTATATCCGTCAGGACCAGGTGCTTTACCATTTTTTAACCTGCCAACAGAATCACAAATTTCTTGAATAGTTAAGGGGGCTGAGAGAATTTTCTGTTGTTCTTCATTTAACTTAGGGAATATGATAGAACCTAAAAAATCATCAATATGGTCTTTAATCTTAGATTTAGAAGTTTTAGAGTATAGACTCGTATATAAGGAAGTAAATATTTGCATAATATCCTCATCAGAATTATAAATCTGGTTGTTATAGTGTACAGGTGATATCCGGGGCCTGGAAAAATTATTTTTAAGAATCCGTGCTAACACTTTAGAGGGCACCTGAGCCCATTCAGAATAGGTAGCCAGAAGTCTTTGTTCTAAAATAGAGAGGTTATGTTGATGTAAAGAAAGCAATTCTTTTTGGGCATCAAGTAATTGTTTGTAATTCTCGGGATTGGGATTCATTCTATATTTGTCTTCAAGAGATACAATGTTATTTTTAAGAGAAAGATCTCTATCTCTATAAAACTTTTTAAGATATGAGGCCTTACTGATTAACAAACCCCTTAACCTTGCTTTACATGCAGCCCACTGAATATCGCAGGGTATATTTGTTGAATCCAAATTAACTTCCATTTCCTGAATTATTTGTGTACATAAAATTTTAGTTTCACTATTAGAGAGCAAATTGTTATTTAATGTCCATGACTTGCCCCTTGATATTATTGGAGGGTATACGTCCAAGCGTAATTTCAATAGAATTCTTGAATGGTCTGAAAAAAATCTTGGCTCCATAATCATATCTAATATCAAGTGGGCCATAGAGGATGATAAAAGAAAAAAATCAAGTCTCGACCAAGTTTTATAACATTTTGAGTAATAAGTAAATCTATCTTCTTTTTTAGAATATTGAGTATACTGTAAAGGGTCTATAAGATTAAAATCTAACATAAGTTCCTCAAGGACCACTGATGCTTGATAATTATAGGAAGGTGAGCTACTAGTATGGTCTAAAATAGGGTTTATAACAGTATTCCAATCACCGCCCACTAAAACATAATGATCTTTGAATGATGCAATAATGTTAAATATCTGGAGTATAAACGTATGTTGTTGATTACAGGGACTATACAAATTTAAAATTAAAAGTGGTTTGTCTAAATAATGTATGTTAGTGGTAAAATAGCACCATCTACCATTCACGTCATAGTTTTCTTCAATAATGGCTCCTTGAAAGTTCTGTTTTATTATAATAGCAACTCCCTTTGAATTAGATGAATCACCAGATGCTATTATTTTTCTAATCCACTTTTTATTATTCTCTTTAAACCAATCCATTCTGGGCATATATGTTTCTTGTAGAAAATAAATAGTAGCTTGAGATTTAAAAATTAAATGATATAAAAGGGATTTCCTAGCTTTATTATTTATACCCCTCACATTCCAAGAATCAATGTTCAACCAACTCATCCTTAATGCATCCTGACATTGCAAATGAATGAGCATCATGTAATATTAACAAATTATGTGTGATATAAATCTTGGTCATGCTATAAAAATTGGCTTGCGCAAAGATTAGGTTAAAAAATCCAGACAGTACTGTCACAAAGTAAACCCTCAATACCCCCCCAGTGCCTAACCACCTCATTCTAGCCATTGAAGGTACACAAGTGTGACATATTATGTAGGAAACAAAAGATTTGGTTACCATAATATTATAAAGGCATGAAATAGAACTAAGCGAAGTCCTAATAAGAACTAACAACTGAAAAAACAACCTGTACATATATACAAGAATACAAATTACAAGATGCCCGACCAGATTAAACCCCATCTCACATATTTTCCCAGCCTCCTATAACTAACATTGAACTAATAACATGTAAGAAAACAAGTATAAAAATCATTAACATTCATCTCTATTCCCAGACTTGCATATTATTAACAGATGATATCCTAACTGCATTAAATAATAAAGATGATACAGCCATTACAATATTAGCCTAACTAAATAACATGGATTTATTTTCTATCCCAATTTAAAATAATCAACTGAATATTAGGTAGAGATTTAGCATACATAGAGAAAAAATTATGTTATTTCATAAGTTTAAAGCGTTACATGAGCACAAACGAAACCATCATGTTTAAATAAATCAATAAGTAATTGACTGTCAACAGTGAAACCCACACTCGATAATAAATATATACATTAATGTATTAATAAAAAAGAACAGTTACTTTCGTGAAGGGCACTTTTCAAAATTCAATTGTATCTGGAGAGCATCATTTCGCATCTCTCGCACCAAGACATCCAAGCAAAATGTTAACGCTTGATTTACGAGCACCAGAACCATAGGGGAACCATAATCTGGATGAACCATGTCGTCTCCAACGCTGTTGATTGTAGACCGTCTCTTCAAAGCGCTTTGATTCATCCTTAAGCCTTGATAATAACAAACCAAGGCTCAAGAAAGCTATATGAGAGCCTTATTTACAAAATCAGATATGTTTATGTATTTATAATACCTTACAAGCCCTCAACTAAACCAGTTATGAGAACGCACTCTTTTTACCAGGAAATAACTTCGGCATGCCGTCTCTCTAAAATGACCTATACCATCTGTTTCTCAAGATAACAGTTCTTTTCAAATGAGGGCTTCCGAGAAACAGCCACATTATTTTTAAATAAAGCAAAAAAAAAGAAAACAATGACAATATGACAATAACTAGTATATATCTCTCTATTCAATCAGTAAACTTTGTGTGAATCTAGAAACCCCGTTGACCTGTCACAGAGTCAAGTAGGTATAAGCAAAGCAAATATAACCTACCATTTAATAGATACAGTTGCGTATAACATCAATAGCAATATCAGATGACATCTAAGTATCTAAATTAGGGACTTCATTAAATATTTTTATAAAGATATTTTTAGCTTCCGTGACGTCTTTCGCTGAATATCTAATCTCTTTAAATGTAAATGTTAAAGTGTTTGGGTATCGCATTTGGAATTTAATACCCTGCTTTATCAGATTAGTGCAGAAGGGTGATAGCTTTTGCCTACATAGTTTTATCTGAGGAGGTAAATCGTGTGAAAAAGACAATTTATGGTTGTTCCAAATAAACTGTTTTTTACTTTTTGCTGCAAACAAAATCCTTTGTGTGTCTTGATAGTTTAAAAGTTTGGTGTATATAATCCTTGGTATCATAGATGTTTGACGGGCTCGTAAAGCTCTGTGGGCTCTTTCAACTGTTAAGGATTCAGAGTTTGAGTTTGACTCTTGGCTTAATAAAGCCATAAAAATTTGTTTAGTTACAGACAAAAGAGTTTGATTTTCGTATGATTCAGGAAGTCCTCTTATAATGACATTGTTTCGCGGCTTCTAGCTTCCAAATCAACTACCTTGTCTTGTAGTCTCGAAGAAGGGAATCTTTATCTTTAACAGCAGAGTCTATAGTGTCAATTCTCATTTCTAGCGCTTGGCTTTTATTTTCCAGTTTCTCAATTCTATCTGTAATGTGCTTAAGAGTTGTACCAAAATCATTAAGTTTGTCTGAAAAGCCATTTATGGCAGTTTGTAAAGGTTGGAGCACTAATTTCAAGTCTTCAAGGTGAAAACTGGAATCACTTTTTTCTTTAGTGTTTGACTTAGTAGTTTCAGAAAACTGTTTAGAAGTCCTTAAACGTTTAGATCCAGTGTCTTTTTCAGGTGACAGTATGGTTGAGATTTTAGCTTTTGTAGTTTGAGTTTCCATGTTATCTGAAGAAGCAGCCATGACAGGAAACAAAATTAGCAGTAGGATAAGCGGCCCAAATTCACACCTTCTGTGCGCGCGTGGCAAAATGCATCCAGGACTATAAAAAGAACTTTTAAGTATTTTGAAGAAAAAATTTAATATTTTTTCAATTTCGAAGCCGTAGAATTAAAGAGTGAATGTTCCTTAGTCTTTCTATATAAAAATCTTCAGGCAAAGTCTATTATTTCAGCGTTTAAAAAACCGACAAATAGTTGGAAAGTAAGGAGAACTGGGAATATGAGGCACTCTAGTCAGCGACCATCTTGGAATCTACTTTGTTTAGTTTATCTAGTTGAATCTTGGACCAGTTTGTTTCATCATTGTTGAAGCATCAGACAGGGAAGTAAATAGTGTGGGAAGAAATAGCCAGAGAATTGTTATGGCTAGGCTTGTATAGGCCCTAGGGCTGATAGCCTAGTACCAACCTATGAACCTATGAACCTATGATACTCAACAAAATGTAACAAAAACCTCATGAAGCACAACAGCAGGTGGAAGTAGGAGAGTGCCGTGGCTAAACATAAACATGATATTGTAATAACAATTGGTGATAAAAGGAGGTTTTTGTTACCTCTGCTGCTTTTGGGACATGACAGCAAAGTTGGGAAGAAAGCATGTGTGGAGTGTGGTTTATTTCTCTATGCTGCTGTTGGGGGAGGTGTCCTTGCACTTAGGCGGAACACATAGGTCATTTTACTTGTTTATACTGCTACTGGGGCTAGAGATGGTGTCAGGTGGTCAGTGCTGCACACAAGATTGAATTGTAATTGTAGCTGGGAGGATGGTGGGTGGTTATTACCTAAGCAATAGAAGGGGAAATAATAGCAAGAGAAGGTGATGAGTAAGGAGGTTTCAGTAAGTGATTCTGCTACCTAAGGTACGATGCTTTTAGAAGAAGGGGACATCTGCAAGAGCCGTGTGCACTATCTTAAAATTATAATTAGAGAGGGAAACAATGAGGTTGTGTATCTCTGATCTAACTGACATGAGTATGACCTTGAAATAAAAACAAGGAAGAAGAATATGGGATAAATGCTTACTATGTATAGGGTGAGATTAGTTTTAAACCACTTAAATCTAGAATTGTGGACAAAGGCAACAAATCATGGGTGCTCAAAATCAGGAAATACTTTTAAATACTGCTCATGTATAAAATTGCTAGAATAAGAAGTTTTGCATTACTATGCATATTTTGAAGCCATATTTTAAGAGGAACAGACTAAAAATGTGAGGCAAAATCAGGAACATTCTGCAGAATCAGAGAGAGCTATACTGTTTGCAGAGCATCACTACTCATGCTAATTAGTAAAGCTGGCCTAAACAATTCGCTGTGGCTTCACTGTGCCACCACATCAGACTGTTTACTTCTTATTTATTCTCCAAATTCTGCATAGTTCAGTCCTTAGCAGAGTCATGATGTAGTGCTAGATGTCTTATGCAAAATAAACAAATCCCATCCTCTGTCCTTAAACGATATCACAGCAAAACCATCAGTGATTGGTTATAAATTTCAAACTGTTGAATGTTTTTCAGAGTGAGACATATGCACAGCCATGACAGTCATTATATACTATATTGTAGTCCTTACTATTCTAGCTTGAATTACAGTACAGTAGTTAACCACCAAGCCATCACAAAACTACAGAAGAATGAGGTATCAGCAAACAAGTCTTCACCATACTAAAATCAAACTGAACCTGTGAAAGGAATCAGCATACAGACATATGTGCATTAACCCACTACATAAAATAAATATGTGAACTGGAGTATAGCAGTAAGCCCAGAAGTCAGGTGTAATTGCAAAAGAGTGTTGAAATCCCCAATAAAACACAAGGACCCCATACAGTGTATGTACACATGAATCATGGATACCAGGCATACATATAAGGTGTAATGACTAATAAATCAATGCCAAAAAGGAATTATAATGCAAAGTCTAATGTAAGCAATGCTAAGCATTGCACAGGCCAGCTTAGGTGGTGTAAGCAATGTGTAGGCTAGCTAACTCAGTGTGCCCAGAGGTATTCCCCTTTAAACAATGCCAACCCTAGGTAAGCAGGTTAGCCTTTTCAAAACTGGCCAGTCATGGAAAAGTGCGGGAAATTGGCCCTACTTAAACCTAAGAGGTGGGAATACATCTCATAACTGGTTGTAGCTTCCCCTTGCAGGCACCAAGTCAGGAAGGGGAGAAGGTATGCACTTTCGGGCACAGCGCTGGTGCTTCCAGGAGTCTAGGGTCATAGCAGGACCCTTGTCAAATACCATGATCAGAGACTGCTGCAGGGCCAGTACCAGGGCTCCCAATATAAGGCAGAGGCCTGGGACTGTCTCTCCCATGACCTCACCAGTGCCACTGGCATATCCCGAACTGGTGAGCAGGTCAGGCATCACTATTCTGACCTGAAGCAGTGTAAGGGGGACCTCTTGGACCAGTGGATCTAAGAGGCTAGAGTAGAAGGGGATGTCCCAGTTGTGTGTAAGTATCACCCCACTACGTGTGCAATAATTGCCAGCTCATGTATATCATGGATAGGTATGGCTAAATATTCCTCTTATATCCCCCACAGCTGCAATGGAGCGAGCCGCGAACCAGGAGGCCCACGTCAGTCACCTGGCGAGGTTGTGAGGCAGGTCAGTAATACTCATGCATTTACTGTCATGGGAAATAAAACTAAAAGTATTAATACATTAATTGCCTGTATAAAACCTGTATTGTTCAAGGCAAATACTGCATACACTGGAAAATATGGCAGGAAGAGTCTCATATAGTTTATATGTTAATAAAGTGTAATAGTCTGACAATAAAGTTCTAACTGCTGGACTGCATGTGTATACTCAGCTATCATATGGTAATACAGATTTGCAAGCATGTAATAGTACTGTTGTATTAAGCACTGTTACCCACACTGTGCACCCTAAATAGAATGTGTAGGAATGCCTGTATATGACTGGTGTAATCCCCAGAGGCCATTTAATAAAACTGACACACATAGACAGAAAACAGGGAAAAGGCAGACAACAAACCCCGAATAGCACATGCAACTGAGATGTGAACTGTTATATTTTTAGCTCACACAGCCATGGTTCAAATCCTGGCAGTGGGAGTAGTCTGCATACAGAATCATACCCCACAACTGTACTGATATGTCCAGAATGTCCAGTAAAGTGGCCCATATCTGGTGCCTGTCAACCTGTCCCCCTGTGAAATTGGTGGGATGATCCCAGATGTATAGGCAGCAAACAGGAAATACAACTGATTGACACAAATCTATGAGAACAAAGCTGGCACACTAGCGACTCCCCAAAACCATATGAGAGTAAGAAGCCACGTATGTCCCATTTACACCCCCATGTTGTCAAGCTGTGGCCAGAGTGTGTAGAGTAACAGAGTGAGATGTATGTGCATAATAGTAATGTGTAAGCTGGTACTGTGTGTGGCAACATTCAGGTTGTGCTAACAAACAGTTCTTGAACAGGTCTGTCGGATACCAACACTGTGCCAAGACATGCAAGAATGTTACTCTGTACTGGTACCGTTTACATTGGTATTGTAGGGCATTGTGACTGATGCAGTTGCTCTGAATAATAAGGTATTAGACATCACTGTTACCCACACTGTCCTACAAAATATAAATGTCTAGGATATCTGTATAGGAGTGTTGTAATACAAGGTCAGAATGCCAAAGCACAGGGGAATTATAAGACAGAAAGCAGGTAGGCGTTATACAGCAATATCTATGTAGCACACAAAACTCTGATGGACAGTCTTTAAGTTGTAGCAGACACAGTCATGGTCTGAATCCTGGGAGTGGAAGTAGGCTGCATACAGAATCATACCCCACAACTGAATAGATAAGACCAGGATGTGCAGTATATGGGCCCATATCTGCTGCCTGTCCCCCTGGGAAGTCTGTGGGATGATCCCAGATGTTTAGCCAGCCAACAGGGAATACAAGTGATTGTCAAACATCTATGAGAACAAACCTGTCACTGTAGCAACTCCTGAAACTGTAAGGAAAGTAATAAGCCAAGTATGTCCTATCTACACCCCCATGTTGTCAAGCTGTGACCAGAGTGTGTATAGTAACAGAGTGAGATGTATGTGCATAATACTAATGTGTAATCTGGAACTTTGTGTGGCAACAATCAGGTAATGCTAACAATCATTGCTCCCACAGTACGTTGGATACAAACACTGTGCAGAGAAATAAAACCCTTCATACCCTGTACTGATACTGTTTACCCTGGTGTTGTGGGGAATAGTGAGTGTTGCAGTTTCTCTGAATAATAAAGTATCACTGAACACCATCAACCACACTGTGCTGCATAATATAACTGTGTAGGAAAGCATGTATATGTGTGTGTCAAGTCAATAAAGGTTGAAGAGGGCAATAGTCTAGATATGTCCCGGTACACCTGCATGTGCTCAAGACACGGCCAGAGTCTGTGCAGAAAGAGTTGGATAGCTATGTGCACAACATCAACCTGGAATTTGGGAGTATGTGTAGAAACAGTTAGTGTTAACAAACATTTCCTCCACAGGTATACTAGGTAAGAGGTATATGCTGCAGGTAAAACCAGTTCATGTATAACAATGACAACAGCCATATCACTGGTCAAACTAAGGATATAGGGTAGTGTAGTAATACTTGTAAGGTACAGATAACAGCACTGACTAGGAAAGTAATCTGGACTACAGGAATATACTAGTTGTTAACTGACATCTCCCTCCCACCATATCTCCAACAATAAACTACATACCCACCCCAACCGGTATGTAATGTCTCCAATGTTCTGATTATGTCATATTGGTTAATAAATATTTATGTTTGTTTCCATACATGTGCTATACTGAATTCTTCCAACACTGGTGGCATGGTGCCATCAATGTATCTGCATCCTGTTGTTATTACCACTGTGGTCCTATATATGCATGTGTTCTGTTTACTATGCAACTGTTCCATATCTAGTGTCTGGGTTAATGGGAATATCTATGCATGCTGTTATACCTAACCCTGGAATGTGTTGACTATTACTAACCCACATATGATGACATAATCTAAACACTATAGCACGTTTGGGAAGGCCAGTCCCAGCGGACCCACCTGTCCCACCTCAGGTGGCCATGGCACCAGACACCAGCATGTCTGGGGCTCAACCCAGGACCTCCTAGTCAGTTGGTCCTGCACCACCTTTGGGTAGAACTGCCTCAGGGGATGGGGCTTGCCCCCTTTGGGAGCGGGCGCGGACAGGTACCTGTCACACATTGTCAGGTCTGGGTCATGGTGCATAGAGAGCTCACCCAGCAGCTTGGTGATCTTCTACTCCAGCTTGAGGGCTGCAAGTCATGACTAGAACATCAGTCTGGCTCTGTGACTCAGCCCCCAGCACAGCCACCATCGGGGCAGTGAAGGAGCAGTGGTGACTGCCCATGGGTGGGGACCTCAGTCCCACTGTTTCTTTCCCAACACCCCTCCCCATTAAGTTATTTACCCTTCACATGTGTCATATACTGCCCCTGTATGCATCATGTTTGTCTTGTCTGTTAACCTACCTCCCCACATATACCTACTACCCCACCAAATATTCCATTCTCACCTTAAAAAAAAAAAGGGGCAATCTGTTCCCAAAAAAAAAAAATCATGCCCCATACATAGCTGTCCATTTTGCACACGTGTCCACTGGACACATGTAATCAGGTCTAACTGGCATCACAACATATTATTGTTATCCTCACCCCTCTCTCAGGGGTTTGAGTGTTCAAATCTACCTCCAAATTCAGTGTATATGGACAGCTGTTGCTGTAGAAGAAATGGGCAGGTATGGACCTTCCCTACACCCTTCCTGCACATCCCCACCTATTTTACCTACTGTCTTTCCCTCTTTGTGCCCCTTTTTCACCACTTTCCTATCAACCCTTTTTTCTTTTCTTTTAAAGAAATTAGTGCAAGGGTAAGCAGGAGTAAGCACTTTTAAGCAGCAGTAAGTGGGTTTAAGTCTGTTTGCATGGGGGTAAGCAATGCCTACACAGGCTAAGCAATTTATAAGCTAACTGAGTATATGAAACTGCAACCGGGAGTTAGCAGTGCTTACCTCCGAGCAAACCCACTTACAACTTCTCAAAAGTGCCTTAATCACTCTGTATCCAATGGCCCTTGTTCTGCCCAGCAACAAAACAAACCACCTCTGCAAGGCTCGAAAGTAGGACCCTGCACACCATAGCCAAAGTGAATTACCACTAAGTCATGTCAGATATACATAAGCCTGATGTTTTCACAAACATATCATCCAGCCCAGTCATTCAACAGTACAGGGAATGTATTTCAACATGTACGTGTGTGTGTGTGTGTGTGTGTGTGTGTGTGTGTGTGTGTGTGTGTGTGTGTGTGTGTGTATATGTGTATAGATATTATTATCTAAATAGATATAACATATCTATATATGTAGATATAGATATAATATAGAAATATATATATATATATATATATATGTATAAATAAACATATATACATAGAAATGCATACATCTATAGATATATATGTCTACATCTATATGTCTACATATATACAGCACGTTATACATATGTAAGCAGATATACATATCTATATAGGTATATATGGACATACATCTGTAGATAATGGGAACATAACATAAACATATATGTCCACATGCACCGTTACTGAGGTTGAGAGGCCCCAACCAGCATACATCTTGTACGATTAGGTATTTCCCCCACACAGTCAAACACGTCTGCCCTGCAATACACTACCAACTGTTGCAGCCCCGATACCCAGGACCTGACATGACATGGGCACAAGATGTTAACAGTACTCCATCCCACCTGTATGATGTCAGGCTGGTATCAGTAACATATCATGCAGTACAGGCTGGTTCCCATAGGAAATGTACAATGTGGCAGCAATCAACATCTCTAGGATACATATACACAGACACATATATGTAGATATATATATATATATATATATATATATATATATATACACACACACATATATATAGATATATACAAAACTACTCATACACACGCAGAGATATGTATAGTAAGATATATATGTAGAAGGTGCACACAATATGGAACAACCACTATTCCTACATTTACCACCTTACCAAAATGGAGACTGTATGAGCCACCCATACAAATGATAATTGTTGCCTGCAACATATACCCACAGAAAGATCAAAGGATATATCACCACACACAGGTTTGCATAAATGGTAAAACTATATTTGTTTACTATTACAGTTGTATATGCCATGTCATATAGCTGTTTAGACATGGACAACCATATAAACTGAGTAATGCAACTGTGAACCAGTTATACTAATACAGTAGTCTGGAAAGGTTAACAAATGTTGCTGTCCAGGCCAAGGCCATCAAGTAGTACAATGGTAAAGACAGACTGAGCCACAAGATACCAAACAATCAACAGTAAGTAATGCAGATGTGTAGTTCAGCAGCCTCTATCTACACTCTGTAGACAATCCATAGGGGGTAAAGACCTCAGTTGACACAATGGGATGTAACTGTTACATAACAAGGCATAACTGACATAATCACAAGCACACTGACAAACAGAACAGTCTGTATGGCAGGTGGCAGTAGGCCTGTAATTACCCAAGGTGGATTGTATGGTAATGTACGTCCATATACCTTAAGGCAGCTCACTCCTGATGGCCTTCAGGATTTTGAGCTTTCAGAATTCTGCAGCGGTCCCATATACCTATATGTATATATAGATATATGTGTATATAGATATAAGTATATATATATATATATATATATATATATAGCTATATATGTATGCACATTCTATTTATTTTATTTTACATTTGTTGACCGGGGTAGTCTAGCTGGATACATGCCCATTTTCAGTAGAGGCCCGGGGAGAAAAGCTCCAAGAAATCATACAAAGTTAATAAAAAGTTAATATAGAAGTTATGACAGATATTATAAAAACAGCAAATGTTACATAAAAGCAAAAACATTTTTTTTTCACACAAGTAGTACAAATTAGAATACTCAGTGATTTTATGAGAAGGTACAATATACATATATACATGTTGTATGCAATAATATTGTTTATTGATACAAAAAGGGAAGAAAATAAAGGATGTAGGGTGAGATCTAGAGAATAGGAAAATAATTAGTCAGGGTTAGTACAGGAGCATAGCCAGTGTTTATTGAGATATAGTTTTAGATTCCTTTTAAAAAGTGAGAGAGAAGTCTGAGATGTGATTTCAGAGGGTAGTTTATTCCTTATTTTTCCAACAGAGTTAGAGAACAAGGAGTCACCTGCTGAGTTGTTGGGTTTAGTAGTATTGATAAGTAGTTTGTTTGAGGAGCGTAGATTTTTGAGATTATTATAAGGTGTAATTAGGCTAGTGAGTATTGTAGTGTTGCTAGGTTGATACAGGGTCTTGTGGACTATTGTGAGCTGGTGAAATTGGAGCTGGTTAAGTAATTCTAGCCAGTTTAGATGTCTTAGATTTAGACAGTGATGGGTTCTAAAAGGAGAACCTGTAGCAAATCTAGCAATATTATTATAGGATGTTGCTAGTTTATTGAGGTTGTTTTTAGAGAGATTGGTGTATATAGGAGAAGCATAGAGGAGAGTGGAGATTAGGTGAGTCCTGGCCATAGCGGTCCTAGCTTCTGGTGTAAGATAGGGTTTAATTCTGTAAAGGGATCCTAGTTTTTTGTTAACTAATTTTATTGTGGTGTTTATATGAGTATCAAAGTTAAGATTGTTGTCTATTGTTATTCCTAACAGTTTAGTGGTGGGTCAGGAGAGATAAGATTACAGTTGTTAGAAGTGAGATTGAAATGTAAAGAGGTGGAATTTCGAGTTGGTGTGAAGAGTAGCAGTTTAATTTTCTTGGGGTTTAGGAGGAGGCAGCGGTGTGAGAACCATTGTTCTACAGTGTTGAAAGCTTTTTGGGTAAGAGTCTGAAGTTCAGTTTGAGATGTGGCTGAGCAGATTATGGTAGAGTCATCTGCATATTGAATACAGGTAGAGTATGGAATAGCTGATTTCAGGTCATTAATATAAATGGAAAATAGGAGTGGGCCTAATATGGAGCGCTATGGGACCCTGAGGGAGATAGAAAGGTGATTAGATAGTTTATTTTGCCAGAGTACAGCCTGCTGACGGTTTTTCAAGGTAAGATGTAAACCGGTTCATAGATAGAGGATCAAGTAAAAGAGAATTCAGTGTGTGAAGGAGTAGTTAGTAATTAACCATGTCAAAAGCCTTAGATAAGTCAATGAATTCTGCAGATGAGAGAAGATTTTTGTTGTGGTTATTGTTAATGCAGTTTGTGAATGATAGCAGGGCAGTGGTGGTACTGTGGAAAGGTCTGAAACCATGCTGACAGTTGGCAAGTAGGTTGTTCTGGAAAAGGTGGTTAAGAAGTTGTTTATGGATGCACTTTTCCATAATTTTGCAATAGGGGATAGTAAAGCTATGGGGCAAAAGTTAGAAAAGTCATTGGAGTACCCCCCTTTATGTAGTGGGATGAGATGAGAAATTTTCCAGATAGATGGGACAGTTCCTTCACTTATGGATCTATTTATCAGAATGGAAATGGGATAGGTAATGGCTCCTTTTTGCAGGAATTCTGCTGGGAGTTTAACAGCTGACTGGGTGTTAGGTTTTAACTTTTGGAGAAGGGAGGAAATAAAGGAAGTAGACACTGGTTGTAAGTGAAATAAAGGGGGTGGGTTTGTAGAAGAGGTGGGCAGGTTAGAGGTATCAGGAGATAGGTGGCTAGCTAGAGTTTGGATGACGTCTGTGAAGAAAGAGTTAAAGGCATTAGCTGTTTGTGTGGGATTCTCAGGGTTTGAGCCTTGTGGGTTGGGTGTGATCGATTGGCCTGGGAAAAGAAGATAGTTAATACTAGTCCAAAATTTTCTAGGTTCCTTGTGAGAGGTTTGCTGTAATTGGAGATAAAAGTTCTTTTTGTCTAGCAGGATGGCTTTTTTTGTAATGTTTCTATGTTCTCTAAAGGTTTGGCAGTCTGCCAGATTCTTAGTAGTACGCCATTTTGCCCAGGATCTGTTTCGGAGAAGGATTTTTTGTTTAGTATTGTTAGTGAGCCAAGGGGCTGGTTTAGCTTTGGTTCTTATAGAGCGAGTTGGTACCTGGTGGTCAAGGATGGTTAAGAATGTAGAATTGAAGTATTCAACTGCTTCATTTAGAGGGAGAGATTTTAATGGTGACCAATTACATTGTTTCAGTTCTGTTTGGAAAAGTTCTTGGTTAAATTGCTTTTTTGAGCGTATTGTTCTGAAAGTGTTAGGGAATATTATGTTGGTTTTGTGTCTGATAATATAAGTTAGAGAATGGTCACTTAGGTCATCTGGAAGGGTTCCTGTTATGTAGGTTTGATGAGGAGTATTAGTAAGTATCCAATCGAGGGTGCTTTCTTTGTTATGGAGTCTATTAGTTCTGATAGGGCAGTTTAAAAGTTGTGAGAAGCCATACAGGTTAATATGGGTGGTGGGGTTTGTACTAGTACAGGAATTCCAATCTATATTAACGTCCCCAAGGACTATGGTTTCTTGTGGGAGATTAATAGAAAGCCAGTTAAGGATATACTCAAGTGTATTAATGTTATTTCCTGGGGGAAGATAAACACAGGTGATATTTATGGCTTTACATGTGTTGACCTGAAGTTTGGAGATAATTATTTCTGCACTATTGTCCAAAGGTAGGTTAAGATTTATAGTGCTGACTTGTAGCTCTGCTTTATAAAGGATTGCTACTTCTCCTCCCTTTTTGGCAGTATGGTCAAGTCTAATGATATTGTAACCAGGTGGGGTGATTTCATTGTTTTTAATGGAAGGTTTTAGCCATGTTTCTGATAAACCTAGGATGTCAAATAGGTGAACATGTAGGAGGGTATGAACTTGAGCAATTTTATTGCAAATACTATGTATATTAAGATGTGCTACAGAGAGTGAGTTGGGAGGTTTGGTAGATGATAGGGTCCTAGTTTTGTCTTGGTTACTGTTTGCAGTGGTAAGGGGATTGTTCGGGCCAGGGTTGGGATGAATGTCCCCATCCAATAATGAGTGCGGAAGTGTTAAATGTTTGGGCTGGAGAGGCTTACAATAATAGTCAAATAATTTTCTAGTTTTTAGGTTGGTGAGCTTAATGTGCGCTAGTCTGTGATATTTAGCTAGTAGGTAGCTGGGTTTGAAAGTGAGGTTTAGGAAGTTTGTGGAGGAAGGTAATGTTGGTGTTGAGGTGTGTTTGGATGGCAAGGGAAGGGTAGAGTAGAGTGATTGTTCATAGGAGGTAAAGAGATATGTGGTGGCTAGAGTGAGACCCAGATTAATAAATGTAATTTGTGAGGGAAAAGTGATATAGACATTTTAAAGGTAGTGAGATGAGAGAAAAACGGGAGGTAGGTTTTAAAATCACTAAAGAGATATACCAATTGGTTGGGTATTAAAGCAAGGAGGGATGTGAGGTAGGTATTAGTGGGTGTGTTGTGAGAAAAAGGGGGTTGGGAATGTTAATGATGTGCTTTGTATGATAGGAGTAGGTATAGAGGGGTGTGTCTTTTAGAGGAATAAATGTAGGAGCACTGGGGGCGGGTGAGAATTGGGGGCAGGGTAGGGGAGCGGAGTGAGCCCGAAGGGCGAACGGAGTGGGTAGAGACAAGAGAGTAGACTGTCGAGGAAGACAATCAGTGAAGTATGAGAATTCAGCAGGTAAGTCTGAAAGTGGGAGAGTGTAGGAGAAAGTTAAGAGGCTAGTAAGAAGAGAATCAGACTGTCAGAGGAGTAGAAGGTGATTAAGGATACCTTAGGACAAAGGAGAGATGGTGAAAGAGTAAGTCTGTAGAAAAACTGGGGACAGAGTTCTGGAGGTACGGTTAACAATTGGGTAAGAAATTAATATACAGGAAGCTTGTAGTGAGACACCACCTAGTGGCCAGTCACTTTATTGCACAGATAGGTCTCCTACAGGAGATGGCAGGCTGAGGGAGAGGTAGGGATGGACCAGATAGTGAAAGAGAGTATATAAGCTGGAAGTAGGGGTTATTTAAAGAGATAAGTGTTAAGTGAGGGGGTATGGCTGCTGGCTAACCTGACTGGGAAGCTTGCCTAACCTTGCAGAGTCTTAATACATTAATATAATTGCAAAGTACTCTTAGCTGTAACAATACATACTTTCACTGCCTTTTCAGAAGGGAAATGTCTCTCAGGGAGCTGGTAGGTTAATTCTTTAGTTTGAAATAAGTTTATGAGGCGCCCAGCAGGGTTAATTCAGGTGTTTGGTGCAGGGACAAACAGGAACACAAGGCTGGTAATATACAGAAAGAGAGAAAAAGTAGTGAGGCAGACAATACTACAACTAGAGAGCAGGTAAAGATATTTCTTAGCCACGGTTACATATGTTGTTACAGTAAAACAAATACTCTGTTACTGTATCAAACTTCTAATGAACTCTAAACTACTCAAACACATGCAGATAGCAGTATGCACATTCTATGTGTACAGATATACCTAGTTATGTTAGTATAGATGTAGATATCAATAACTATATGTGCATACATATCTATTCTGATATACCTACTACTGTCAATATATATGTAGATATCCATACATATATGTGCATATATATCTCTATACATGTGTAGACATATATTGCTCTGTATATGTATATATCTGGGTGTTTATATCTATACCTATGTACATATACATATCCATCTATGTATGTCGATATGTATATGTGTATGTCTATATAGATATCTGGATAATTATATGTACATATATCCTCACCATATGTCCTGAACATGGAGTGTAGCCCTACCTCGGCCCCTATAGTCCCAACTTCATAGTGCAAGGGGATGTCAGGTATATATAGCAGGTATATTTGTGGACTATTGCTACTGTAATAGGGAGTGTCTTCACAGACATGGTGTGTGTGGGAGGTCACATCTGCTTTTAACATGTACGCCACTGGCTACTGACAGACTTCCTAAGGACATCATAGTACTGTACCACTGCTAGCACGTAATGCTCCTGTGGACTACAGCAGAGATAATGGCCAATATATGTGGACAGTCTGACACATTCTGGACAGTCCAGAGGTATACACATAACCCCTTAGTGCAAGACATGTGGAGCAATCCTGACAATGTGGATGTTAACAGCCATGTAGATGGGTATAACACGTAACTACTGGTATACTTGTGCCTCCATAGGTTATGAATTCACACATCCCTGTCTGTCTTGCTACATAATAACCACTGGCACAGAGGTGCCATGGCCACATACTACCCACTAGATATTGACATACATCTGTATAGCATCCCACTGCTCTGACATACATTTCTGTTATGGTGGCCTGGCAGCAGTACATCTGGCAAGAATCTGGACATTACATCTCACTGGGTAAGTACACTAAGCTGCTAGGCATGTAACAAAGCACTGTGCAGGCTACAGGCAGACCGGCTCAACACTAGCCTACATTTCCTATGGGAGAATGCACATGTACCTGCATATATAGCAGGCTCTACAGGCATGCCACAGCACAGAGTAACATACACCTGTGTGAAAGTGCATAACCACAACCAATGTGAACACAGCCACAGCCACATATGGTATGCTAGTGTAATATTACAGTATATGAACTATCTGTTCAACACCAATCTCATATGTGCCACTCACACACTAACCCTACATATACTGGGCCGCTACACAGTGTGGTCCAATGCCTGTCTGTGGTATGGGACATGTGCGTGTATGGCCTTACAAACATATAAGCCAATAGAGTAACATACAGTGGAGCAGCATGTAACATCAGATAGAACAGGACCAAGAACAATGACATCTACCACAGTCTGTACACAGGCCAAGATACATATTAACAATACACACACTGCTGACAATCACCATAAGTACACAGACTCAGTACTGTACACACAACCATAGAATGTCCAGGTTATGTTATCAAATATAACCCCTACTATGCATAACATGTGTAGCAGTCTGATATCTCACTGGCTTGTTATCAGATATGATGCCACTAGTTATGGTGTACAGCACATATGCATCCCTTACTGCATGACAAATGTACAAAGGTTGACAGGGTTGTGGTGGAGGCACATACACAGAGCCAATATTGACATGTTGCTGTGATAACCTTATGCATTTACTGTTGTAACAGGGTTTGTTGCAACATATGTCCTATGAGGGATATGAAGCCAGTAACTGTCATGGCTTTCACCATCTACAGACTGCAATCCTCACACTGCCTTCTGCAGTTCACAGATAGGTGCTCTGTGGGTAACACCTGAAACAAAAGGCACCAAACACTGGCCAGTCTGCAGATGACCCTACAGATGGGTGTTTCCTCATAAACATAGCACTGACATGGCAGGTATTAAAACATGTAGGACAGCCATATCCACACACACCCTGTTAAACCAACATTACTCCAAATGCAGTATAGCAGCACTTACAGTCTGTAGTCAGGTCAGGCACAGCCTCCTCCAGTGTGTTGGCCTGTTTCCACAGTATATGTTGTTAGAGGTAAATCCCCAATCCATCTGAGATGATGTTTGCCAAACAACAGATCAAGTTCCTGTTCACAGTGAATGAAAGGCCAAACACCAACATGATGTTCCTAGATATTGGAGTGTTTTCCATGTAATTGGCTATGGGGATGTTACCATAGCTGTTCCACATGCAATCAGCTAGAGGTGGGCTGCAATTTGTGCAGAGGCCATCAGCTGATCATGAGCATCACTTAAAATACACATGTTACTGCCTAAGCAAAGCAGGTGTAAGTCCCCACATCCACCAGAGAGGGAGTGGGAGAAGCAAACAGAGGTAAAGGAAAGCCAGGGAGGTGTGGGAAAGTAAAACTTAAGCATGTTTGTGTCACACACCTACCAGTACAGGGTATCAAACCCCTGACAACTATGTAGTGCTATCACATGTCCATGCAGTCATTGGATGTGCCACATAGGTTACATGTTGAGGAGCCCTCAGAACGTATATGTGTTGGTGAGTGACATATGCAACAGGGATATGGTAGCTATGCGGTAGGTGTAGTACACATGCCTGTCTGCATGAACAAGTGTCAGTGTCAACACAGCCACACTCTCACAGGGATGCACACACATTGACACACTTGGCAGGGCCAGGAATACAACTCATCACTGGTGGGATTGCCACAACACAGTACTGTGCAGGTATCACACACACCACAGGGGTCATACAGAGGTTATATGTGCAAAGGGTATGTGGAGGTGTCTGACATCAGACAGCATGCTTCAGTATGCCAATGGGGGTTGTAGTGAGTGTGAATGTAGTCATACGCATCATACAAGACACACACAGACACAGGTGGCAGTACTGACATGCATGGGTGCACTGCTTCATGGGTGTGTTGTGGTCGACAGTGCCAAATGGCTATACAAGGCTAAGGGATGAGTATACCTTGGCATCAGGCCACATGACAATGATCTGCATTGTGGCTCAGGGGTGCAGTGTCTGGAGTTGCCCACACAGGTGGGTATTGTATTCACCATCCAGTCACCTGGGTGACTATTGCGTGTGGCCAATGCAGTGTATTGCTTGCCATGTATGTGTCCCTTAGTCCATGATATGGACAGTGTCTGGGATGTGCACACCTCCCACATGCATGTACAGTGACATGTGGAACTGCACCTGGGGTGTCTGGCCCATGTTGTGTACACAGATTGTTATCATCAGATGTGCCAGTCCTGGCCTCATGTGGTGGAAACTGTTAATGGACAGCAGGTTGACCCTGCACCTACATTGATAGCATGATACCAGTATTCCCTGGTGTCAGCGGCATCTGTCCATGCAGGGCTTGTGTTTCAGGCATGGTAGATCCTTTGTGGGTCACACTTGATGGCAACACAGGTGTTGCAGGTGTCTAGTGGGGAACATGGGGGAGGTGCACTGTTGGCAAGTACATGCCTATTGGACTGATGGACAGGGTGCCATGCCCACTGTAGCCCACTGCAATCACACCATGGTTACTATCAGTGGGCAATATGTAGGGTACTACCAACATATCGGCTGTTGTCTAGGCAAGTGTGTGTGTGTGTGTGTGTGTGTGTGTGTGTGTGTGTGTGTGTGTGTGTGTGTGTGTATGAGACATGGGTTGAGAGTGTTCCCTGGGTAATACAAGGGTTGCTAACATTGTTCAGCTGGCATTGATGTCACATTTAGGGGTATGGATTTGCACCCCAGCCTCTCGGCTATTTCACATCTGTTATCTGTGTATGGTGGACATTGTGATATATACTTGGGCCACCATATAAGATGTTTACAAAACCCGCTCCATACTGAGTCCAGTTGTTACACACTCACAACCACCTCCACACAGGATACAAATGACAAACACACACACACACACACACACACACACACACACACACACACACACACACACACACACACACACACACACCTGTCATGTCTGGGATTAGAACTCCTACCTAACTAGTATATTGCTCTTACAGCACTACACAGTTATAGAAAGCGTCACATTGATTACTGGAGTACTCCTTCCCAAAAGGTGTATTTTACAGTGAATGACATCAGCAGGATTGCCAAAGTAATCAATTTGAATTGTACTGAGTGTGTCATTCAAAGGGGATCCAGTATCTGCCTGTCTGGGATGACATGATCGACAAACCACAATGCTTTGCCAGAGATGGTCTGTACCTGTCACCCATGGGATTCAGGTTACTGGCTAAAGCTCTTGCCACCCCTATAGTGCCTTTTTTAGGCAAGGTTCAAAGGACAAAACCACCACTGTAACAGATACAAGCATGTAAAATTTGAAGGTAATGCTACTCAATGCTATAAGTCTAAACCTCAAAATGCACTCTCTCTTGAGGCACTCCTAAAAATCGAGAACATCGATATATGTGCAGTAACTGAGACCTGGTTCAAGGCTCCAGAGAGCACTCCTGTAATACCAGGCTACAACTCTTACCACACTTTTCGGCCACCAAACCAAGACCAAAACACTAAAGGTGGAGAAGTGTCCATATTCACCAAGGATATTCACACCTTCAGGCTAGTTGCCCGACACAATGCATCTGAAATTTTCCAGGTGCAACTAACACTAGGTAAGACTGCAATCCAAACTGTAGCTTGCTACAGATCCCCCACCATGCCCAAAGATTCTCACTACACCTTTCTAAACATACTGGAAAATATTAAGATACAACCAAACACCCTAATACTGTTTGATTTAAACAACCCTGCCATTAACTGGGAAAACTACTTGGGTACCAACACCTTTTCCTAACGGTTCTTGGAATTCATAAATTCCAACACCCTGGAACAACTAATCCATTGTCCCACCAGGGGCTCCAATATCCTAGACCTGGTCATTACCAACATGGAAGATAGATGCTCAACACCAGTGGTCACCCCCTCATTGGTCAGGTCTGACCATAAGCAAATCACCCTTGAAATCCATATCCCACCCCCACCCCCCAGTAAGGAAACCTCCATAAAAAACTTCTCCAAAGCCAACTTCATGCTACTCAAGTCAGAAGTGACAAACTTCATGACACCCATGCAGACGGGAGGTGAAAGTTCGACTGCTGAATCCTACACTAAGGCATTGTACGAGCACATCTACTTGTGCATGAATCGTGCCATCCCAACTAGAACCAAGATGCTCTCTTCCAAAAAAGGAAGCCAATCTGGTGGTCTCCCTGCCATAAACAAACTATACAACAGAAGAAAGAAACTGTTGCAGAAAAGAGGAAAATCCCAGGATGCAAAAAACTCCCTTACCAGCCTCAGTAAGAAGCTGAGATCCCTCATAAAATCCTCCAAAGCTAGTTACGAAAATAAAATTACTAAAGATTCTAAAAACAACCACAAAGAATTCTATAGTTATGGCAATGCTCAGATATGCTCTGAGCTTCAACAGAATGGCATTAAATATACTGATCCCAAGGATATTGCCAATATCCTGGCAGATCAATTTAGCACCAACTTCACCCCCTAAAAGGCCCATCTCAATACTAAAAGCTTGCCAAATTTCGGTAATCACAGCCACACAGGTAGAAACTTCATTCTCCAAAGCTAAGAATACAGCATCCATGGGACCAGATGACATCCCAGGCTGTGTATTACATGAACTACAAAATGAACTGGCACCTCACCTAAGTGTCATGTTTAATCATAGCCTCACTTCAGGCTTTGTGCCCACTGAGTGGTGCATAGCTACAGTTATGCCACTCCACAAGGGGGGATCCACCTTGGATCATGGGAGCTACTGTCCCATCAGTCTGATGAGCCTGATTTGCAAGGGCATGGCAACCTTCAAACACTGGACCCCACCTAGTTTGGGTTCATGAAGGGCCGATCTTGTCTCCTGAACCTGATTGACTTCTTTGAATCAATCTCCAGAGCTGTTAATGAGGGTAAGGTGGTCCACACAGCCTATCTGGACCTCGCCAAGGCCTTCAACACCATCCCCCACTCTGGAATCATAGATAAACTTACTAAGCTGGGCATAAATCCTTACATCACTTGATGGGTTGCCAACTGGCTTACTGACAGAACCCAGACTGTAAAAGTAGCTGACTCCAAATCCAGCTCCAGGCAAATGGCAAGCAGAGTACCCCATGGGTTCAGTCCTGAGACCGCTCTTGTTTGGCATCTACTTCTCTGAAGTACAGGCCAATACTAAGGGACTCTGGCTAAGAAAGTTCACAGATGACTGCAAACTGGGAGCCATTATTGAATCCCCAAATGATGTGGATATTCTACAAAAGGGCCTTACAGAAACATATGCTTGGTGCCAGAGCGATGGGCTCAAGCTTAATGCCAAGAAATGTATAGTTATCCCCTTTGGGAAAAAACATTAATTACCACATAGGTGGCAGTACACTAAACGCTGAAAGTGTGATGAGAGACGTAGGGACACAGGTGGACAGTGGTCTCACCTTCAATAACCACATCACCACAACAGTCAGGAGATCCTTCTACATGGCACACCTCATCACTAAGGGCTTTTCATCCAGAAAAAAGGAGGTCATTGTCCCATTGTACTCATCAACACCCCATTTGGAATGTACCTCACAAGACATCTGCAACAACTGGTAAGGCCGCAGAAATACCTCACTAAAAGAATCACAGGCCTAAAGCAGATGCCCTATGCTGACCATCTAAAATAACTCCAGCTATACTCTGTGGCATATCGTCTACTCAGAGGCGATCTCTGCTTAACATACAAGGCCATGTCAAACCCTGAGCTGTTGGACATGCTCCATCTAAAGAAATCCCAATCCCTCAGAGCCACATACTCCAGAGATCTACACCTTGTCATCACAATGAACAAAACATACTGGAGGGATAGGTTCCTGACCCAGGGACTTCCCAGACTCTGGAATAGATTGCCCATACATGTCAAGCAGAGCCCTTGGCCCTCTTCATAAAGAACCTTGACGACTGGATGTGAGATAGGAAATTCACCATGGGGATCACATCAGTCACCCTGCTAGACAGGGGTCCAGGGAAGTAAATATTGTGAGAAGAAATTTCCAGGGAGTTGTTATGGCTAGGTTTGTATAGGCCCCAGGGCCGATAGCCTAGTACCAACCTATGAACCTACAGCTTAAAATGCATTGCTCCCTACACAGACATAGAAACACAAACAAAATGTCCACAACTGCCATGTGTGGGAAAAGAACTCTTACCAGAGTTCTATATCATACTACAGCATGATGCTGTTATACAACACACCATGGGCATTGCTGAAGTGCCCCTTCCCCAAAGGTGTATTTCACAGTGAATGACATCAGCAGGATTGCCAAAGTAAGGCATTTGAATTGTACTGAGTGTGACTAGCCTAAAATACATTGCTCCCTAAACAGACATAGAAACACACACAAAAAATCTACATCTGCCATGTCTGGGAATAGAACCCCTACCAGAGTTCTATATCACACTACAGCATGATGCTGTTATAGGATGCATCACGGGAATTGTTGGAGTGCCCTTTCCCAAAGGTGTATTTCACAGTAAATGACATCAGCAGCCTTGCCAAAGTAGGGCATTTGAATTGTAGGCAGTGTGACTAGCCTAAAAAGCATCACTCTACACAGACAGAGACAGATGCACACAAACACAGACACACAGTTGCCAAGTCTGGGATTAGAACTCCTACCTACTATTTTATCACACTGCAGCAGTATGCAGTTATAGGACACACCACAGAGATTACTGGGCTACAACTTTCCCAAAGGTGTATTTCAACTTTCACAAAAGTGTATTTCAAGGTGAATGACATCAGCAGCCTTGCCAAAGTAGGCCATTTGAATTGTACGGAGTGTGACTAGCCTAAAATGCATTGCTCTCTACACATACACACACACACACACACACACACACACACACACACACACACACACACACACACACACACACACACACACACACACATACACACACACACACACAAACTTGCCATGACTGGGATTGGAACTCCTACATAGCTAGT
Source organism: Protopterus annectens (assembly GCF_019279795.1). Classification (NCBI taxonomy): domain Eukaryota; kingdom Metazoa; phylum Chordata; order Ceratodontiformes; family Protopteridae; genus Protopterus; species Protopterus annectens. The sequence continues at coordinate 368,152,619 of NC_056742.1, forward strand.
TTATCACACTACAGCAGTACACAGTTATAGGTCACGCCAAAGAGACTACTGGGCTACAACTTTCCCAAAGGTGTATTTCACATTGGATGACCTCAGCAAGCTTGTCATAGTAGGGCTTTGGGGATGGCAGTATGTGTGCATGGGCTATAACCCATTAATCTAGAGGTTGACACACCACATGTGGGCACATGCAGGGTCATATTCCACAGGTACTTATATACAGCTGCTAGATGACTACTTCCTTGTACAGTCATGTTGCACAGCTAGCACTTGTACCACATACTCTGTAATGCTGACAGATACTGGTGGCTAGTATTTACAGTGAGTGACATCTGAACCTCATGTGGTTGTAGCCCTTTGGCTGTGTGCTGGGTGGGACAGGCCTGGATGGCTCCTTGTCACAGTCACCCTCTTCCACACATCTATGTACATCTACTTTTGGCTTGTTGTAGTGTGTTGCCCTTACATATATGTCTGTATTCCTATCCACTGTGTGTGCAAAGCATGAGTGGTACATACTGAGGAGTGTCTGCACTAACACCTGTGACTGCCAGATATGTCTTGTCCACTGGTATTTGCCGACATGGCATTCATTTGCTTAAGTGTGTGAGCATGCCCAGTATGACCTTTCAGTATGTTGTTGACTGACATTGCCTTCATTTCTCTAAGTGCGTGAGCATGCCCATTATGCCCGTCTGTACTGCATGTGTGGATCGAGTCCAGGTAGTTTGTACTGCAGTGCAGACTTTAGTGTTGTACACCTACAGGTAGCATACTGTTTCTGCAGGGTATCCGTCGATCATTTAGAAATATGGGGACTAACTGTGGAGGGGATAGTGTATACTGTAGGTGATTGTGTCTGTGCTGCTTCAGCTGCATGGTACTGCTGTTAGCAGAGATATTCAGATGTGTACTGTTATACACAGTGATGTTTTCTGTCCTCATGTACTGTCAGGTGGACATTCTTGCTCACAGTGATGTCTTGGGGGACAAAGGTGACTGCAGCTGTGTCCGGTATTGTGGGCAGACACCTACGTATTCATGGTAAGTTACGCCATTCTGGATGGGGAGCTGCCGACACTTGGTGCTGGGTTTGTGTATCCAGTTCAGCACCTTGGTACAGTGCTGGCAGAGGATCCCATACTTGTACGCCCATCAACATGACAGTATGGGCTTATCTTACTGTGGAAATGCCTCATAGCCGTACAGATTTGCACAGGTTAGCCAGGGGCAGGGGCCATGGGTCAGGACATTTACCCCATTGTGGTGTACGGGCAGGTGTGTAGCCACCCATGTATTTGTTTGCTGCCAGGGATAGTGTGTGCACACAGCTTGGTGTTAGACCCTGCACATTCCATGCTGACCATGCTCCCACCCCCTCTGTTATTATAACCTCTTCCATAAATTATGCATACATTCTCTGATACTTTCCATAAGGGTATCACCCCATCACAGGTGTGTGTTAGTGTTGGCCCACAGTTCATGCAGTGGGACATGGTGGACATGTTACTGTGGTTTGTCCACATGGCCTTGCATATGGCTTATGTGGAGTGTGTTATGTTGTTATTTGGGTGTCCAGGACATAACATGCATCGGTAGTACATGTGAGATACAGGCCTTTGGCAGATGCCTGTGGGCCGTTAGGTGTTGCTGCATGCCAGATGTGGCAGGTTGTTGCATTCTGTCAGTCCTACAGTCCCAGACCACCATAAAATATATTTCCCTGGGGTGATAGGGTAGGTGTGATAGGTGTTCATGCCAATACCTTCTAACAGTCTTGCTCAGTTGGTGTGGATGTTGGCAGGGTGCTACCTACAGATAGGGACATACCTGCATGGGACACCTACACTGCATGCTGCAGTCTTCCACTATTGCCATATACAGGGGGGTCTTACTGTACTCATTCCCCACAGCAGGGATATGACCAGAGAGGTGCCTGTGGGTGGTGTTTGCATGAGCTGGGTGCATGTGTGCTATGGACACGACTTGCATCTGACACACAGATATACATTGAGCATTCCGGTTATGCTTGCATGTGCAGGTACATCTGCTGTTTCCCAGTACATCAGTCTTACCGCCTTTGTGATCTGCGAGTGTTTGGGCAGACAACACCAGTATCCCCTACTACAGGACCAGATAATGTGATGCATACCTGTATGTACTTTTCCAAGGGTTTGTCCATTTCACAGTGACAGATTATATACTGTATGTCTGGGGTATTTTCCCCTGTGTACTGCTTGTATATCTAGTCCAAAAGCCATGCCATGTCAGTCTTTTAGATAGTGACACATATTGCCAACATACATATGCAATGGCTTACTGCTAGCTTGTGTTATACCGATGGGTATTGTGTATGGCACTGCAGTTGTGAGGACTTGTCCCTGTCATCAGCGGTAGGGGGCAATGGCCACCAGGCTTACCTCAACATGCATCCATACTGACTACTCTCACATGAGACACACACCAACCTAACACACACATACCTGCATATTGTGCAGATGCTACAACCAATCCTGCTACCTTGGCCACCTCTATGCATCTGTGCTCCACTGGTATTATACCTACACATACATGTTACTTCATTTCTACATAGGGTTGTGGGGGGGGGGCACGCCTGACTGTTAAGACGTGTGTACATCAGATTGGGGACACACCAGACCATTACTACATAATTAAGTAGGGTTGGGGGAGCACACCTGACTATTTCTACATGTCTACATAGGATGGGGGGCACACCTAACTATTTCTACATTTCTACACAGTACTGGGGGGCACATCTGACTGTTACTACATTTCTACATAGGATGGGGGGGCACACCTGACACTTGTACACATTTGCTATAACTGTACTGGTATGTCAGGTACTCCTTTTCATTCTGTATTCTAAGCTATCATGCTGACTAGAGGCATATCATTGTACTACAGATCTTAGCTTTGATTGACCTACATATTAGTTTCTGACTAATTACCCTTCAGAACTAATGTCCCACTGCCTGACCTGCTGTAGCCTGTCTGTGTAGGCCGGGGGGGGAGGCTACCCATAGGCATCATTCAGAGGCCATAACACAGCCTTTGTTTGTGTTTGTCTACATCTGTCCTGCTGGCTGTGACTGTTGTTGGGTATGTGAACCCCCCTGACTGGCATGTGTGAGTCACTTACCTTGTGAGTGTCCCAGTATTGAGGGTGGTGCTGCAGGGCTGCCTGTGTCGGATGCACATAGTACACTCCCTACACATCATTGAGCACAGGTAGTGTCATGTTTGGCATCCCTTTTACTGTATGTGAGAGTCAGAGAGAGGTGTTATTCCCTGGGTCCCTCCTGTGTTAGTGTATGTGCTATGTGTTGCCTCTTTGCCAAGGCCAGGGCATACTGGGCACGCCTCCTTCTGTCTACTGGGGCAGGCTCAGGTTGTTCCTCCTCTGAGTCACTCTGTGCCTGTGCAGGCCTTGGCAATGGTGGGGGGCTGTGTGGCCCTGCCCCGTGCTGTTCCTGCTGCAGCTGTTTCCGCAGGATTATATTGTGTAGCATGGCACATACAATGACATTTTGGGTACATGTAGCTGGTGAGTACTGCAAGGCTGCACCGGATGTGTCCAGGCAATGGAACCATGACTTGAGCATCTCAAACACATGCTCTACTATAATTCTGGTTTGTGCGTGTGCCTCATTATGGAGTTCTTGTTCAGGTGTGTGTGCATTTCTGATGGGTGTCATCAGCCATGGTTCCAGTGCATATCCAGCATCTCCCACTAGGTGATCGTGAGGGATGTCCCCATTGGCAAATCTCTGGTGCAGCTGCGTCAGATGCCAGATGTGGGAATCGTGATATCTTCCAGGGCAGCCAGCACACACATTCATTATTATGCCATGGGAATTGCACATGACCTGGCAGTTGATAGAGGGGAAGCCCTTGTGGTTGATGTTGACCCTACCCCACTCACCAGGTGGTGCTTTGATGCATATGTGCATGCAGTCTATAGTACCCACTACCTCAGAGTATTCTGCTATTTGGTGGAACAGTTGCATATTGCTGGCCAACACCTCACGGGTGTTGAGGAAATATACGTGCTCACTGACATGTGCTGACATGGCTTCCAGGAACTGGTAGATTACCCTGGATGCTGATGCCTGTGAGATCCCCATCATATCCCCAGTTGGCCTTTGGATGGTAGCTGTAGCTAGTATTCTTAGGCCTACACATACCTTGGTATCCACTGGGATGAGTTCCCCTCTGTTATTTCTGTGTCAGGCATGGCCGACACAGCTCAACAATTTGCTGTAGGAGGTCCCTGTCCACCCTATAGTGCTCCACTATCTCCAGCTCATGTAGCCCCTGGAAGGTTACCCTGGGTCTGTACACTCTTCTCCATCTCCTCATTGTGGGTTGGTCGACAGCATTCCCATCCACACCACCCTCAGCCTCTTCCACAAGTTGTTGTATGATAGCTATTGCAGCTCCTATCATTTTGTTGTTTTGTTTGTTAAAAGTTCCCTGTTTGTATACACCGGTGGTGTAGAGTGTGGGAAAAATCAGAGGGGAAGGTGTTTGCATAGTTTATATTAGTGTTCTGGGCTGGGCTATTCTGCTGCCTGTGTAATTGGCTGATTCTGATACATTTCACCTACCAGCTATGCTAGTTCTCCTTGATTACCTTCCTACTGCTGTTTTCCCTTCCCATTGCCTTCCTGTTTAAGTCTGGGGGTGTGCTGTGCAAACAGAGTGCTGAAATGTGCACAGAGCTGCTATGTCTTGGTTTAACTTTTTTTTCCCTTTAAAACCCGGTGTGCGGCGCTCACTCCCACTTAGGCAATGTAAAGAGTGCTAGGCAGACTCAGACACAACCCCTTGCTTAGCTGTGCTTAGCTAGGAGCAAACCTGAGCCACAGGGCTGCAGTCCGCTTACAGTATGCCTGACACCCCCCCATGATGTCAGCTAACTCCTAGGCTTGCACCAAGCTATTCCTGCTCTTACACTGTTGGGACCTGACTAGCATGCAGGGGAAATCTGGGATTCACCATCATTCCCCTCATTTGCATAGGATTGCCTGCTAATGCATAGTTACATGTCTCACACTGAGCCTCCCCCCATAGCAACCACTACCTACTGGCCATGTTGTCTTCTGCCTACCATTGACTTTAATAGTAGAATAGTGATTTTACTTAGAATGCTTATTTTAGGTTTATTTTCTTATTCCACCCCGTTCCCGTTTACGCGTTGCTGCCCTACGCTTAAACAGCCGAGATCAGCTAAAAAAAAATTAAAGTTGAGTTTTTTTATTTTTTTAAGCTGTTTTCAATGCCAAAGGCTTTATACATGGCCATTGGCATGCTTCCTAACTGATATGTACCCTTTATTTGGAGCTGTCATGGCTCTGTTTTGGAATTTGCAGAAATGTACTCAGTTACTAACCGAGTACATTTCTGCAGACTACACTAGTCCTGCACGGCCGGTTTCCAGCTTCCTGGATTGCAAATTCACCTCATTTGCATGGATTTCTCCTGCAAATGGGGTAATTTACATACAGGGGCTTAGTCCATGCAGGACTAGTGTAGGAGTGCTCGTGCACACCCCTGCAGGCTATTCCTGGATCACAAGGCAGACATATTGCCTGCTGGAGCTCCTGCACTAATCCTGCACGCCGTGCAAGGCTTGCAGAATCTGGGGGAAAGACAATGATTGCATGTATTAGTGATATTAATTATAAGATTCAGAACTGCATATCAACAATAAACCTTTAAAATATGGGACATTAGCAGCTTGCTGCACTGTAACATTCAATATTTATTTGCAGACATGAAGAACAGTTGTTTTTGATTAGCTAATTCTGTTTTTGATATATTTGCAGATGTGATAAATAATTGTCTTTTATAAGACATCTTGAGTTCTTTGCATCCTAAACAAGATTGCAAGTAATATTAAACTATTTTTAAAATAGCAGTTTGCTCTGAGTTGGGTTTTATTTATCTCGACTATCACATATAATAGCAGGAATGAGTGTATTCTACATTTATAAAATATTTGTGAAAATGTTTGAAAACATAATCTTTGCAGAGCCAGTTCAGGTTAGTTCACAGGATACAGTGGACCAAATATATTCTTTACACACAAATTGTATATTTTTATTTGAAATTTAGGATATAATCAAAACAAATTTTCTTAGTTATTTTGGTTGCTGACTGTTTAGACATGTTAAATACATATTTTTAAATGGACCATTTCAAGTTGTGTAATACAATTAATATTTTCAGATCTTTGAAAATCAGATATTTGTTCCACCTAGTTTGAGGAATACTTCATATGACGCTATTTTGAGAAGAGATTTGCTTAAGTAAATAGTGAGACCTTCATGCAAAATGTATGGACTTATTCTAAATGTAGTTTTTACAGAAATAGATATTCTATAACTAGGTAATGATGCTGACAAAATAATAAATTCATTAATGAACCGATGCAAAATATGTAAAGTGTGGGATATGTAATCTTCTGTGCTTATTTTAATAATAAGCTAGTATCACTGAGGTCAGAAGCCTCTTTATCAGCAGAATTCTGGGCAACACTAATAATGTACACGAATTGTGCAAAATCCTACAGTATGCAAGTTGTAAATAGCTGTGAATTAATTTCTGAATAAGATCCAAAGGGTTTGCAACAAATGGAAAAGGAGTAACTTATGACAAGAAGTCAAGGATGAGAAATGGTGCAACTATGAATCGGGACACACAAGAACAGATGAGAGCAGGAGCAGAAAGGTAATGTAGATGAGAATAGATACCAGAGTGCATGATCTGGAGGAATACAGGACAAGAACAGGCTCTTTCTGTATTTTGCTAAATTAAAGTTGATTCAAGCTTCAGCCGTACAAAGCACACTGGCCAATGCTTCCACTCATTTACCAGTACTGTACCTTTTAACTGTCCAGGGTTTCACAGACTGGCCTGATTTTTTGTCATATTTTTCTCTGATCCTCATAAAACATTTATAATTACCTTTTTTTTCAACATATCCTAACAGAAACTCTGGCCACTCAACAACAGTTTAATGACTGGACTTCCTTGTGTTGGGATATCTTGAGTTCCAACAGGCACACTGATTGGGGTGTCTAATCAGTGTGCACATTTTGGGAATACTAATTTCCTTTTATTGTATACCTGATAATATTTTGAAGATTGTTAAACTGATGAGAAGGCATATCAAGAGAATGACCCTTACTGATAAAAAGTCCTGTTTAGGGGAAGTTTTTGAGAGGGCATACCTCTCAACTTCTTAGTTCATGAAATCATGACAAAGTCTAAAATAATGGAGTGACAAAAGACCAAAAATAGGGATAGGTTTTAAATACTGCTCTTATAAACTTAGAAAGTTGCTATAACATGATTTGTGTTAGCATGGATTTTTCTGAAGGATGCAAAGTCTGAAACTCATGTGTATGTCATTATTTAGTGACTTCACTCCTCTGTGATTTGCTAGAAAACCACAAATTTTAAGAGGAACAGACCCAAAATATGAGGCAAAAATATGGGCATTCTGTGAAAGTCTGGACTAGTGCAAGTATTATTGGCCCTTGGATGTATTGAAGAGTTTGTGAATGAATTGAGGGCAGTGTATGACACACCAAAGATGAAGTTTAAACTATAAGCTTGTATGTCATTACCCATTAGAATATATAGAGGAACAACATCTAGAACTGTTGGCCGGAATATGATGCAGGCAATCCAAGTTTGATTACAGCTTGCTTATGCTGGGAGAGGAGGAGGAAGGGGTGCATGCACACGACATACAATATGATATGTTCTCAGTGATAGAGACTGGAGAAAACCATTGTAAAGTGCTGCTGGATGGTGGGTGGGGTGGCTTTCTAATGTAAGAGTCTTGTGGACGTGAAGAGCAGTTTGGCAAAGTCTGCCCATTGCATGCCCCACTCACAGGGTATTACTGTCACATATTCATGGGCATTAGGAGTTAAGTAGAAGACAGAAGCAATGTTAACCAGCACCAGGACTCCTCAGTAATCTCACGGTACCCAGACATGGGTCAGTGTAAGTCCAGGAGCAGTCTTGAAAAAACAATAGACTCAGTGGATAAGTAGATGGACTGGTGGCAGTTGATAGTCAGCTGCAGGAGGTGCAGTAGTGCAGAAAAAAAAGAATATATAGAGGGACAAGACTAGAATGCCAATTGTTGCCATTGACTTGGAGGTTTTAGTTGCATTAGTGAGGCCATCAGATTTGGAATGATATAAAGTGTATAGTGGAGACTTTAAAATACCACTATTTGTGGATGACGTACTGATTCATTTGGCATGGCCAAAGAAGGATACTGATAGGTTATTTCAGATGCTAGATATATTTTTGAGGAAAAAATGTCAGGTTATAAGGGGAATAAAAGGAAAACATTGTTAACAATAAATTATCTTCCTTATAACAATTTGCAAATAAAGCATATTTTTATGGAAGGAAAAATATAGCAAATGTTTAGGGATACAGTTTAGGAATACATTAGAGGAGTGCGTTACAAAGGTGATGAAGATGTTGAAGTATAAGCTAAAAGACGAAGACGATGCTCAAAGATTGTATTTTACTGCTGTTGAGCTTATGGATGACTATAATGAATTCATTAATTCTGTAAGATCTAAATTATTCATATACAACATAGTATTTAAATAACTCCCCGAAACATATTGCACATTATATCCCACTTTAGCAGCATTAAGAATATTTCAGTGCAGATGTTGGTAAAACTTATGGAAGTCTATCAAAATGTATTCATCAAAGCTGTTGTTATTTTTCAGGGAGTTGCTGTTTTTCTTTTTACTGTTTACAATGGGTACTTTCTGTAAAGTAATAATTTCCCAAGTTCTCCCTGAGCTGTTTACTTTGTCACCTTAAATTGTATCCTCTAGTTTTGAATCAGTTTTGGAAAGATACCACCTGTACTGCAGTACAAAATACTTTAACATAATTTAAAGATTTCATGTCACCACTGACTATTTTCTTCAAGACTTACATTATAGACTTATTTAGTCTCTTTTTAGATGGTTTCAGGTATACACATCACATGATTTTTCTTACTGTCCCCTAAACTATCATTAAACTGTCAGTGGGTTAGAATTGTGAAAAAAATTTTTACAGCACCACAAGGTACAAGTCTCTTAGCATCTTACTATCTGTAAAATAGCGAGTTAAGGAGTGAATGGGCCTCACATAAACAAAGCATGGCACAACTACATAAAATAAATAAAAATAGTTAATTAATAAAGACATGGCTTTTAACACATGCTAATCTGTTGTCCTGCTGCCTTGAAAAACAGACTTCCAGCGAGGATAAAACTCAGAACCACAGAAAGTATATATTCACAAAACCAAACAGTAACACAGTCAATTAATGAATGTCACTATACAATTATTAACTGAACAACATCTCAGCCCATCTAATTGCAACCATTAAAATTAAAAAAAAGAAGACCTATCCATTTGCATTTCTATTTCAGACCATCAGGAATTAAAATATTTAATTTTATTATGAATAAACATCGGGCCGGATTTACGAAAGCTTGCACGGAGTTGTAGAGTAGAGTAAGATGTCAGACAGCCGATATGTCTGCCGAGCGATCCAGCAACAGCCGGCAGGGGCGTGCATGAGAGCTTCTAAAGCTACTCTTGCACAGACAGTGTCATGGTATGCAAATTACCTCATTTGCTGCTGAAAGCTATGCAAATGAGGTAAATTTGCAATCCAGGAAACACTAACCTGTCCGTGGAAGAGTAGTGTTATGTGCAGAAATGTACTCCGTTTGTAACGGAGTACCATTCTGCAAATAGCTAAAAGGAGCTATGACAGCTCCAAATAAAGGATGCATCGAGTTGAAGAAGCATGCCAATGGCCAAATGTAAGGCCATTGGCATTTCTAAATGTTTAAAATTATTAAAATGTAATTTTTTTCCCGATCTCCGATGTTTAAGCATAGCCCAACGCCACGCAAACGTGCGGCGCTTAAAAAAACAAGAAAATAATTTCAAAATAGCCAAAAATAGGCATTTTCACTAAAAAGCTTATCCTGCCATGCAGGTGAATGACAGGCTGAAGACAACATGGCCACTGAGTACTGGTTGCTAAAGGGGGGGAAGCTCAGTGTGAGAGATGTAACCAAGCATTAGTAGGCAATCCTATGCAAATGAGGATAAGGATAGTGAATCCCAATTTTCCCCAGCATGTGAGCCATGTCCCAAGAGTGTAAGTGTAGGAGTAGCTGAGTAGTAGAGTAGAAGATAGGTGACATTATGAGGGGGTATGTCAGAAAGGCTGTATGCTTATTGGAGCACAGTGCCTTGTGTTTGCCCTGAGTTGCTCAGGATTGCAAGAGGCGTGTCTACAGTTGTCCTTTTTGAAAACCAGAAACCAAAGGTGTACGCTGTGAAAATATCTGAAAATATCTGAAATTTCTTGCAAACGGGCACACAGCATGTGTGCCCGTGTGTGCGTGTTTGTGCTTGTTTGCATGGCGCTGCCCTGGGTGGAAACAGAAAGGGAAAAGGAAGGAAAAGAAGTAGTAGGAAGTTAACCAAGGAGAAGATATGTGTTGGCCTAAAAATACTAGCTACAGGTACCTTCCAGAGACCAACTGGTGATATGATGGGGATTTCACAGGCATCAGCATCCAGGGTACTGCACCATTTCCTGGATGCCATGTCAGCACATGTCGATGAGCACGTATATTTTCCCAATTCCCGTGAGGCATTGGCAAGCAATATGCGTCTTTTCCACCAAATAGCAGAATACCCTGAGGTAGTGGGTGCAATAGACTGCACGCACATACACATCAAAGCACCACCCGATGAGCGGGGTAGGGTCTACATCAACTGCAAGGGCTTCCCCTCCATCAACTGCCAGGTCGTGTGCGATGCCCAGGGCATAATAATGAATGTGTGTGCTGGCTGCCCTGGAAGCTATCACGATTCCCACATCTGGCATCTGACGCAGCTGTACCAGAGATTTGCCAATGGGGACATCCCTGACGGTCACCTAGTGGGGGATGCTGGATATGCACTGGAGATGTGGCTGATGATACCCATCAGAAATGCATGCACACACCCGAACAAGAACTCCATAATGAGGCATATGCACAAACAAGAAACATTACTGAATGTGTGTTTGGGATGCTCAAGTCACGGTTCCAGTGCCTGGACACATCTGGTGGAGCCTTGCAGTACTCACCAACTACATGTACCCAAATTGTCATGGTATGTGCCATGCTACACAATATGATCCTGTGAAAACAGCTGCAGCAGGAACAGCATGGGGCAGGGCCAAACAGCCCCCCACCATTGCCAAGGCCTGCACAGGCACAGCGTGATTCGGAGGAGGAACAACCTGAGCCTGCCCCAGTAGGCAGAAGGGGGCATGCCCAGTATGCCCTGACCTTGGCAAAGAGGCAACACATAGCACATACACTGACTCAGTAGGAACCCTGGAAATGACACCTCTCTCTGACTCGCACATACAGTAAAAGGGATGCCTAACTTGACACTACCTGTTTTCAAACATGTATAGGGAGTGTACTATGTGCATCCGACATAGGCAGCCCTGCAGCACCACCTGAGACATGAGTGCCCTATTTTAAGCAATATAAAGCACTGCTAAGCACATTTTACCAGTATTGAGCATCTTTAAATACAATTGCGCCTACCTGTGCACCGCGCTAACCAGCGCAACATCTGGCAACATTGAGCAATGTTGGGCAATGTTGGGCAAAGTCGGACAAAGTCGGGCAAAGTTGAGCAAAGTCGGTCAAACATGCTCACACCTGCTTTACTGTTCCTTAAGCAGTCTGGTCTACCCAGCAGGAAAATAATAAGCAATGACAGGACTCGAACTCAGGATACTGTGCACTATAGTCACAGTACTGAACCACTAAGCCATGACAGCATTTCACTGGCACAGACACAACTTAACTCACTCACACATACCAGTTGGGGGGGGGGGTCACATACCTAACAGTCACAGCCAGCAGGACAAATTTAGACAAACGCAAACACAAACAAATGCTGTATCATGCCCTCTGAAGATGCATATGAGTAACCTCCCCCCAGGCCTATGTAGAGAGATAGTAGGCCAGGCAGTGTGATGTGGGTTGGGTAGGCTATGAAGTCACAAACTAATATGCGTGTAATTGGAAGCTAAGGTCTGTAGTGCAGTGGTATGCCTCAAGCCAGTACGATAGGCAACAGTACAGACTGAAATGGAGTACCTGACATAGCAGTGCAGGTCTAGCAAATGTGTATAAGTGCCAGGTGAACCCTTCATTCTATGTACAACCACAGTAACAATCAGGTGTGCCCCCCGGATAGAAATGTACAAATAATAGTTGCCCCACTGTATGTAGAATGACTCATGGAAGCCCTGCAGGCACACTGTGCTTCCTGTCGATGTACAACACAAAGGTGAGCCCTGAAGTAAAAAACAACTTGATTTTCACACACATATAGTATATATGCTCATACTGGGCATGCTCACACACAAACAAATTTAGCAAATTTCAGTCAGCAACATACTGAAAGGTCATACTGGGCATGCTCACACACTTAGGCCATGTCTGAGTACAGCAGTGGGCCACACATATCTGGCAGTTGCATTTCTTACTCCAGACACTTGTCACTATTCGCCAAGCCTGCCTTGTGCACACACTGTTATGAAAACAGACCCATATAATATAGTGAACATCTGTCATAATCAAATTATGTACTCCAAGTACTTAAGTTGTTCAAAGAAAGTGAAAAACCAAAGAAGATCAATAATTATACGATCGGTATCATCAAGAAACAATGAGCACTCCTAACATTATCCAAGCCATGGTCAAAGAGTCCATAGAGAACCATGAAGCTTTCTTTCGCTATATCATAAATATCAATGTAAACTCATATATGTTCTGAGTCAGTGCAAACTGTAAATGAATACATGTACATGACTGACATTGCCAACATCTTGTCAGACAGGTTCATACATATTTACCTCCTTCTCATTGACAAAAGGGCCCATTATCATACCTGGAGATCGTGAAAACCCAGAAATCATATATACAATGGTTAAACAGCTCTTTCCAAACCTAAAAACACAGCGTGTATGGGATAACATGGTTTCCCTGGCTGTGTCATATGTGAACTCCAAAACAAACTGATCCTGCACCTGAACAGTCTGTTGAGACTCACTGTCTGTACAGGATATGAAACTGTTGAATGGGTTACAGCAATGTTTGGCACACTCCACGAGTGTTGGTGCACAACAGACCATGGAAACTATTGTCTTATAAGCCTAATAAGCCTGATGTGCAAGGCCATGGAGTCCATCATTATGGAACTCATAAACAGAGCTATTGAGAGCCTACAAACATCCAACCCTACCCAGTTTGGTTTGGTCAGGGGCAGATCATGGTTCCTAAACCTGCTAGACAGTTTTCAAGGCAGTTACCCAGGACATGCATCAATGAAATGAGCTACACATGGCCTACATAGACCTTGAAAAGCCCTTTTCCAACATCCCATACACGTCGTATCCACAAAATCAACAACCTGTGCATAAACACGTATGTCATCTGATGGGTTGCCAAATGGGGCACAGATAGATCCCACAAGGTAAGAATTGTAGTCTCCTGTTCAAGCTGGTAACAACTGCTGTCTCCCATGGTTCAGTCCTGGGACCCCTCCTGTCTGGTGTATACTTTTCAGAAATACAGTCAAACATGAGGGCTATGTTTAGCAAGGTTTGTGGATGACTGCAAAAAGGTTGTCATAATCGATGTTTGGGACAACAGAGACATCCTTAAAAAGGGTCTTAGTCAGACAGATGTGGTGTCAAACTTATGGGCTCGAGCTACAGTCATACAAATACCACATAGGTGCCAACACCCTAAATATGGAGGTAATAATAAGGGATCTATGGACACATGTGGATAGTCATTACTACTTCCAGAAACACATTCACAAAGTGGTTAGAAAATCATGCTATATGTCGCAACAAACTGCCAAGGTCTTTGCATGTAGGTCAAAGGAGGTTCTCTCTACTCATCAGTCATCAGACCCATCATGGAGTACCACAACACACTTGCGATGAATCTGACTAGGCACCTTCAGTAGCTGGAAAGACCACTGACGTACCTCAACATGAGCATTACTGGCCTCAAACAGATGCCCCATGCACCAAGACTGAATTTAATTCAATCTGTACTCTGTTGCATACTGTCTACTGAGGTGATCTCTTCCCAACAGACAGGTCCATGTCCAATGCAGAATGGATGTACGTGTGCTATCTGAAGTAACCCCAAGCTCACTGTACTACATGCTCTAGGGATATCATTATCACAACAATAAACAGAACATGTTGGAGGGATGCATTAATAACTCGCAGACTTCCTTTTCTTTGGAAAAGGCTCCCTCCCAACTTACATTAAGCTGAGTCCCTCACTGACACTCTTCCAGAGGAGCCTTGATGAGTGTATGTGAAACTGAACTGTCACACCATGGATCACTTCATCAGCTCTACTACACATAGGCCTAGGGAACTAACTCCATGGGTGGTGATAGCTGCACACTCTGGGCATACTAATATATGCCTTCAGGCAGATAGCCTATTACCTACCTATGTACCTATATATATACATATATAAGGGGAACACAGTATAATAAGCCAAAGATGGATGGGCAGAGATGTGTGTAACAGGGTGACCATGACAGGGAGCCATCCAGGACTGTCCCACCCAGCACACATCCCAATGGCACAAAAGACATAGGTTCATAGGTTCATAGGTTCATACTAGGCTATCTGCCCTAGGGCATTTATAAGCCTAGCCAGAGTGTGTTTGGTTTTCGCCACCCATTTTAAATTAATTTTGCTATGCCCTTTTTCGAGGTTAGTATACTGTGCCTCTGTCTAACAGTGACACAGAAGTGATACCCGGGGTAAACCTACGATCTCCCATCCACTCATCAAGATTCCTCTTGAAGAGAGTCAATGAGGGACTCTGCCTAACCTGGACTGGGATTTTATTCCAGAATGAAGGGAGCCTCTGGTTTATGAATCTGTCCCTCCAGCATGTCCTATTTATTTCAGTGCTGCGGTTCAAGTCTCTCGAGCACATAGCTCGATGGGATTTGGATTTTCTGAGGTGCAGCATGTCCATTAATTCTGGGTTGGACATGGCTTTATACATCATGCACAGATCGCCTCTGAGCAGGCGGTATGCCACTGAGTAGAGCTGGAGTTTCTTTAACCGGGCAGCGTATGGCATCTGTTTGAGCCCTATGATCCTCTTGGTGAGGTACTTTTGGGGTCTTTCCAGTTGCTGCAGGTGTCTGGTAAGGTACATACCAAAAGGGGCATTGTACTCAATTATGGGCCTGATGAGGGATGAGTAAAGAGGCACGATGACCTCCCCTGATCTAGATATGAATCCCTTCATGATTAGGTGGGCTATATAAAATGTTTTTCTAACCACTTTGGCCACGTGGTTGTCAAATGAGAGATTGCTATCAACTTGGGTCCCCAGGTCCCTAATTACTTCTTCTGTACTTAATGGATTACCACCTATGTGGTAATTTGTGGGCACTTTGTTTTTGCCAAAGGGATGACTATACACTTTTTGGCGTTTAGCTTGAGGCCATGGCTCTGGCACCAGTTGTCTGTTTCTATGAGGCCCTTTTGGAGGATGCTTGTGTTGGCTGGAGAGTCGATTATGGCGCCCAGTTTGCAGTCATCTGCAAACTTAGTCAGCCACAGTCCTTCCATGTTGGCCTGTACCTCAGAGAAATATATACCGAACAAGAGAGGTCCCAGGACTGAGCCTTGTGGGATGCCACTTGTAACTGGTTTGGAGTCTGACATGGCTCCAGCAATTCTAACCATGTGGGTTCTGTCCTTGAGCCAGTTTGCAACCCATCTATTGACATAGGGGTTTATATTTAAGCTGGTGAGCTTATCTATAATGCCCGAGTGGGGTATTGTATCGAAGGCTTTTGCGAGGTCCAGGTAGGCTGTGTGGACCACCTTCCCTCCAATGGCCTTGATGACTGTTTCAAAGAAATCAACCAGGTTTAAGAGGCAGGATGTGCACTTAACAAAGCCAAACTGGGTAGGATCCAGTGTCTCTAGGTCCCCAATATCTTTATTTATGAGGTCCATGATGATCCTTTCCATAGCTTTGCAGACCAAGCTAGTCAGGCTTATGGGGCGATAGTTTCCAGGATCCGTTGAGGCACTACCTTTGTGGAGAGGGACCACTGTTGCTGTACGCCACTCTTTGGGTACATATCCTGTAGTAAGGCTGAGATTGAACAGTAGTTTTATGTTTGGGTTTAGCTCTTCTTGGAGTTCATGTAGGACACAGCCCAGGACACCGTCTGGTCCCATTGATGCTGTGTTTTTTGCTTTGGAGAGGGCAGCTCTTACCTGAGCATCTGAGATGTCAGGGGGGCAGCACTCTGCTGGGATAAATATTTGCCCTTTGGTGGGGTTTGCTGAACCTGTCAGCTAGGATTTTTGGCAATATCTGTGGGTTTGGTGTATTTTTTGTCATTTTGGACTAATTCTGAGCATATCTGGGAATTCCCACCCAGGTTCCTAACATAACTAAAAAAAGCCTTGTGATTATCCTTAGTGTCCTGTGCAATTTTTCTCTTGAAGCTGGCCTTAGACGATTTTATGAGTGCCCGTAGTTTTTTGCTAATACTGATCAGAGATGCCTTCCCTTTTTGGGATTTTGCTCTATCATGTAGTAGCTTCCTCCTTCTATTGTATAGTTTGTTTATGGCTGGGGTCCACCAGACAGGATGTCTGCCTTTGGAGGATTGGGTCTTGGTTTTATTTGGGATTGCATGATCCATGCATTCCTGAAGGTGTTCATAGAATGCATTTATAAAGGATTCTGCGGTCTGGGCTGTATTTTCCACAGGCCTGGGGGCTTTGACGGATTCCACCTCGGTTTTGAGGAGTGTGAAATTTGCTTTAGAAAAGTTTTTCACTGTGGTTTTCAGGGCAGGGGGTGGAGTCGGGATGTGAATATCCAGTGAGATTAGTTTATGGTCTGATCTTACCAGTGAGGGATACACTTCTGGTCTGGAGCATAGAGTCCCCATGTTGGTGATGATCAGGTCCAGTATGTTTTCCCCTCTTGTGGGAGTGGTAACAAGTTGTTCCATAGCATTTGAGTTTATAAATTCTAGGAACCTTTGGGCTAGGGTGTTGGAGCTAGAGTAATGCTCCCAGTCTATGTTTGGGTAGTTGATGTCGCCCAATATAATGGTGTTTGGAGAGACGTTCATATTTTCCAGTGTTCTCAGGAAGGCCGAGTGGGGTTCCTGGGTTTGGGAGGGTGGTCTGTAGCAGGCTATAAACTGGAAGGCAGTTTTACTCACTGTTAGTTGCACATGGATAGTCTCTGATGCTTCGTGCTGTGCCACCAACCTGGAGGTGTGGGTATCTTTGATGAATATTGATACTCCCCCTCCTTTTGTGGTACGGTCCAAGTTTTGGGGCCAAAAAGCATGGCATGAGGTATAACCTGGTAGTGCTGGGGTGCTCTTGGGAGCCTTGAACCAGGTTTCTGTTACTGCACAGATATTGATGTTCTCCATGCTAAGGAGAGTTTCGAGTGCATGCATCTTGAGGTTTAGACTTCTGGCATTGAGTAGCATTACTCTTAGTTTCATTATCCCTTGTGATACCTATGGAGGTGGGTTTGTCTTTTGAGCCTTGCCTAAAAAAGGCACTATGGGGGTAGCAAGAGCCTTTGCCAATATCCAAAGCCCAGGGTGACAGGTGCAAGCCATCCCTAGCGAAGCATCGTGGCTTGTCGAGCATGTCATCCCAGGCTGACAGGCATTGGATCCCCTTTGAATGACACCAATACTTAAGCCAATTGTTGAAATTGATCATCTTGTCTTCATATTGTGGCATCATTCTTGGTGAGGGTAAGATGCTACTCAAGGTCAGGGTCATACCGGCCTGGGCTACATGCTCAGAGAGCTCATCTATGTCTCTTTTCATGTAGTCCAGGGAGGTACATCTCAGGTCATTCACACCAGCATGGACAATGACTGAGTCATATTTGTACTTGCCTTGGAGTGACCTGAGTGCTTGTGTTATGTGGCGGATCCTAGCACCCGACAGGCAGCTCACCATGACCTTCTCCTTGTTTAGCCTAGTGAGTGGGACATCAGTGTGCCTGACGATAGAGTCACGTATTACAAGTGTATCAGGTGTGTTGTTTAGCTTTAAGGGCTGTGACTGTTCGGCACACTGGCTTTGTGAGCTATGTGTTGCACGTGTTTTGTTTTGGGGTAGCGGTTGCTTGGGTGTCTGCTTTGGAGGTCTCTGCTGCTTAGGCAGATTTTTATTTACAGCCTCCGAGTATGTTTTTGTGTGTTTATGTGTTTGGTTTGCTGTCATGGTAGGTCTATGTGAGACTGGAATTGTAGTGAGTGTGGTTTCCTTCTCCTCCTGACTGGTTTCACCAGTACTGAGTTGAGAGAGCTTAGCCTTCAGTATGGCTATATGGTTGCATCTCTCACATGCATTGGAATTTGTTGGGAGGAGGAGAGGGTTGTCTGTGTACATGAGGCAGTTGTAACATTGCCTCAAGATTCCCAGATTCACCAGCTGGACCGGAGAGGAGATTGACATCTGACCTTTGGACATGCTAGAATAGTATTGGGAATTCCTTTATAATTGAAACAAAAGGGCCAATGGGGAACGAGGTACTCAAGGGGAGTTTGTGAGGGTGTAGTGCATTTAATATTTTACTGCTGACTTATATAATTGCTTTAGTGAGCAAGTGCCAGGTAATTTAAATGCAATGTGTTACAGGTAACTTAAATGCAAAAATGACAAACAGTAACTTTCTTTCAAGTGAAACAAGGAAATAAGTACAGTAAGCAATGCAGATATCACTAGGGATCCACAGAAGCGCTGAAAAGCTGCGTTTTAGGTGGAATTAGCATTTCAGGGAAATAACAAGCAAACAAACAAGCATACAAATAAAGCTAGATTCAGCAGGCCTGGATCTAGTCTATGCTACAGCAAACAAGGTGTACCAATTTCAGTAAGAAGCAGTTCAAATATGCAGGCACTATAAGCCTTTAACCAGAAATTCCCACCTCAGAAGGGCAGAGTCCAGCCTCTCCTCCCACAAGAGTGCAGACCACAAACCTTCTTAATGTAAAATAACTGGCCTGAAGCCCAAGTGCTTAAACCAGAATTAATACACTTTTAGAATAACAGACACTGAGCCCTCAATCAGCAGTTCCCAACTTAGAAGGATGTAAGCTACCTGTCCTGCCACCACAGTGCAGGCCACAAACCTTCCTAATGTAAAACAACTGGTCTGAAGCCCAAGTGCTTAATCCAAAAGACTTAGAATGATAGCTACACTTTAATCAAGTTACTACCAAGCAGTAATAAATGCAATTAAATACTTTAAAGAATGCCTGGATTAGTGCTCAGGTTATACAAACAAAGCTAGATTCAGCAGGCCTGGATCTAGTCTATGCTACAGCAAACAAGGTGTACCAATTTCAGTAAGAAGCAGTTTAGATATGCAGACACTATAAGCCTTTAACCAGAAATTCCCAGCTAGAAGGGCAGAGTGCAGCCTCTCCTCCCACAAGAGTGCAGACCACGAACCATTTTAATGTAAAATAACTGGCCTGAAGCCCAAGTGCTTAAAACAGAATTAATACAATTTTAAAATAACAGACACTGAGCCCTCAATCAGCAGTTCCCAACTTAGAAGGATGTAAGCGACCTGTCCTGCCACCACAGTGCAGACCACAAACCTTCCTAATGTAAAACAACTGGCCTGAAGCCCAAGTGATTAAACTAAAAGGCTTAGAATGAGTTACACCAAGCAGTAATAAATACAATTGAGTACTTTTAAGATGACACAAAAGCAAAATAAAGTAGGAAGAAATACAAATACAGTAAAAGCAGATTTTTTTTTTTTGAGTGAGCAAATGAGATGGGTCCAGGAGTTACAGGACAGAAACAAGTGCAAATGCAGGCCTTCAAATCAGAAAGTTAAGAGAGATGGAAGACCGCCCAAACGGCCAATAACTACAAATTCTGGGCCGGAACCACTCCTTATATGGTAGACAGGTTACCTAGTGCTTACCACTCCCACTGATAAGCTAGAAGGCTTCCCTCCAACACCGAAAGACTTGGGGGCTCAGAAGCTTACAAATAGTCCTGGATACAGAAAATCTGTATCTGGAACACTAATTACAGGAAAGGTAGGAAACAGGCTTACAATTTTTTTTTTTCAGAAAAGTAGCAAAACAGTAGTAAAAAAATTCACATGCAGTGCAAGCTGGCACACTTGAGTATGTAGCAATATTAGTCCACACACAGTTTGAAAAAATGTAATTAAATTAAAAAGGACTAAAAGCAAGTGCAGAAAGGGTTTATTAGGTAGAATGTGGTAAAGAGATGGGACTGGGGGAGTGTCCTAGATCAAATCTACAGTGGGGCAGGCACTGCAAAAGCCACCAAATTTAAACTATTACCAGAAGAGAGAGGGGGGGGGTGGGGAAAAGTTTCAACAGAGATGTGAGGAATCAGAGTGCAAATTATAAAACCCCAAAAATATATACTGATCCCTGTATATTTGCAGAACACTAAGACAACAGATATCTAAGCAACAGTTTAGCTCTATAATACAGAATAATACAGAAAAATATACTCAGCTCTATATATTTGCAGATAGTCCTGTAAGGCTGTTCCACTTTAAATGCAGACTGCTGCTATTAACAGTTCAAATTAAGGGAACCTTGAGTTAACAGCACACAAGCAATAGAAACCACAATGAGGGGGTGGTGAAGAAAGTTTCAACAGAGATGTGAGGAATCAGAGTGCAAATTATAAAACCCAAAAAATATATACTGATCTCTGTATATTTGCAGAACACTAAGACAACAGTTATCTAAGCAACAATTTAACTCTATAATACAGAATACTATAGAAAAATATACTCAGCTCTATATATTTGCAGATAGTCTTGTAAGGCTGTTCCACTTTAAATGCAGACTGCTGCTATTAACAGTTCAAATTAAGGGAACCTTGAGTTAACAACACACAAGCAATAGAAACCACAATGAGGGGGTTGGGGAAGAAAGTTTCAACAGAGATGTGAGGAATCAGAGTGCAAATTATAAAACCCAAAAATATATACTGATCTCTGTATATTTGCAGAACACTAAGACAACAGATATCTAAGCAACAATTTAGCTCTATAATACAGAATAATAAAGAAAAATATACTCAGCTCTATATATTTGCAGATAGTCTTGTAAGGCTGTTCCACTTTAAATGCAGACTGCTGCTATTAACAGTTCAAATTAAGGGAACTTTGAGTTAACAACACACAAGCAATAGAAACCACAATGGGGGTGGGGAAGAAAGTTTCAACAGAGATGTAAGGAATCAGAGTGCAAATTATAAAACCCAAAAAAATATATACTGATCTCTGTATATTTGCAGAACACTAAGACAACAGATATCTAAGCAACAATTTAGCTCTATAATACAGAATAATACAGAAAAATATACTCAGCTCTATATATTTGCAGATAGTCTTGTAAGGCTGTTCCACTTTAAATGCAGACTGCTGCTATTAACAGTTCAAATTAAGGGAACCTTGAGTTAACAACACACAAGCAATAGAAACCACAATGAGGGGTGGGGAAGAAAGTTTCAACAGAGATGTGAGGAATCAGAGTGCAAATTATAAAACCCCAAAAATATATACTGATCTCTATATATTTGCAGAACACTAAGACAACAGATATGTAAGCAACAATTTAGCTCTATAATACAGAATAATACAGAAAAATATACTCAGCTCTATATATTTGCAGATAGTCTTGTAAGGCTGTTCCACTTTAAATACAGACTGCTGCTTTTAACAGTTCAAATTTAGGGAACCTTGAGTTAACAACACACAAGCAATAGAAGCCACATTGAGGGGGGTGGGAAAGATAGTTTCAACAGAGATGTGAGGAATCAGAGTGCAAATTATAAAACCCAAAAAATATATACTGATCTCTGTATATTTGCAGAACACTAAGACAACAGATATCTAAGCAACAGTTTAGCTTTATAATACAGAATAATACAGAAAAATATACTCAGCTCTATATATTTGCAGATAGTCTTGTAAGGCTGTTCCACTTTAAATGTGCACATCTCACCCAGTGTACATAACAGCCACCAGTATCTGTAAGCATTACAGTGTATGTGGTCCATGTGCCTGCTGTACAACATGACGGTACAATGAAGTACATATCTACTATCTGTAGACATGTACCTGTCACATAGTCTACTACATACCTATGAACCTATCTTCAATAAGGCATATGTTAGCCTAGGCAAGTTAAGCAGCTTTCACCACCCCATTGTGTAGTCTCCCAAGCCCTTGTTCTAATAGTTAGTACCCTAAGCCCCTTTCTAGTGGGGCTACTGATATGATGGCTGGCGTGAATTGTCTGTTTCCCATCCACTCATCAAGGTTCCCATTGAAGAGTGTCAGCGAGGGGCTCTGTCTGATGTACATTGGGACTCTGTTCCACAGTAAGGCAAGTGTCTGGGATGGTACTCTATCCCACCAGCATGTTGTATTCATTGTTGTGAGGAGGTTCATTTCCCTGGAGTGTGTAGGGAGACTCAATTCTGTTATCTGTAGATGGAGCATGCTCAGCAGTTATGTGTTGGACATGGCCCTGTATGTTAGGCAGAGTGTGCAACTGAGTAAGCGGTACGCAACGAAGAACAGATTTAGTTTTACCAGTTGTGTTGCATAACACAACTGTTTTAGGCCAGTAACTCTCTTGGTGAGGTACCTCTGTGGTCTCTACAGCTGCAGGATATGTGTAGTTGAGTAAATCCAAAATGGTATATTGTACTCAATAATGGGTCTTAAGAGTAGAGGGCCACCACTACCTCTTCGGATCCTGACGCAAACCCTTTGTTGATTAGATGGGCCACATAGGATTTCCCAATCACTTTGGCAACATGGTTGTCAAAGGAAAGATGACTATCTACTTGTGTCCCCAGATCCCTTATTACCTTGTCAGTTTTAAGGGGGTAACACCTATGTGGTAGTTTGTTTGTACTTTGTTTTCACCAAAGGGGATCACTATGCATTCTCCACATTGAGCTTGAGGCCATGATTCTGACACTACACATCTGTCTCATAGAGTCCCTTCTGGAGAAGATTTGTGTCATCCAGGGAATCTATTATGGCAAACACTTTACAGTTCCCAGCAGACTTAGTCAACCACAACCCTCCTGTATTGGCATGTACATTTGAGAAGTCTATACCAAACAGGAGGAACCCCAGGACTGAACCATGGGGGCCACCAGTTGTTACCAGTGTAGAGTCTGACATGTAGCCAGCAACTCTTAATTTGTGGAATCTGTGAGCCAGTTTGCAATCCATCTTGTGATGTATGGATTCATGCCCAGGTTGGTGAGTTCATCTATGATACCTGAGTGGGGAATGGTGTCAATGGCTGTAGTGAGGTATAGGTAGGCTGTGTGGAGCTCATTTCAATCATCTGTAGCCTGGGTAATGGTCTCAAAGAAATCCACCCAGTTCAGGAGGCGTGATCTGCATATGATGAAGCCAAACTGGGTGTGTTCAACTGTGTGAAGGTTCACAATCTTTTTATTGCTGACTTCCATTATGATTGGCTCCATTTCCTTAAAGAGCAGACTTGTCAGGCTCATAGAGCATGAATGCCAATGGGTTTTTGTGGCCCCACCCCTGTGGAGTGTGAAGAATGTTGCTGTGCAACATTCTATGGGTACATATCCTGTACAGAGCATGTAGAGAGAGATGTAGGTATCCTTGATGAATATGGATACATCCCCACCCTATGTGCTATGATCCAGGTCCTGATGCTGGAAGGTATGGAATGAGTAGTATCCTGGTAGTGCTGGTGTGCTCTATGGAGCCTTGAACTAGGTTTCTGTTAGTGCACAGATATCAATATTCTCCATACTGCGATGTGCCTCAAGTGTGTACATCTGGAGGCTGAGACTTCTGGCAATGAGTAGCATTTAGCTAACTTTGTTGTTATTTGTGTTGGTTATGGGGTTTGGTTTGTCCTGAGTGACTGGTGTGCCATACCTGAAGTCAATGCCTCATTGGTCCCATCTGACCATAAGTTAATTACCCTACATACTCACATTCTGGACCCACCCCCATTTAGGAAACCATGTTAAAAAATGTCTCCAAAGCCAACTTCATGCTTCTTAAGACAGAAGTGCTGAACTTCAGGACACCCATGCAGATGGACAATACTGTTATGACTACTGAATCCTTCACAATTGCACTTTATAAGCACTTACATGAGTGTATGCATCGTGCTATCCCAAACAGAACCAAGAAGCTATCCTCCAAGAAAAGGAAGCCAATCTGAACGCCCCCTGCCATAAACAAACTGCACAACAGAAGGAAGAAAGTTTTGAAAAAGAGGGTAAAATCCCATGAGTGAAGGAGCTCCCTGGTCAGCCTCAGGAAGAAGCTGCAATCCCTGATAAAATCCTCCAAAGCTAGTTATGAAAACAAAGTCAACACTGGTTCTAAAGACAACCACAAAGCATTCTATAGCTATGTCAAGAATCTCAATGACAACACTCAGATCTGCTCTAAGTTACAGCACAATGGCACTAAATATACAGACCCAACTGATATTGCCAACAGCATGGCAGATAGGATCAGTGCTAACTTTACCCCCCTCTCACCCATGAAAGAGCACATCTCTATACAGGACGAATGCAAAGTTGCTGTCATCATGGCTGCACAAGTAAAAACCACTCTCCAAAGCCAGGAACACAGCATCCATGGGACTAGATTACTTCCCAGGCTGCGTTCTACATGAACTACAGAACAAACTGGCACCACACCTACATAGCATGTTCAATCATAGCCTCACCTCAGGCTTTGTGCCTGCTGAATGGTGCACAGCGACGGTTATCCCACTACAAGAGGGGGGAGCCACCACGGATCCTGGGAACTAGTCATTAGCCTGATGAGCCTGGTCTGCAAGGCCATGGAACGTATCATCATGGAACTTATAAACAAAGACATTGGTAATCTCCAAACTCTGGACCACAACCATTTTGGGTTTGTAAAAGGCAGATCATGTCTCCTAAACCTGATAGACTTCTTTGAAGCAGTCACCAAAGCTGTAGTCAAGGGTAAGGTGGTTCACAGAGCCTATCTAGATCTTGCCACAGCTTTCGACACCATCCCCCACTCTGGAATTATGGCTAAACCCACTAAACTAGGTATAAATCCCTATGTCACAAGATGGGTTGCCAACTGGCTCACTGACACAACCCACATTGTGAAAGTAGCAGACTCCAAGTCCGACTTTGTACCAGTGACAAGTGGAGTACCACAGGGTTCAGTCCTGGATCCTGTCCTGTTTGGTATCTACTTCCCTGAAGTACAGGTTAACATGGAAGGTCTCTGGCTAATGAAGTTCCGAGATGACTGCAAACTAGGAGCCATAATCGAGACTACTAATGATGTGGACATCCTACAAAAGGGCATCACTGAGACAGATGCCTGGTGTCAAAGCCATGGCCTCAAGCTCAATGTCAAAAAGTGCATTGTCATCCCCTTTGGTAAAAACACTGTACCCATGAGCTACAACATAGGTGGTAGTATACTTAACAGTGTGATAAGATACCTTGGGACACAGGTGGACAGTAGACTCTCCTTTGATAATCACATCACCACAGTAGTCAGGAAATCCTTCTACGTGGCACACCTCATCACAAAAGGTGTCTCATACAGAATAAAAGAGGTCATTGTTCCCCTCTACTCATCACTCATTAGATGCCCCTTTTGCTATGTACCTCACAAGACATCTACAACAACTGGAAAGCCTGCAGAAATACCTCACAAAGAGGATTAGCGGCCTCAAATACATGCCATACACAGACCGTCTCAAAACACTACAGCTTTACTCTGTCACATATCGCCTACTCAGAGGTGATCTCTGCCTAACATGCAAAGATATGTCAAACACAGAGCTGTTGGACATGCTCCACTTAAAGAAATCCCAATCTCTCTGAGCCGGCCCAAAAACCCAGACTGAAATATAAAAGGAGGGGGTGTATCCATTTTCATACCCACACTTCCAGGTTAGTGGCACAGCATGAGACCTTGGAGACCATGCAAGTGCAACTAACATTGGTCAAAGCTGCTTATCAGATCATAGCCTGCTACAGATCACATACCTTGTCTCAGGACCCTCACTCAGTATTCCTGAGAAAACTGGGAAATATAAAGGTCCTACCAAACACCATGATATGAGAAGATTTCAACTACCCAAACAATGACTGGGAGAATTACTTGAGTACAAAGTCCTTTGCCCAGTGCTTCCTAGAGTTTATAAACTCAAACGGCCTGGAACAGCTGGTCACCATGCCCACTAGAGGTGACAACATACTGGACCTGATCATTACCAACATGGGGGATCAGTGTTCCACACCAGAGGTAAACCCCTCGCTGGTAATCACACTGGACATCCACATCCCGACTCTCCCCCCCCCCCCCCCCCAGACAACAAAACCACTGTGAAAAACTTTTCAAAAGCAAACTTTACACTTCTCAAGACCGAAGTGGAAAGTTTCAAAGCTCCCGTGCTACAGGATAATGCTATCCAATCTGCAGAATCCTTTACAAGTGCATTCTATGAGCATCTACAGGGATGCATGGATCGAGTCATCCCAATTAAAACCAAGACTCACTCCTCCAAAAAGAAGAAACCAATCTGGTGGTCCTTGCCCATAAATAAGCTATACAACAGAAGGAGGAAACTAACACGATAGAGCAAAATTCCAAAAAGGAAAGGCATCACTGATCATTATTAGCAAGAAACTACGATCGCTCATAAAATAATCCAAGTCCAGATTCTAAAGAAAAATTGCCAAGGAATCTAAAGATAACCACAAAGCCTTCTTTAGCTATATCATCCATTTAGGTGGCAACTGTCAGATATGCTTTCAGCTACTGCAAAATGGCAAAAAATACACTGAACCAACTGACATTGCCAACATTCTGGTGGACAAGTTCAGTGCAAACTTCACCCCCCCATCACCCCCAAAAGAGCCTGTGTCCATCCCAGAAGAATGCAGAGCTCCAGACTTCATGGACATGCAGGTAAAAACAGCCCTCTCCAAAGCTAAGAACACAGCATCAATGGGACTGGATGGTGTCCCAGGCTGCATCTTACACAAGCTCCAAAAGGAACTAAACCCTCACCTACATTCACTGTTCAGACTCAACCTTACCACAGGCTATGTACCCAAAGAATGGCATACAGCAACAGTCATCCCGCTCCAGAAAGGTGGTGCCACAACAGAACTATCACCCTATAAGCCTGACCAGCCTGGTCTGCAAAGCTATGGAGTGAATTATCATGGAACTCATAAACAGAGACATTGGGAACCTCCAGATACTGGACCCTACCCAATTTGGCTTTGTTAAAGGCAGATCCTGCCTCCTAAACCTAGTTGACTTCTTTGAAACAGTTACCAAGGCCATAGATGAAGGGAAGGTAGTCCACACAGCCTACCTGGACCGCACTAAGGCCTTTGACACCATTCCTCACTCTGGCATCATAGACAAGCTTACCAGCTTGAACATTAACTCCTATGTCACCAGATGGGTGGCCAACTGGCTCAAGGATAGAACACACATGGTCAGAGTTGCAGGTGCCATGTCCAACTCTAAACCAGTCACAAGTGGCATCCCACAGGTCTCGGTCCTGGGACCCCTCCTGTTCAGTATATAGTTCTCTGAGGTACAGGCAAGCACAGGAAGACTATGGCTGACCAAGTTCCCAGATGACTGTAAACTGGGGGCCATAATCAACTCTCTGGCTGACACAGACATCCTCCAGAAGGGTCTTACAGAGACAGATACCTGGTGTCAAAACCATGGCCTCAAGCTGAATGGCAAAAAATGCATAGTCATCCCCTTTGGAAAAAACAAAGTGCCCACAAATTACCACATAGGTGGTAATCCACTAGGTACGGAAAATGTAATTAGGGACCTGGGGACCCAGGTAGATAGTAACTTCTCCTTTGATAATCACATTGGCAAAGTGGGTAGTTATTTCTTCTATGTAGCCCACCTAATCAAGAAAGGGTTCACTTCTAGATCAAGAGAGGTCATTGTGCCCCTCTACTCATCACTCATTAGGCCTATAATAGTATACAATGCCCCATTGGGTATGTACCTTAATTGGCACATGCAACAGCTGGTAAGACCACAGAAGTTCTTCACGAAGAGGATCATGGTCCTCAAAGAGATGCCCTATGCAGCTCGACTAGAGAAACTCCAGCTCTACTCGGTTGCTTACTGCCTGCTCAGAGGTGATCTATGCCTGACGTATAAGGCCATGTCCAACCCGGAATTAATGGACATGCTCCACCTCAAGAAAAACAAATCTCTTAGAGCCACACGCTCCAGTGAATTAAACCTCAGCAAAGCAATAAACAGGATGTGCTGGATGGATAGATTCCTGTCCCAGAGACTTCCCTCACTCTGGAATAGAATCCTAGTTGATGTTAGGCAGAGCCCCTTGCAGACTCTCTTCAAGAGAAATCTTGATGAGTGGATGGGAAATTGTAAATTTACCCCTGGGATCACTTCAGTGGCCCTGCTAGACAGAGGCCCAGGAAACTAATTTAAAAGGGAGGTGAAAGCCAACACATTCTGGCTAGGCTTATAAATGCCCTTGGGCAGATAGTCTAGTACCTACCTATGAACCTATGAACCTACACGCTCTAGGGACCTAAACCTTGTCACCACAATAAACAGAACATGCTGGAGGGATAGATTCCTGTCCCACAGACTTCACATACTCCAGACTAAACTACCTATCCATATCAAACAAAGCTCCTCATTAGCACACTTCAAGGAAAATCTTGATTATTGGATAGGAAATAGGAAAATCACCCTGGGGATTACTTCTGTGTCTCTGCATGACAGTTGCACAGGAAAATATATTTCTTGGGTGGCAAAAGCCAGGGTACCTTTTTGGCTGGCTTTGTATAGGCCCCAGGGCCGATAGACTAGCACCTACCTATGAACCTTTGAGCCTTGCCTAAAAAAGGTAATATGGGGACAGCACATGCCTTGGCCAGTATTCAAAAGCATAGGGGCGACAGGTGCAAACCATCTGTAGTGAAGCAACAAGGATGGTCTATCATGTCATCACAGGCTGACAGAGACGGGATCCCCTTTGAATGACACCAGAAGCTCAGCCAATTGTTGAAGTTTATCATCTTTCTGTTACATTGCGATATCATGTAGGTAAAGGTAAGATGCTACTCAAGGTTTGATCCTGTGTGTGCCAGCATGTGGTGCATCAAACCATATATGATATGGTCATGGTCTATGCATACAATACACTCACAATACACCTAGTATGATAAGCCTGCTGAGGTTAGCAAATGTGAAAAAAACCTTTGTGCAAACTGTCAGCAAGTAATGTCTGTATTGCACCCTGTAACTCCATATTTCTTGCTGAAGTGTAAAGACGTACTTAGCTTGGATTAAGAACACCGCACTTGCCAACTGTGTGTGTGTGTGTGTGTGTGTGTGTGTGTGTGTGTGTGTGTGTGTGTGTGTGTGTGTGTGTGTGTGTGTGTCTCCCTGGGGAGGAGCAACCTTTTTGGAGACTACTCAAACACCTTAAAAGTGGTATACTCATCTTTGTCAAGTCCGATGATGTCACCATCCTACAAATATACCTGTGGAAAGGTGAAACCCAGTAATGTGTATAGCGCATTGTGTAAATGCGTACTGCTGTAGTATCATAATGTAGTTCGGTAGGGTTTTGAATCCAGCACTTGCCAACTGTGTGTGTGTGTGTGTGTGTGTGTGTCTCCCTGGGGAGGAGCAACCTTTCTGGAGACTACTCACAGACCTTAAAAGTGGTATACTCATCTTTGTCAAGTCTGATGATGTCACCATCCTACAAATATACCTGTGGAAAGGTGAAATCCCAGTAATGTGTATAGCGCATTGTGTAAATGCGTACTGCTGCATTATCATAATGTAGTTAGGTAGGGGTATGAATCCTGCACTTGCCAACTGTGTGTGTCTCCCTGGGGAAGAGTAACCATTTTGGAGACTACTCAAACACCTTAAAAGTGGTGTACTCATCTTTGTCAAGTCCGATGATGTCACCATCCTACAAATATACCTGTGGAAAGGTAAAATCTCAGTAATGTGTATAACGCATCATGTAAATGCATACTGCTGTAGTATCATAATGTACTTAGGAAAGAGTTTGAATCTCACACTTGCTGACTGTGTGTCTGTGCTCCAGGTGTGTTACACCATTGACCAATGTGGAGTGGGTTTTGATTTTTATAGTGTATGACATATCACAGTGACAACTGTATGTGCATTACACATGTAAGGTAGCTGTGGGGCAAATCCATTTACATACATGTGACCTCAAGTATTTCATAGGTGGGTACTCTGCTTTCTCCATGAATGCATGTGTTATCTTTGCCAGAGCATGCTGGCACTTTCCAGACCTTAAGTCACTTCTGTATACTTGTGACAAGCTTAGCCACTGCAGTGATCCCTGGGCTATGGCTTTCGTTTCACGTCCACTCATCACGGTTTCTATTGAAGAGTGTGAGTGAGGGTTTATGCTTGAGGTATATTTGAAACCTGTTCCAAAGCAAGCAAAGTCTGGCTAAGATGACTAATTATTATAGGTGTGCAACAACCTCTGTGGATCTGCATGCAAACCCTTTATTGCTTATGTGCTCCGCAGAGGAATTTCCAAAACCTTTTGGTAATGTGATTATCAAAGGAGAGATGACACATGACTCTATGTATACATTAGTACCTTTTCCACATTTTGGGGGCTACTACCTATGTGGTACTCTGGGGATACTTTGTTTTCTAAAAGTGGATAACTATGCTTTCTTAGGCTTATAGCTTTACAACATGAGTTTGACACCAGGTATCTATCTGTATGACACCCTTTTGGAGGATGTGTGTGTCATCTGGAGAATAAAGTATAGCCCACAGTATGCATTTTCATCAAACGTGGGCAGACATATCCCTACTGTGTTTGCTTGTACCTAAGAAAGCTATATGCCAAACAGGAGTGGTTCCAGGACTGAGTGCAGATGAATGCCACTTGTTACTGGCATAGAATAGTACATGGAGGTTGCAAATATTACTGTGTGTCCTACATCTGTGCATCAGTTGTCAAGCCATCATCTAACAATCATTTATGGTCAGTCTGTTGAGGTTATGTCTAATACCAGTATGTGGGATGGGTATGATTTGCTGGTGAGCTATAGCTTGGCTGTGTTGACCTCCCCCCCCTTACCTATAGCCTTGTTGACTGGCTTGAAGTCTACTAGGTGTAGGAGCTATGATCTGGCCTTTAGAGAACCTAAGTGGGTATGGTGCAGTGTTTGCAGGTTCATAATGTTTCTGTTATTAAGTTCCATAATGCTGTGCTCCATAGCCTTCCAGATAACATTGGTTTGGCTTATAGGGTGAGAGTTTCCAGGACCTGTTATAGTTCTACCCTTAATCAATTTATGTTAACATTTGCACTGGGTGTGATGAGGGTGGACAGGTTTAAGAATAAGTATATTAGAGAGTCAGGCCAGGTTTGAAGGTTAGTAGACCATGCCAGATAGGCAGGATTAAGTTGGTTTGTACATGTGCTGAGGAGGGATGCAGAGTATATTGTGAAATAGATGCTAAGGATGAAGCCACCAGGTAACAGGAAAAGAGGAATGCCCAAGATGAGGTTTATGGCTGTGGTGAGAGAGGACATGCAGGTGGATGGTGTGACAGCGCAAGATGCAGAGGGCAGGAAGATATGGAAACAGATGATATACTGTGGCGACCCCTAATGGGAGCATTCGAAAGGAGAAGAAGACGTTGTAGCTCAACCCTTGTGGACTGTGAACACCATTACCATACGTCATTCCACATGTATGTAACCTGCATAGAGGCTCCATCTGGACAGAGCGTTTAGGTGAGTGGTGACTTCATATGTCAGCTTGTGTATGACACAGCCAGGGGCACTGTCCCGTACCATTGCCACTGTAGTGTGGACCTTGTTAAAGAGATGTTTTAACTAGAGTGTCTGTGAATCATCAGGTATTACGTTCTGCAGGTATGGAAATGAGGCCCTTGTATAGCGACAGGGTGGTGAAATCCGCATTCAAACTGTCTGACAAGGAATTGGTAATGTCAGTCAGATAAGTGTACTTTGTGACCATTTACATTAACTGTGACCCAATCTGAGATTTCCCCTGTAGATTATGAACAACAGTAAAGAAAGCTTTAGTGTTGTCTTTGGAATCATTGCCATTTTGAATTTTGAAGCTTGCCTTGTATGTTTATTGAGGGATTGAATTTTCCCAATGATACTGACCAGAGAGGTTATCCCTTCTTGGTATGTAACTCTTTTTTGGTACAACATCACACCTTCTATTATATATTTAGTTTATGGCAGGGGTCCATGAGACTAATGCACTTTTACTGTATAAGTGAGAATTTCTTGTGTTTGTGATAGCACAGTCCATGCAACCCTGTAGGTGAACAGTGTGCATTAATACAGGATTATGCAGCTGGGACAGTATTAACCTTAGTAATGCAAACCAATGACAGATAGTAACAACAGCATCACCCACAGCACAGTGTCAACCCTTGTCATACACACACATGTGTACTCAAGTTACAAAGTGTAGTACAATGCATACTGGCCACCAATATAAACTATGGAGTGTTAAGACTGGCCAATACAGGACATGTTACCCTGCCCATGTGTCCAATATGCATGTACATGCAGACAGTGTACTTCCACCATGTTCACAAATGTACACCTGAAAACCTGTGCTGCACACACCCCACACTTACTGTCCACTGTATAACACATGCTGACACAACTACACACATCAGCCAAGTGGCACATGGGCAAACAAAACACAATCAGAATAAACACTGGTGGAAACAATACAACATTGCTAATTACAGCTTTAATGCATCATGCCTGCTCAGCTACACCTTCAAGGATATCATTACACTTTACTGCTGACAACATGCTACACATCACCCATTGCTATACTTTATCAAAGTCACCCTGTGCATCAGCACCATGTTAGCCTGTTCCTGCATCAATGTTACAGATGAAAGGAGGTGGCGCAGGTTTCATCATATGCACAGGGTGTGTTGTTGGTTTGCCAGAGGCCTACACTGAGCCATACAATCGACATGTGTGTGTGAGTGTGAGGGCCATGAGTACTGTCATGGGCCAATGTTGATGTAATGTGTGTGGGTATGTGTTTGCCCTAGGTTTCTGGTTTATGTGTGTGTGTCTGCATGCACACAGTTCCACCATGTGACTGCCATATATGGGGATTTGTGGGACAGCTACACACTGTACCTGGCAGGCTTTACAGATCACTGTCTCTGGCCATGGATACGGAATCTGTGCCTGGCAGGGGTGCTACAGACAGTATCAGGTACTAATCCAGACTGGGTACTATCCTCAGAGTTTGACATATGTCCACTGGATCCAGGTCCCTGCTGGGACTGGCCAGAGCCACATGCACGTGGTCTTCTAGGATGATCTATGGACAGCCACCCAACATTGCTGGGGCTGGTACTGGCACTACGGGAGCAATTGTGACTTTCTGGACATCCACGGTGACCTCCAGCTGCTGATGTTGCTGGCATAAATCCACGTCGACATCTCAACCATCCCACACTGTCCTGACACATGGACATGACATTGTGGAGGACATCCAATGTCTCACCCCAACGTCTGTCAATGACCTCAGTGTAATTTCATATGGCACCTGCTAGGTCACAGATACTGTCATTTACAGAGGTGTTATGAGCCCTCTGTGCCCTTAGCCCCTGTCTGGTGTACCGCCCCATTCATGCCTGTGCCTCCATAACAGCCTGGAATATGCGTATGGTAGAAAGAGTTGTGGCACATCTGCCAGGGGCATGATGACCAGCAGTGCTCTGATGAGAACCCCTGGGCATCTGCCTATGTGGTACCATTCCAGTCATCTGGCTATGGCTGCCGTGTTCTGATACATGTGCCATAGATACCACACTGTCTTGGCCAGTGCCAACCATACACTGTCCATCAGCTAAGGGCAATGGTGATGATGGATGTACAGGCAGTATGACTGTGTGCATGGATGGGGTGGAGACTTGTGTACTGTCAATTGGTGGCCCAACAACAGACCCTGACAAACCTGCCTGTGCCTCAACACACCTATCCTCATGATCACTGTCTGTCTCAGTGACATCAGGTTTCCTGCTGTACTGAACCAGCCCCACCTCAACACCTGTGAGAGGAAAACAGGAAACACACTTTAAGACCTGAACATGATGTCAGACCACATGCACACATGCACAGATGCACACATGCGCACATGTGCACATGCACACATGAGCACATGCACACATGCACACATGCGCACATGCACACATGCACATGCACACATGCACACACATAAATACACTCCTCCCTAAAGCAGACACACACACACACACACACACACACACACACACACACACACACACACACACACACACACACACACACACACACACACACACACACACACACACACACACACACACACACACACACACAAAACACCAGCAATCTCAGAACATACAAAATAGCAGGTGATGGTGGGGTACAGTATCATAAGCAAAACAGTCATATCACACATGTCAGCATGCAGGGCATGTGTTACTCAACAGCATGCAGTGCAAGTGTAGACAGTCCTTGTTACGAACAATATACATGGATTTGATGCATGTGTAAAGTTATTAGGTGATTGGCCTCCCTCTGGAATGCAATGCATACATGGACACAACATTGCTGTGCAAGTATTCAAAACTCTGTAATGTACTGTGCACCATAACTCAAAGGTCTACATACCATGGCTGGATGTGTATCTGTGTGTCAGATAGGTATCCAATGCTGATTACAGCCTATGTGTCTTTAGCAAATAATTGTGGATACAGTTTTAGCACATGCATGATGAGTATTCACACACCATCATCAGTGGTGCATGTATAATTGATGGAATACCATTCATCCACATACCCAATGTACATTAGTTATGGTTTGTGTAGATCATATTGTGGACATGCCAGTGTCATCCATGACATGGCATGCTAAAACACAACTGCATATTTAAACATCACACATACCCAATGTGTGTCATATGACCTAGCCACTCAATTGCATCACAAGACATATATGTGTCAGTTGTGCAAATGGTGACTGGTATGCATATTGTTTAGAGGTGCATATGTTTGCACACACACAACATTGAGGTGTATAGCAATGAAAGCTATGTGTAGTACTGTGGTTACAATAACTGGGTGGGGTATAGTACCATAGGCCATCATCATGAAGCATCATGTGGTCACTCAAGGCTACAAATGTTTCCCAAACCAGCACTAATCATGCTGTACCGGAACTGTACTACCTTGGCGACATTCACCATTTCACAACCAGTTGTTACATGAGTTTGTAAGGAGGCCAATAAGGAGCATTCCCTGACATGAATGTGTAGTGTGTTGCAGAGTGTTTAAATGCCCCATGATAGGCCTCTACCCCTCAGGTATATTATGTGTAATGTGTGGATGAGACTTTGGATACTGGAGTGTGTCTTTACAGAGGGTTTGTGAATCCTTTATGTGTAGCATGTTAAAATGCTCTGTGTATGACATAGTTGTGTATGTTATGTGCATGTTGAGTATCAACTTTGCCCATCCAATGGTCACTACAGTGTAGCCACATTTGTTTGAGATGATCTGGGTATTGCATGTGTTTGAGGCAGCTAATCACATTAGTGAGATGTGCGTGGTCTTACACAAAACATGTAGAGCATGCATTATGGGTAGGTGTGTTACATGTGTACATGGACTACACCTTAACTATGACATGCACTTTTTATTTACAATAATAAATGTAGAACACACTCACCAGCATCTGTCTGCTGCCTTGATGTCACCCCAGAGGGACCTATATAGAGATGAGACAGTTTGTCAGTGGCCACAACTGTGGCATTGCTACTGTGTGTTTGCAATCTTACAGTAGAACAACAGTTTACATTTACAGGCCTACAGATTATGTTCCAAATGATCAGTATTGCACAACAACAGGCTCCACATCTTCTAACTACACACTCCACATCTCACATATGCATGATCTACCAATACAGATAACAGTAGTCTACAGATATGCCATGTTACCTGCATGCTCCATGTGTGCTTGCTGGGTGGCTCCAACCACCATCATGGTGTATGTCTGCTGCTGTTGTTGTTGGGCAGGTGCCACGAGGCTCAGGAGCAGATCCTCCACTCTGGTGAGGGGGGGGTGGATATTACCACCTCCTGTTGCAAGCTGTTGTCTCCACACATCAGAAGCACACTGACAGACATGTCTGAGTAGATTACTGCAGTGGTGGCGTACCTGCTCATATGTCTGGTTATGCAGGCCTACCTCATTTACCCTCCAGACAACATCTTGCCATATTTCAGTACACTCCTGCTGGTTCTGGCTGGTTCGTGAGAACATTAGACTGTAGTGCTGAATCATACAGCTAGTAATAATCTCATCTTCAGCACTACTATAGCTGGGATTGCTGTGATGTGCCATGATCCCTGGAAGACATAAAGAAAAAATATGTCTGAGCAAGTCATATGGCACATTTAACATTATACAGTTAAGATATCACTGAACCGCCATATATAGCAACCTATTAGCTAACTGAGAATGAAACACTTTAACTACCACTTATCACTGCTCACCCCACAACTACTTGAAAGTGCCTGGCTCACTCTATGTAATGAACCATGTTCTGCACAGCAATAAAATAAAATCTCTATATAAGACTATACAAGAGTACCTGGCACACTGTATGCAACACAATGCACCACCTAGCCACAGCAGATATACATCAAGCTGATGTGTAAAAAAATATGTCATCCATCACAATGAGTGTAAGGTCCAGTAAATGTATTACTATTATACCACACAACTTGTCAATGGCAAATCTGTGACCAAAATATGTGCACAATTAGGAATATAGGCCACATACTGCTGTAGTCCACTATAAATGTTGCTAGATACACAGTTATATGTTTTACCACACATATGACGGAGGACATGTTACAGACATACCCACACACACACACACACATCAGACATAATTACAGGACACAAAGGTATGGCAACCTAGATAAGCTTTATGTATGTACTATACAGTACTGTGTGTCAGTACTTACAAAACCTTAATCTTGAGGAAGGTAATCTGTGATGAATACAGGGACCACACAAAACAGTGGATGCAAGCAATGTGGACATACATCATACTTTGCTGTACAGGCCCAGAGCTTCAAGTAGTACTACAGTACACACAGGATTTGGATTCAACATCAGTACCAATCAATAATCATAGATGTAGTGCTTTAACCTCCAGTGACACACCCCAGTTAAAACCAAGGGACTTAATCACACTGTATGCCATAGGACTTTTTCTGCCTAGCAACAGAATACACAGCTTTTGCTGGGATCAAAGCAAGGACCCATAATACCATGACATAAACAGTTTCCCACTAAGCTATCCCACAAATACATCTCTTTGACGTATTCACAAACACATTGACCATCACAGTCAGTCAACAGTACAGAGAATCTATCGCAAAAAGTAGATGTAGGTGTGTATGAGTATATATGAATCTCTCTCTCTCTATATATATATATATATATATATATATATATATATATATATATATATATATATATATATAGATATACATATACACATCCATTGGTGTACATATACATATATATGTAGGCACATATACATTTCACCTTTCATAGTGGGAATATCAATTATACAAAGGATGTGAGGTGTACAGTAATGTAATAATATCGCACAGTCTTGTGATAAATGCATTGAAAGTGTTCACAGCCCAGGTAGCTTTAGCAGGCCTCACTGGCTTCAACATTGCAAACTGAACAAACCACCCACACTGTTTAACCACCACATGTCATATACCAGCACTGTATGCTGTCTCGTTTGTCACACACTAAAACCTACATACAAATATGTGCATACTATCCTTCACCAACATATATATCTCCACCCTTCCAAACAGTTGCATTATGTCCCCTGCTCTATGCACATATACAGATGTGAATATATATGACACATATATATTTTTCTGTATGTGTGTGGCATACACACACAAGGTCCACACTGTTGTAAGTCCCTGGACCTCACAGCTGAACTGTTGGGCCTTGCTGCAACACAAACAGGTGTCACATGTGAACACACACTAACATTAGAGGGGGTATATATAGCTACAAATGCTAGATACGCATACTAGACTGCTACAGCAGTTGCCAATGCTAAGTTACACTTTAATATGACTATCATGCATGTGTTGCTCTGTCACACCCATGTTTATATAATGGCAGCACTAATCCCCCCAACAGCCATTGGCCACACTACTGTACAGAACACAGATGACATGGATCAGATATTTGACATTTAATGCTGAGCTACGCATTTCACAGGTATGTCCCACTGCCCACAGGTACACACTGTATTGTCCATAGCAGTAGTTAAGCATGACATCTGTGCATAGATAAGTACTGCTGCCACATATGAATGGTTCACATTATGTAGATTACTCTTCAAAAACATCTACTACATGCCAGTAAATACATATGTGTCATATACCTTTCTTTTGTATGATTTGGTATTATTTCTTTTTCCTTTTCTCTGTCTCTCTCTCTCTCTCTCTCTCTGTCTCAGCAATAGAGTGATTGAGTTTGTTGGCAGAGATTACAGCCTTCTTTTGTAGGTATTTGCACATGAGCATGTGATGGCCTCTGCACCAGTTAGTGGCCACCATTTGCTAATTGCATGCAGCCTGCTGTGTAGTAATTGCAGTAATCACTGTCATAGCAACCCAGTACTATACATTGCTAACTCAGGTAGGTGTGGCCCTTTTAGCTTTCCAAGATGGAGATCATCCTTGTTTGCTGTGGACATCATTGTTTAAGACAGAACGTTGGCATAGTTCTTATATCAGAAGCCAGGGGTATAACCAGTGATTTACATTTTGTACTCAGACCTAAATGTTGCTGCTTCCAGTACACACTTGTCAGTGTAGAAATGTACTCAACCCTCAAAATGCTAACCCAAGATACATGAGAGGATGTACTTTCTTTTCAAATTTTACAATTAACTGCCATACAAAGTTAGTTATTGAGATGTATTCCTTTGGCACAAGAATTGTTTGTGAACTGCTATACTGTGAATATTCATTTACTCAGTTCTAAACAGTTTGTGCTTTTTTAATGTTGACATTAGCACAAGCTGCTCAAGAAAACTGATCACATTTCAGTACTGTGAGTATGCTTACCTACATCCTTGGTAGACCCTGCACACACAGGTATATTCTACATTTGGGTAGGGGTGCAGAAGTATAGAGAGCGTACGTATTATTGTGTGAATTTTATCTTGCTGGACTTACAGGGTTGCTGTGTACATGTTAGTTTATCAAGGCAAGCAGTCTGTCTGCGTAACTTCCAACTGTGGACCTATCCACATGGTAGACAGAGATTAGCCTGTTATTCTTTGTCTCTGCATCACACAGGTCTTTTCAGCACTAGAGCAATGGCATTGTTACAGTTGGTTGCTACCAGTACATGGCTACATTTTTTTGTATTTCAGTGTTGTATTCCTACATAAGGGTATGCTTACGGAACTCCTTCCAAAGCTATTTGCACAGTATGTAACAGCAGAAAAGCTGATATGCCTCTGTGTTTCTGCCTCTGCCAGACCTCTCAAACATTCAGGTACATATTTGAACAGACTCAGGGAAAAGTGGAGAAAAAGTCAGGGACACCTTTAAAATATTAGTGCCATTAAGTTGAGACTTTGAGAGAACCAGAGCATATGGATTAATATACCTTTTCTGAAGTAAAAGAAGTGTCTAACTCTTAATTATTGTCATTATTCATTACGTGTAATTCACCACCTTTCTGGCCAAAGTCAGTAGTTTTTGGAGGGATTCAGAGGGACAGAGCTAAATTTTGTTTCAAAATCAGGGACATCCCTGAAAATTAGGGGCAGTTGGGAGGTATGGCCTCTGCTCTAAACAGATATGCCAATGTTTGTCCTGCTGTGATACTGTGTGGGGGTTGTAAAGTGATGGTGTAACATTATTTCCTGCTAGACTGGCTGCTTCTCTTATCACAGTCATGTAATGTAATCCCACAACAACTGTTGGTAAAGATCCACAGAACAAGTTGTGTGGTATGGCATTCCTATTTCTTTTTTACATTCACTCATTCTGATGCATGATATATTTATTTCAGCACCAACTTGTTGTATATCTACCGTGGCTTAGTGGTACTTCATGCAGTGTAGTGTGTACAAGGTCCCGGGTTCGAGACTGACAGAGGTGTTTTATTTTACTGCTGAGCAGAACAAGGGCCCTCACATACAGAGTGACTAAGGCACTTTTAAGCAGTTGTAAGTGGGTTTGTGTGGGTTTGCGCGATGCTTAGCAATGCTTAGCTAAGCACAAACAAGTACACACTTGCGCAAACCTGCGAACTACTGCTTAATAGTGCTTACTCTCACTAACTCCCATGCTCATTTCTTTGAAAGAAAAGAAAATGGGGAGATAGGAAAGTGGTGAAAAAGGGGCACAAAGAGGGAAAGACAGTAGGGAAAATAGCTTGGGATGTGCAGGACGGGTGTAGGGAAGGTCCATAGCTGCCCATTTCTTTAACAGCAACAGCTGTGCATATGGAATAAATTTGGAGGTAAATATGAAACCTTCAACCCCTAAGAGAGGGGTGAGGACAACAAAGTATGTTGTAATGCCAATTAAATTACATTTTATGTGTCCAGGGGACATGTGTGCAAAATAGGCAGCTATGTATGGGGCGTAATTTTTTTTGGGAGCAGATTGGCCTTTTTTTTTCAGGTGAGAGTGGAATGTGGGATAGGGGAAGTAGGTATATTTGGGGAGGTAGGTTGGGGAGGTAAACAGACAAGACAAACAAGACGCATACAGGGGCAGAATATGACACATGTGGTTGGTGAACACTATTGACGGGAGGGATGTTTGGAAATCGCAAGCCCATGAGCCCACAGATGGCAACAGTGGAACTGAGATCCTCACCCATGGGCAGTCACCACTGCACCTTTACAGCCCAGAGGGTGGCTGTGCTGGGGGCTGTGTAGGAGGGGCAGGCTGACCTGGGAGTTTCGGCACTTGTGCCTCATGCTGGCTTAGTGGTTCTGCAACAGAACGCTCAATCTCTCTATGCACCACAGCCCGGACCGTTCGAAGGGTGATAGGTGGCCCTCTTCCACCCATGCTTGCACGGGGGGCTGAGCCCCATCCCCTGCAGTGCTTCCACCCAAAGGTGGTGCAGGGTCAATGGAGGAGGAGGTCCCAGGCTGGGCACCGGACCTGCTGGTGCCAGGTGCCATGGCTAGCTGAGGTGGGACAGGTGGGTTCGCTGGGACCGGCCTTCCCATACGAACTATGTTTTGGGGAATTTAATAAAGATATGGGTTAGTAACAGTCAACAGCATTCCCAGTTAGTTATAACAGCATGCAGAAGTATTCCCATTAACCCAACACACCAGAGTTTCAACAGTTGAAAAGCAAGCATAACACATGCATATATAGAACAATAGTGGACATTACAACAGCATGCAGGTTTAATTGATGGCAACAGGCCACCAATATTGTGGTATTTGAACAGGGCACATGCATAGAAATGAATGCAAATATTTATAAACCAATAGGACATATGTCCCAACAAATGTTTTGAGATTAGGCATAACCATTGAGGTGTGGAATTGCATTTTTATGCACATACAGTAGGGTGGAAAAGAAAGCTCAATTAACAACTTGTATATCCTTCTAATTTACACTACATTCCTATTAACTGCAGTTATATTTCCCTTACATGTATTATTACACTACACAATGTCCTTCTATAGTGCAATTGGATTTTGTTAGATCATTATCTACATGAGCTGTATCTGACATACAAACTGTCCAGGATGCAGATGTTACTGCTACATATTTTGAGAGTTGCTCACACACACTACTGCTGAGATAGTACACTGACAGTTCTACTTTCATATAATTATTTAGATATGTTCAGGTGAAATTATCAGTAATATGTTAACAGCTCCCTACATTTCTGGCAGCACACTGACATTTCTGGGGAACACAATACCAAGCTACTCATGTGCCAGATTAACCTGTATATGCTGGGCATGAACTAACAGTTAAGGGCTGTAAATATGCATAAAAGCTACTGGCATTCCCTTCATCCACTTTATATGGGCCTACCCAAGTGTGGGTTAACAAACACTGCTTAATACAACAGTACTATTTCTAAAATGCAACAGTACAACAACATATCAAAGAAAATCACACAGACGCACTCCAGGAATTATACCTTTATTAAATATTTATTACACATTTATTTATTGGGTTAAAACACTTTTTTGAAGGCTCTCTCATTTATT
This sequence comes from Protopterus annectens, assembly GCF_019279795.1. Lineage (NCBI taxonomy): Eukaryota > Metazoa > Chordata > Ceratodontiformes > Protopteridae > Protopterus > Protopterus annectens. The sequence continues at coordinate 368,195,298 of NC_056742.1, forward strand.
TTATATAACAGTAAATGCAGAATAATTACTAGCCTGCCTGGTGACGCAGCCTTTGCAGCCTATCTTCATGGGCTTGCTGATTCATAGCCCGGACACCTGCAGCTGTGAAGTAAATGCAGTGATAACGAGACATACCTATCCGTAGCATAGACAAGAATAGCAATTCTTAAATACTTAATTCAATGGCTACTTAGTACTGGGGCATTTGCCATCCCACGGGCCTCCTGGATCCACTGGTCCAGTTGATCCTCCTTACGTCGCTTGAGGTCAGAGTAATGGTGCCTGACCTGCACACCAGTCCGAGGAACACCAGTGGCATTGGTGAGATCATGAGCTAGACAGTTCCAGGCCTCCGTTTTGTATTGGGTGCCCTGGTACTGGCCCCGCAGGAGTCTTTCCTCATGATTGTGGACAAGGAGCCAAACCATTACTTTGGTCTCCTCAATGCCCTAATGTTGCGCTCAAAATCGAGTGCCTTCTCCAACACCGGCCATGCTGACTGCAGAAGGGAGCTACAACCAGTTATCGCAAGTATTCCCACCTGTGGAGCTTAAATATGCCTCATTTCCTGCACTTATTTGTGATTGGCCAGTTTTGAAAAACCTCAGCTGTAGGCACACCTGCTTAGCTGATGTTAGCAATGTTTAATATTCCTTTGATAGATATGTGTCTGCTGAAAGTGCATGGTTATGAAATACTGTCATGGCTCAGTGGTTATGTACTGTGACTAGAGTGCACAGTATCCCAAGTTCGAGCCCTGTCACTGTTTTTTATTTTCCTACTGGCCAGACCTGAATGGTTAAGATACATTAAAAAAAGGTGTGGCCGTGTTTAGCCGACTTTGCTCAACTTTGCCCGACTTTGCTCAGCGTTGCTTGACGTTCTCTGATGTTGCCCGACGTTGCCCGATGTTGTGCTTGTTAGCACGGTGCACAGCTATGCGCAAACATGTTCTGTTTGCGCTAGTTTGTGCGATGTGCAGCTCCGCTCAAAGACATTGTGCTAGTTAATGCAGTGCTCAGCTACAAGCAATTACATATAAATATGCTCAGTACTGGTAAAATATGCTTAGCAGTGCTTTACATTGCTTACAATAAGTTACTCATGCATCAGTATGCATAACCATTTCACCTTCCTATATATATATATATATATATATATATATAAAATACGTTCACTACTACATATAACATTTCAATGTTTTTTACAAAACTTTAAATAATACATGTCAGGAAATAATTTTGTATACAGATTTCCAACAGAAAATGAAAAGTGTAGTGGTGGGACTCAAACCGGGAATGCCTCCTCTTTGTGCAAATTCTCTAACCACTACGCTATCACTATTTCGCTTAATTTGCATATATTTTTCTTATTATCCTCTTCGGTGTCTAAACAGCTAACTATAGCTAAGCAATGGGCAAAACCATGCAAACACGCGCAAATACGGGCAGGTATATTGGAAATGAAAGAAAAAAAACATTTCTTTTACTTTTTATATTTGTATGGGGTTTACTATATGGGGGAGTTTAGTATTAGAATGTACACATGTGAGCGGACTCACTCATGTAACTAGACATTTCCTGAGTTTCAAACTTGTAGGGGCGTGGATTTTTGGACTAATCAGCAGTCCGACACACCTCCTACACTCTTCCATGCTCCGTGCTAGTTTTAGAATTGAGGCAGCGCGCCCTCATTAATATGCATGGTACGCTGCCATCATACTCTTAGACTAGCTCTTCCATGTAAGACTAATTTAGTCTTACACAGAAGATTAGTGAATCCTGGGGGATTTGTATTTTGCACACTGTTCCAAAATCCTTACCACTTATAAATGTCACCAACACTTTTTCTGAAATTGTAGCTGTCAAGCATGTGAACAGACTGTTATGAAACATTTTAAAATGAACTGCGATTGAACTAAAACTAAATTAATTTTAATGTTTTTAACATGTTCCTTGATTCTAATTTTAGTTTTGTCTCAGTAATATAAATCAGTTTACGGGGACATGAGATACAATAAATGACACCGTCAGTAGAGCAATCATAAATCCTGCAGCAGAAAACCTCATTCCATTATTTATTTATTTATTTATTTGCTTGTCTGTCAATCTATTTAAAGACAGAATTAACATAAAGACAAACAAAGCAATCATTATATTGGACAATATTGTTGTATAATATCAGAGTCAGAAGAGTGTTAATGGGGGGGTTAAAATAACTGTAAAATAACACGTCCCCTAAACATTTGCTACAATAGTTAGTAAATAATGGATTTGTATATAGTACAACAGTAATACATAACATGGTGTGACATAAAAAACTGCCAACATGTTTTAGTGATAATCATTGAACTATCAGACAAAATATTGTATTAAGAAACATTAAATATGTATTATCCAAGTGATCTAAGAAGAAAATTCCTGTTAAAAAGATAAGTCTTGTAAGTCCAACCATTATAAATAAAATGTGTCAATTAACTCGAAAGTGGTATTTGGTAAGCTGTTCAATAAACATTCACAACATGATCCCTTTTATATCCAGTTTTGATAAACATCTGAATGCATTTGTGTGCTTAATTAATAAAACATAATTAAAGCTACACAGCTTTATTAACCTTAAAATTCTCCTTTGGAAGAGAAGTTAACAGGTGTGAAGGTTGGTAACTAGTGTCATATAAATAATCAAAAGTGGATGAAGGGTATCTAAATATTTTAGTAAAGATGGTATGACTTGAAATATGCCACAAAGGGGGTGACATTTAAAAGTTAGAATAAAGCCAAATTAATTGGTGGCCAAGGTAGAAATAAAAGAGTTGGCATTCTGGGTGCCACCCTTTGCATGTAAAAATGAAGTCATATATAGCATAAAAGTAATGACTTATATGACTGATAAAACTAGCTATTGCAACTATACTCACACTAAGATACTCTCATTTCAGACAAACATAAACTGATACAAAAGTGGCACCCATAGTAGTCCCTTTCATTTCTGGAAAATTTCTTCTTCAAAGGTAGAAATATAAAGTTTTTGCTGAGACAAAAATGGATTAGTTCCATAAGATAATTTATCAAAAGTGTGCCACGTAAAAAGCTACTAAGAGTCTCCATCCAATGCTTATGTTTAATATTAATACAGAGACTTGTAATATCTAAAGTTATCTAGAACAGTCATAATCATAGGAAATATGGAGATATATTTTTAAGAAAATCAGAAGTATCTGTAATATAGGGTTCTAAATGAACAACATGCATCATTAAATACTTAATTATTACCCTTCCCATTTCTCCAAAAGGAACACAATATCTGACTCAATTAATGTACCTAAGGGAGGAAAAATAGACTTCTGCTCTTTAATGAGATGATGAAATATAGAATAACAAGAATTAGAAAATAAAAGTTCTTTTCCACATTCTGCTTAACACAATACATTCTTAAACCCTTATAAAATTAGTTATGAAAAAGTTTAAGAGTTGCTTGGTAATGAAATATGGTCACCTTTGCATAACTGTCAGTATCATCCAACTGGTATAAACACATTTCTGTATTTCTCAACATTCATTGTAACTCACTTTGTTTAAACATCACATGTATTTCTTAATGCCTTCAGCTGCATTTAATCAAAATCACATTTTTAAATGTTTTAAAATCATTAAAACATTCTTCTATTTCCAAGTGCATACAAGAAGGAAAAAAAAAGAACTTTAATATTGTCATTCCCAAAAGCAGGAATAAAACCACTGTTACTGTCTGCAGATGAAATATCAAGCAACCAATATACAGGGTTATAAATGAACAACATGCATCATTAAATATTTGGTTATTACTCTATCCCAGTTCTCCATAAGGAACCCAATACCTGACTCAGTTGATCTACCTAAGAGAGGAAAAAACAGACTTCTGGTCTTTAAAGAGATGATGAAATATAGAATGACAAGAATTAGAAAAATATAAGTACTTTTCCACATCCTACTTAACAAAATAAAGTCTTAAACCCTTATAAAGTAGGTTATGAAAAGCTTTAAGATGAGCTTGGTAATGAAATATAGTCACCTTTGCATAACTTTCAGTACCATGTAATTGGTCTAAACACATTTCTATATTTTTCAGCAGTCATTATAACCGACTTTGTTTAAACATCACATGTATTATGTCTTAACCTACATAGAGCCTGTTGTACATTTAATCAAGATTAAAGTTAGTCATATCTTTATTGTTTTGAAAATCATTAAAACATTCTTCATTTACAAGTCCATACAATGAGGAAAAAAACTATCACTCCCAAAAGCAGGAATAAAATCACTCTTACTGTCTGCAGATGAAATATCAAGCAACCAATATACATTTATATAGAGGTCGTCCTCTGACTATGAAGAGAAAGATACAGTGGTCAGGATTCATATATATTTAGCACAAATTAGCATGGGTGGCTCAATATGCAGGTGTTGGTGATTCACAGACACAGATATCAGGATTATACAAATCTTAAAATACTGTGATATGCAGTGCATTCTAATGGATGCAAAATGACATGGAAATGAAATGAACCATACAAATAAGCCACACAGTATATGCAAACGATGAAACCTAAAATGACAGACTGATTCATAGACATTTAAAAGACAGTACAGTAACAGTAGGTATACCTCAGCAGCATAGCTTAATGGCTACCCTCAAAGATAATGACACAATCCTGGGTGTTGCAGGCATCTGCACCAGTGAAGGATATAATGACAACACCAGACATACCACCATCTGAGAAACCAGCAGATTGCAGACAATTTCCCTGTGGACAGGAAAACTATATGGGACCTTGTCAGACTGTGTTACACACAAGAAGAATAAATAAGAATACATATGTCCATTCCTGTGGATACTAAGGTATGTGTAGATATATTAAATGCACATGCTCCTGTTAGAACCATCAGAGTAAAATCAAACTATGCTCCCTGGCTAGGACCCTTCTGAAAACTAGAGATAAAGCCTGGGAACTATGGCGTAAGACTAATACAGTACTTTCTAAACAACAGTATCAAGAACTTAGAAATAAGACTAAAAAACAGATAAAACTGGATAAAATAAATTTCTTTCATAATATTCAAAACACATATAAAAAGAAACCCTCGAAAATTATCGCCAGCTATAAACGTAATCCTTCACCCAGGAAAACCTAAAAAAACTCCATTCATTGCTATATCCTTTCCCAAGTTCCATTTCTAATCCTAAGTCTCACAAGTCCGTTCTGTTCCAAGTCCCATTCACTAACATGCAAAAAAGTGGATCACAAGTGGATCACAAGTTGCTGGTAATACTAGGCAACAACTTGTGTACAGCCCCGCCCACGACCGCCCCTAAACCTAAAAAAACTCCATTCATTGCTATATCCTTTCCCAAGTTCCATTTCTAATCCTAAGTCTCACAAGTCCATTCTGTTCCAAGTCCCATTCACTAACATGCAAAAAAGTGGATCACAAGTGGATCACAAGTTGCTGGTAATACTAGGCAACAACTTGTGTACAGCCCCGCCCACAACCGCCCCTAAACCTAAAAAAACTCCATTCATTGCTATATCCTTTCCCAAGTTCCATTTCTAATCCTAAGTCTCACAAGTCCATTCTGTTCCAAGTCCCATTCACTAACATGCAAAAAAGTGGATCACAAGTGGATCACAATTTGCTGGTAATACTAGGCAACAACTTGTGTACAGCCCCGCCCACGACTGCCCCTAAACCTAAAAAAACTCCATTCATTGCTATATCCTTTCCCAAGTTCCATTTCTAATCCTAAGTCTCACAAGTCCGTTCTGTTCCAAGTCCCATTCACTAACATGCAAAAAAGTAGATCACAAGTGGATCACAAGTTGCTGGTAATACTAGGCAACAACTTGTGTACAGCCCATACGACCGCCCCTAAACCTAAAAAAACTTAATTCATTGCTATATCATTTCCCAAGTTCCATTTCTAATCCTAAGTCTCACAAGTCCGTTCTGTTCCAAGTCCCATTCACTAACATGCAAAAAAGTGGATCACAAGTGGATCACAAGTTGCTGGTAATACTAGGCAACAACTTGTGTACAGCCCCACCCACGACCGCCCCTAAACCTAAAAAAACTCCATTCATTGCTATATCCTTTCCCAAGTTCCATTTTTAAACCTAAGTCTCACAAGTCCGTTCTGTTCCAAGTCCCATTCACTAACATGCAAAAAAGTGGATCACAAGTTGCTGGTAATACTAGGCAACAACTTGTGTACAGCCCCGCCCACGACCGCCCCTAAACCTAAAAACTCCATTCATTGCTATATCCTTTCCCAAGTTCCATTTCTAATCCTAAGTCTCACAAGTCCGTTCTGTTCCAAGTCCCATTCACTAACATGCAAAAAAGTGGATCACAAGTGGATCACAAGTTGCTGGTAATACTAGGCAACAACTTGTGTACAGCCCCGCCCACGACCGCCCCTAAACCTAAAAAAACTCCATTCATTGCTATATCCTTTCCCAAGTTCCATTTCTAATCCTAAGTCTCACAAGTCCGTTCTGTTCCAAGTCCCATTCACTAACATGCAAAAAAGTGGATCACAAGTGGATCACAAGTTGCTGGTAATACTAGGCAACAACTTGTGTACATTTTTTTCCTCGCTCGACTAGTCTTGGTTGCTGTCCACCCTGCTCGGGCACCTCTACCTGCACTCTGTGTTCCTACTTTGACTCTGACTGCCCTGCCTTGTTTTTCCTTGGTACTCGCTGTTTCTGCAAAGTAGCTCTCCCACCTGATCACAGTGAACTACACCCTTGAACTCAGCTCTTTGAGAAGCCTACCCAGGAACACTGTATTCTGAAACTCTGTGTTCCTACTTCTACTCTGACTGCCCTGCCTTGTTTTTCCTTGGTACTCGCTGTTTCTGCAAAGTATCTCTCCCACCTGATCACAGTGAACTACACCCTTGAACTCAGCTCTTTGAGAAGCCTACCCAGGAACACTGTATTCTGAAACTCTGTGTTCCTACTTCTACTCTGACTGCCCTGCCTTGTTTTTCCTTGGTACTCGCTGTTTCTGCAAAGTAGCTCTCCCACCTGATCACAGTGAACTACACCCTTGAACTCAGCTCTTTGAGAAGCCTACCCAGGAACACTGTATTCTGAAAGTATGTTTTCAAGAATTAACTAAACTCAGTACTCATTTTAATACTTATCTACTCTGCTAGGTTAGTAGAGTCTCCTGGGTTTGATACGACAGCAGCCTATCCCCCCCCCTCCAGAGGTCTCTTATATCCCCTCTACCAGCCTAGCACCTACTCTATTTCTATCTGTATTGCAACCTGTCTGCCTAACTTTTCACTGGTTCCTCCCCTCCTGCTCTTATTTCTCCTCAACCTGGAGTATCTCAGTTGTGGCTGACTCCATACTCTCAGGTGTCTGACGACTTGTTGGAGCTCTCTACTTGCTGGCCTACTTTTTCCTCTCTTTCTCTCATTATACTTCACTAACTACCCCTTTCTGTTCCCTACTATAGCTCTTCCTGCTTTGGGATACCTTACCAGACTCCTTCTTCTTGTTAAACCCTGTGTCTCTACAGCTCATCTGTCCCAAGGGTCTTTATTCCTACCTACCTCCTACACATCCTTTAGCCTCCACTGGTAAACCCTTACCTCCCTCTTCACTCTCTCACCTACACACTTACTTGTTTCCTCTCTACCCTCTCTGCTTATCCAAATTAATACTAGGGCTCTGCTCTACCCAACCTGTATCCTTACCTTAATGCCTATCTTTTCTCCTTTCTACAGTCCTCTGCTCAACTTACTTTTATACTGTCTCCCTCCTCTATATATCTATTTCTCCTTACTTCTTCACCTATCTCTCTGATTGTTTCCACTCCTCTCTCTCCTCTGTGGTTTCTACCCGCTCCGTTAAGGCTCACTCCCCTCCCTACCCCCAATTCCCACCCACCCCCAGGGGTCCTAACCTTATAGCTCACTGGCCACACCCCCTATCCATACGTTCTAATACTTCTCCTTCCTACTCTTTCTTCCCCCTCCTCCTCACACAACCCTTCTTCACCACACACTACCTCTTTACTTTTCCTATCCGCCTCTTTGTTGTCTTCCAGTTACCACTCCCACTATACCTACTCCTTTAATTTTACTCCTTTCACTCTTCTTTTTCCTTTATTTGTTTCTTTAATTTACTTAACAGTTGAGTGCCCCCTTTCTACTTCCTGCTCTCATACTTTTCTCAGCCATCTCTATTACTCTCACTCCTCTTACTATGGCTCCCTACCTGCCAACCCAGCTTTCACTCTCAATCCTGCTTTTATCAGCCCTTTCTTTAGTTTACCTCCTGTCCTTCTATGAGAAATCACTTTATGTCCAACCTTTCCTTCCACACAAACACACTACAACATTTCTCAACCCACTTAAATCACATCCATATATTCTTCTACCCCTAACTATCAACAAGCTAAATTCCACAGACTCACACATCTCAACTATGTCTTGCCTTCTGATTACAAAGCTAAAATACTAACCCTTCTAAAATGTAACCTCATAAACAAACCCAGTAATCCTACCCTACAAGATGGTGATATCCACCCCAACCCTGGTCCAACTTTCACTTCTCCCCTAGTGTCTTTACCCAAACTCAATAACACCTTCCTAATAGGACATCTTAACACTCAAAGCATAAACAACAAAGTACCTTACCTGCATGCCCTCCTTCACACACACTCATTTGATATTCTCTGCCTCTCAGAGACCTGGCTAAAACCTATCACTAAAGACACTGAGATTATTCCCCAAGGCTACAATATAGTAAGACTCGACCGTCCCAACCGCAAAGGAGGTGGAGTTGCAATCCTCTTTAAAAATCATCTGAATATCACTACCCTCCCAGCCTCTCCAACTCAAGATAGCAAGGTAGAAGCCATCATTACTAAACTCCTATTAAATTCCAAAAAATCCCTTTATATCATCTGTATGTACCTGCCACCTGGTAACAATATACCTATCCTAGAAAATTATCTTAGTTGGGTATCTGCCACTTACCCCCAAGAAACTATTATACTAGGCAATCTGAACATAGACTGGAATACCATTAATGCTGAAAATCCGTCATCCCATATCAACCTGCATGGTTTTACCCAAACCATTACCTCAACTACTAGGCTCAACAAACATAGTAATAGAGAAAGCATATTAGACTGGATACTTACAAACAAAGTCAAAAATACTTACAAAGTAGGAACCTTACCAGATGATGTTAGTGATCACTCCTTAACATTCATAACAAGGGAAAAGGCTGATTGTATAAATCCAGGCATTATAAGAAAAATATGCACCATCAAACATTTTAATGTGGAACTGTTTCAGTCTGAACTTAGTGCACGTAACTGGAACCCCTTAAAAACACTTCCTCTTGAAGATGCAGTATTTTACTTTAACACAACTTTTTTATCCATTCTTGACATACATGCTCCTGAACGTACTATTAGAATGAAATATAACACAGCCCCTTGGCTCTCCCATGAAACCAAAAAACTTATCCTCAATAGAAATAAAGTCTGGGCCACTTGGAGAGCCCATAGAAAGAACCCTGATCTACTACATTTCCGCCACCTTAGAAATCTAACTAAAAAGGCAAGAATAACTGACAAAAAAAATTCTACTGCAAACTACAACAAACTCATCTTAACAATTCTAAACTTTTCTGGTCATCAGTTAATAGAGTCCTCTCCCCAGGAACTTCCAAAACACCTCCCCCACTTAATGCTGACCCTGATACCCCTCAACAAACTGCAGATGCTTTTAACTCTTTCTTCACTGAAACTATACAAGCTCTTGCTAAACAACTTAATGCCAACAACTTCCACCCAGCAAGTAACCTAACAAACTCTGCCTTTAAATTCTCTCTACAACCTATCTCTACATCTTACATATACAGACTCCTTCTCAAACTAAAACCTTGTACCCCTCTGCTGATAAGCTCCCTTCACTTTTTTCTTCAAAAGGCTGCCAAGGTTATCGATACCCTATATCTATTCTCATAAATAGGACAATCAAAGAAGGAACCATCCCAGATATCTGGAAGGTCTCTCACATTATCCCACTTCATAAATGTGGAAACTCCATTGACTACTCTAACTATAGACCTATTGCTCTCCTCTCTCCTCTAGCTAAAATTATGGAGAAATGTATCCATCATCAACTTGTACAATACCTCTCTCTTCACAACATAATTGCAAACTGTCAACATGGCTTTAGACCACATCACAGTACTACTACTGCCCTGCTGTCCTTTGTAGACACCATCAATCATAACCGTAACAACAACCTACTCTCTTCTGCCCTCTTCATTGACCTCTCTAAAGCATTCGATATGGTCAACCACTCTTTATTAATTAATACTCTTGAATCCCTCTCTTTTGATACCCCAGCCACTAAATGGTTTAGTTCCTATCTTACAAACAGAAAACAGGCAGTTCTCTGGGATAACCATATTTCTTCTCTTTTGCCTGTTTCTATCGGAGTTCCACAAGGCTCTATTCTTGGCCCACTTCTCTTTTCCCTCTTCATTAATGATCTCCAAACAATAATCCTTCAAGCAACCTGCATTCAATATGTAGATGATTCTACACTCATCTGCTCAGCATCCTCCACCCCAGAACTTATCTCTCTTACTCAAAAAACCTTTAACACTGTGGAAACATGGTTCTCCAGCCGGTTCCTCCTACTAAATGCTAAAAAAAACAAACTTCTCCTCTTCACCCCCACTTCCAGGAAGTCCCCCTTAAACTTCACCATCTCTTCTAACTGTGCCACTGTCATCTCACCTGACTCCACAACTAAACTTTTAGGTATTACCATTGACAACAACCTCTCTTTCAACCAACACATTAACAACACCATAAAACTAGTCAACAGAAAAATAGGGTCCTTATATCGTATTAGACCATTTCTTACACCTACAACTAGAACTAGGATTGCTCACTCCCATCTTATATCTACTCTCCTTTATGCTTCACCCATTTTCACCAACCTCAAGAAAACCAACCTCAACAAACTGGCAACCTGTTATAATAACATTGCCCGTTTCGCTACCGGTAACCCCTACAGAACCCATCACTGTCTCAACTTGAAACTACTAGGCTGGCTAGAGCTTCAGAACTTTCTTGCAATCCCTCAACTCACTATTGCCCATAAAATACTGTACCAACCAAATAACACCCCTATACTCTCTCAACTCATAACCCTTTATAACAATCTTAACTCTCTCCGCTCTTCTAATAAACTCTTGGCTAGTTCTGTAAAAGCAAATAACATTGCTGGTGACTCTCTATTCACCAATTCAGTAGGTACAAAATGGAATTTGTTACCTAGGAACATAACAATGATCACATCATTGCCTCTCTTCAAAAAAATATTAAACTGCACTTCCAAAATCACTGGCTTTGTCCCTGCAGTAAACCTGACTAACCTTTCACTTGTATTACGCAACTTTAATCCATCTCTTACTCATGTGTGACTCTTTCCTCCACTTACCTTTCTTTTCTCACTTCATCTTACCATAGCTTCTTTGTCTGTTAACAGTCTTAACTTGATCTCATTTTCAAAACTCTTCCCTTCTTAACTTCTCCTTTTCTTATTACTCTCTTTGTCTTCTCCTTCTTAGCTCCTTTCCTTTGTTACCTCTATCAAACTAGTATTTTTATCTTTGGGTAATTTTATTTTGGACTGTAACTGAGTTTAGTAACTAATTCATATAGTAATAATTTAAAATTGTAGAGTGTTAGTTTTTTACTATTTTTTTTACTAATTCTAGTACTTTTACTTATGTTGGTTTTATGCCTTGGATTTACTTCTGTGGAGCTTTTCTCCCCGGGCCTCTACTGAAAATGGAAATATCTCCAGATAGACTAGCCCGGTCAACAAATGTAAAATAAATAAATAAATAAAATAAATAAATAAATCTACTACACCAACGCCAAACATCCACAACAATTCCGATAGCATAGCTACCATTTTTAACAAACATTTTACTGAATCTTTAATTGCCCTTTCCAAATAGCAAACTCCTACTCCTGATAGCAAACCAGCCAAGTCTACAACTAGCAATGCCTCATTCTCTTTCTCCCCAGTTCCTACAACAACTATAAAAAAACTGCTACAGAAAATAAAACCTACAACACTTGCCATAGATAACTTACCCAGTGAATACCTCAAAATTGCAGCTGAATCTATAGCCTTCCCAGTATCAGTCCTTATAAATAGATCCATTCTCAAAAACAAGGACCCTCAACTGTGGAAAATTTCCCATGTAATCCCACTTCATAAAGGGGGATCTTCCACAGAACTGGCAAACTATCAGCCAATTGCTATTCTTTCACCTCTTTCTAAGCTACTGGAAAGGTGTATTCATCTCTAGGTCATGAAATTCTTACTAACAAATAACCTTCTCGCAAACACTCAGCATGGGTTTCACCCATCACATAGTACCACTACAGCTCTCTTATCCTTCACTAATACCATAAACCATCACAGGAGTAACAACTTTGTATCTGCCATCTTTCTAGACCTATCAAAAGCTTTTGATATGGTCTCCCATTCCAAACTAATAGATGTGCTAACTGAACTATCCTTCTCACCATCTGCCACAACTTGGTTTCATAACTATTTATCTGGCCATCAACAATCTGTTCTATGGCAGGGTGACCTATCTCCACACCTTCCTTTATCCATTGGTGTCCCCAAGGATCTATCTTAGGCCCTCTCCTTTTCTCCCTCTTTAATAACAATCTACACACAGCTACTCCACATAGTTCTATAATATAGTATGCAGATGATTCAACACTTACCTGTACTACCACTTCTCTATTCTGCTCTTCATTCTCAAACACAGGAATCTTTCACTTCTGTTGAAACATGGTTAGCCAATGCCCATCTAACACTGAACCCCCCAAAAAACTAAATTATTACTCTTTCAACCTAACAAGACATCTATTTTATGCTCACCATTTAACAAAATAGCCAAAGACAATACTGTGATCTCCCCAACAACCCATACAAAGTTTCTTAGAGTGGAAATAGACAATACTCTAAAATGTGACTTGCATGTCTCCCTAACTATAAAAAAGTCCATAAGAAACTTGAAAATCTATATAGGCACAAAAGGTTCTTGACCACAATGGCCAAAATTACATTAGCACAAACCCATCTGCTCTCCACTCTACTATATGCCTCTCCAATTTTAACTAATCTAAGTAAAACTGACTTAAATCTGACATGCTAGAAGCATGTTATAATAAAAGTGCTAAGTTTGCATCTGACTGCCCATGTAGAACACATCATTGTACAGCTTTAAGGATACTAGACTAGCTTGAGCTTCCCATCATTATTCTTTACAACCAACTCTCTCTAACTCACAAAATTGTAACACAACCAACTAGAACCCCTGCACTACAAAATCTCATTCTAGAACCCCTGCACTACAAAATCTCATTCTAGAACCCCTGCACTACAAAATCTCATCCTTCCTTACAGTTCCAGCAAACCACTTCGCTCTAACAACAAGAACTTACTCACCATCTCCAAGGCCAACAACACTGTGAGAGAATCTTTATTTTCCAACTATATATCTCGTATATGGAACTCCCTTCCTAACTCCATTCTCTCAATCTCATCCACTAACCACTTTAAGCCATCACTTAAATCATATCTAAAAAATAAGTGGCTATGTTCCTGTACTAACCCCTCAAGCGTGCTCTGATACATCACAGTACACCCAAAACATATCCAACTTCTCCCCAGTGTTTACTACAGCACTCAACATTCCTCACTTGTCAAGAGGAAAGCAGTTTTTAGTACTTAATAAATAAGTACCTATCCAGGCATGTCTAAGGGTCAGCTCCCAGTGATTTCTCCTGCCTACCTGATGAATCTGGGCATCTTGGGGCAATGCAGCAATTGCCTCATGTACACAGACAACCCTCTCCTCCTACCATCCAACACTACAACCTGTGAGAGATGCACTTATATAGCCAAACTGGAAGCAAAGCTCTCTTCACCCAAGACTGGACTAGACAGTCAAGGGGAGAAGGTAAACACTTGCACCACACCACACTCATCACATAGTCCTCAAAACCTACACGTCCAAGACACACATAGAAACACAAAACACACACCTACATTCGTGGAGGCTCTCAATAAAAACCTGCCCAAGCATCATGGACCTCCAAAGCAGAAACGCAAGCAAACTCCACCCCCAACACAACCCAAATGACACATAGCCCACAAACTCAGTGTGCAACTCAACCACAGCCCATAAGGCATAACAATGTACCCAACACTCTAGTCATAGGTGACTCTATAGTCAGGCACACTGATGTTCCACTCACCAGGCTAAACAAGGAGAAAGTTACTGTCAGCTGCCTGTCAGGTGCCAGGATCCACCACATAATGCACATACTTAGGTCACTCCACAACAAGAACAAATATGACATTGTCATTGTCCATGTTGGTGTGAATGACCTGAGACATACCTCCCTGGACTACATGAAAAGAGACATGGAGGAGCTCTCTGATCTTGTAGCTCAAGCAGGTATGACCCTAGCCCTGAGTAGCATCCTGCCATCACCCAGAATGATACCACAGTACAAGGACAAAATGATTGACTTCAACAATTGGCTAAGCTTCTGGTGTCATTCTAAGGGGATCCGGTAATTGTCTGCCTGGGATGACATGATCGACAGGCCATGATGCTTTGGCAGAGATAGCCTGCGCCTGTCACCCTTGGGATTTTGGATACTGGCAAAGGCTCTTGCCACCCCTATAGTGCCTTTTTAGGCAAGGTTCAAATGACAAATTCACCACTGTAACAGGTACAAGCAAGCAAAATCTGAGGGCAATGCTACTTATTGCTAGAAGTCTAAACCTCAAAATGCACTCACTCGAGGCACTCCTTAAAATGGAGAACATCAACATCTGTGCAGTGACAGAGACCTGGTTCAAAGCTCCAGAGAGCACGCCTGCGTTACCAGGCTATAATTCATACCACACCTTTCGGCCACCTAACCTGGAATGAAGCACTAAAGGTGGAGGCATGTCCTTATTCATTAAGGATATCCACATCTCCAGGATAGTTGCACAGCATAATGCATCCAAGATTATCCAAGCGCAACTAACTCTGGGCAAGACCGCAATCCAAATTGTAGCTTGCTACAGACCCCTCACCATGCCCCAGGATTCCCACTCCTCATTTCTTGATAGACTGGAAAGTATTAGGGTACAACCCAACACCCTAATAATGGGCGATTTCAACTACCCCACCATTAACTGGGAAAACTACTCATGTACCAACTCTTTTGCTCAACGTTTAATGGAATTCATAAATTCCAATGCCTTAGATCAACTTATTCACACCCCCACCAAGAGCAGCAATATCCTAGACCTGGTCATTACCAACATGGGCAACCGGTGTTCCACACCAGACATCAATTCCTTGTTGATCAGATCCAACCGCAAGCTAATCACCCCAGACATGCACATCCCGCCCCCACCCCCAATTAGGGAAACCACAGTAAAAAACTTCTCCAAAGCCAACTTCACACTTCTTAAGACAGAAGTAGCAAACTTCATGATACCCATGCAGACGGACAATAGAGGTATGACTGCTGACCCCTACACAAATGCACTTTATAAGCACTTACATGAGTGCATGGATCATGCTATCCCTAATAGAACCAAGATGCTATCCTCCAAAAAAAGGAAGCCAATATGGTGGTCCCCTGCCATAAACAAACTCTACAACAGAAAAAGAAACTGTTGCAAAAAAGAGTAAAATCCCATGACTGGAGGAACTTCCTGGTCAACCTCAGTAAGAAGCTGCGATCCCTCATAAAATCCCCCAAAGCTAGTTACAAAAACAAAATTGCCACTGACTCTAAAGGCAACCACAAAGCAATCTATAGCTATGTCAAAAATCTCAATGGCAACACTCAGATCTGCTCTGAGTTACAGCACAATGGCACTAAATATACAGAACCAACTGATATTGCCAACATCCTGGCAGATAGGTTCAGTGCTAACTTTACCCCCCACCCCCCACCCCCTAGAGGGCCCATCTCTATACCGGAAGAATGCAAATTTCCTGTAATCATGGCTGCACAGGTAAAAAAAACACTGTCCAAAGCCAAGAACACAGCATCCATGGGACCTGACAATATCCCAGGCTGCGTTCTACATGAACTACGGAATAAACTGGCACCCTACCTAAGCACCATGTTCAATCATAGCTTCACCTCAGGCTTTGTGCCCACTGAATGGTGCACCACAACAGTTATCCCACTCCACAAAGGGGGAGCCACGACGGACCCTGGGAACTACCGCCCCATTAGCTTGACAAGCCTGGTCTGCAAGGCCATGAAATGTATCATCATGGAACTCATAAACAAAGACACTGGTAATCTCTAAACTATGGACCTACCCAGTTTGGGTTTGTAAAAGGTAGATCATGTCTCCTAAAACTGATTAACTTCTTTGAAGCAGTCACCAAAGCCATAGATGAGGGCAAGGTGGCTCACACAGCTTATCTAGATCTCGCCAAGGCTTTCGACACCATCCCCCCACTCTGGAATTATAGATAAGCTCACTAAACTAGGTATAAATCCTTATGTCACAAGATGGGTTGCCAACTGGCTCATGGACAGAACCCACACTGTGAAAGTAGCAGACCTCAAATCCGACTTCAGACCAGTGACAAGTGGAGTACCACAGCATTCAGTCCTGGGTCCTCTCCTGTTTGGTATCTACTTCTCTGAAGTACAGGCTAACACAGAAGGTCTTTGGCTAACAAAGTTTGCAGATGACTGTAAACTAGGAGCCATAATTGAAACTCCTAACGATGTGGACATACTACAAAAGTGCCTCACTGAGACAGATGCCTGGTGTCAAACCCATGGCCTGAAGCTCAATGCCAAGAAGTGTATTGTCATCCCCTTTGGTAAAAACTCTATACCCATGAACTACCTCATAAGTGGTAGTCTACTTAATGCTGAAAGTGTGATAAGAGACCTTGGGACGCAGGTGGACAGTAATCTCTCCTTTGATAATCACATCGCCACAGTGGTCAGGAAATCCTTCTACATGGCTCATCTCATCACATAAGGTTTCTCATTCAGAAAAAAAATAGGTCATTGTTCCCCTATATTCATCACTCATTAGACCCATTATAGAGTACAATTCCCCTTTTGATATGTACCTCACAAGACATCTACAACAACTGGAAAGGCCACCGAAATACCTCACAAAAAGGATTACTGGCCTCAAACAGATGCCCTATGCAGACCATCTAAAAAAAACTCCAGCTTTACTCCATCGCATATCGCCTACTCAGAGGCGATCTCTGCCTAACATGCAAAGCTATGTCAAACCCAGAGCTGTTGGACATGCTCCACTTAAAGAAATCCCAAGCCCTCTGAGCTACACACTCTAGGGACCTAAACCTTGTCACCACAATAAACAGAACATGCTGGAGGAATAGATTCCTGTCCCAGAGACTTCCCATACTCTGGAACAGACTACCTATCTATGTCAAACAGAGCACCTCATTAGCACTCTTCAAGAAAAATCTTGATGATTGGATGGAAAATAGGAAATTCACCCCAGGGATCACTTCTGTGGCTCTGCTCGACAGGGGCACAGGAAAATAAATTTCTTGGGTAGTGAAAGCCAGGGTACCTTTTTGGCTGGGCTTATATAGGCCCTAGGGCTAATAGCATAGTACCTACCTATGTTTAATCCTTTGTTCCTACTGACCTGTCTTAACCTTATATCTTGACATAAGTCATACTTACAAATAGATCAAGCTATGTTCAAAGCCCAGCTTTTGTTGTCAAGATGTAACAAATTTGTATGTTCTTATGTATACTACATTTTGTTTACTTTATACTTTATTGATTATTGTAATGTGTGCATGAAAATTTACTGTTACTCATGGAGCTTTTCTCCCCAGGCATCTGCTGAAAAAGGACCTGTGTCCAGTCGGACTTTCCCTGTAAACAAATGTTAAATAAATAAATAAAATAAATACAAATGTGTAGATTCAATTATCTTAGCTATGAAGACCATTCAACAAGCTGCTGGGGAAACATTATGGATATCACAGGCATCAGCCTAATGAATCCTGAACCACTGCCCCAACATTATGCTACAGTGTATGGAGCAGCATATCTTGTTCCCAGAAATGCAGAGGAGGGAATCACCACCATGCAGGCATTTTATGACATTGTTCAGTTTTCTGAGGTCCTTGGAGCCATTGATTGCACACATATTGCTGCCAAGGTGCCACCTGGTCCAAGGAGACTGTAAAGGCTTTCACTCCTGTAACTTGGTATGTAATGATCAGGGTATTTTTTATAATGTGTCTGTGTACTGCTTAAGCAATTCACATGATGATCATGTCTGGCACATGTCTGAGCTATACGAAAGGATCCTGCCAAGTGATTTCCCACAGGGTCCCTAGTGGTTCACACATAGTGTTACCAAGCAAACAGGGAGCAGCCTACATATAATAAGTTCTCTGGTGTGTATTGCAAATGATGCTAGACATACCTTACAGCCCTGGTTGCTGACTTCTATCTGCAGTCCTCAAAACCTGCAGGAAATGGTCTATAATGCAGTACATGCAGAATCATGTACTATAGGATCACAAGTATTTGTATTACTAAAGATGTGATTCCTTTGCTTTGATATGTCAGGAGGGCAACTGAAATAGTTCTTAAATCTAAAACATGATTTTGTTGTGTATGCAGAGCTGCATAATGCAGCATAATACAAATATGAGAGAAAGATTAATATCTTGGTAGGACCTTCCATACAGGTTGCTTCAGCATCAGAAGGGCAGAATGTTTATTCAGTTCAGGAAAATACAGCAGCAGCAGTGCAACAGCCAAGGCAGAAAATAGGTGCGCATTACAGCACTGGCAAAGAGGTGGCATCTGGTCTCCAGCTATGGGCCATGACATAAACAGCACAGAATAAAATGATGGACATGTTGACATGTCCAGTCTATGCACAGCAATGTATGGCAATGTACATGATGATATGTCCAGTCTATGCACAGCAATGTATGGCAATGCACATGTTGACATGTCCAGTCTATGCACAGCAATGTATGGCAATGCACATGTTGACATGTCCAGTCTATGCACAGCATTGTATGGGTTGGCCACTCTGTATATCAGACAAAGCTATTATAATGCTGCTTAATGGATGGGAAGGCTGCAGTCATCATCATTGAACATATTGTCTGAGGGATACAGCTGCATGTGACTGCAACACTATGGAATAGGGTAGAGCTATGGGAGGTGAAACCAGTAGCAAAATACTAAAGGAGACTATGTGAAGTAAAATACCAGATCCTTCAGTGGTGGCATCAAGCTGCCACTATGGGAGCAGTGGTAGTATCTATTGTATTGGCTTAATAGGTTGTGTTGAGACTTGATGTAGTCTGTGCAAAGGAAGGGGTAGAACTAATGGACTGTGAGAGTTTACCCTGACAGGGTGTACTGTGTATTGATGCTGATGAGCACCATTGCCCAAACATTGATCATTGACTATGAGCAGAGGTCACATTATATCTGCCAGAGGCAACAGGGAAGTGGTAGAACTATGGGAACATATGTCTGCATCCTAATGTGGTGTCCCACATGTCATAGTAAGGCTGTGTCTCCAATGGTCTCAGCAGTCTGACTTATGTCAGTCTGTACCTGACCTCCTCACATCCTCATCCTTCGACTGGCATGCATGCATGGTCCCTGGAGGCATATCAGTATATCAGACATCAGTTACAATGTATCTTATGAAGGAATAATGGAAGCAGCATTTGTCATCAGTGACATCAGTGGCTTTGCATACTCTCTGACCCTTGTTGCATGTCACCTGAGGAACCATGGAGCAAATTAACCATCTCCACCATGCTGATCATTCCTTAATTATTGACCTGCACATTTGCTGGTTAATGCCAAGGTTTGCAGCTATACACGAGAATGCGCAGGAGTCATGCTAGTGCTTCACCCTCCCCATTATGCTGTCCTCTGTGGTGGGTATGTACATTTCAGAGGCAGTGCACAGGTTAGATACTGTGTCCACTGGGAACACAGATGACAACAATGAGGGATTCTCCGAAAAAAGCTGCCTATCATGCTGTTGTGAGGCTATGAGCCTAGTTTGTTCCTTTACAAGGGCCTATATTATGGTGGATGCAGGTGTCCCTGCAGTATTGCAGACAGTGCTGCTGTGGCTGCTGCAGTTGTAGTCCAGAGGTGCTGGAAGGACAGATATGTGGATGAGCCCTTGGTAATCTTTCCCTTCAAATGCATCAGTGTGTATTGTACTTTATTGAACTGGGCATTACTAAGCTGGTGCACCCTCCAACTGACACACCAATTCTTGTTATCAGCCAAGCTTCCATATCTAAGCCACTCTGGGTATGGAAGGCTACTTCTTTTGGCTGGTGAGTGTTACAAAATTACCAAAGACCCTGTGAGTTGCCTCTGTGTGGGTGGTCCACCCCTTGCAGTGGATGAGTGTGTGTTGCAGTGTCCCATGCATTTTCCTTTGCACAGAGTAACATATCAACATTCTTTCATTTTCACCTGTTGCAGTGTAGTGGTTATCATGTCTGGTTCACACTCAGAAAAAACCTGAGCAGATAGAGCTCATTAGCCTTGTCATGCAGTTCATCTAGAAGAAGGTAACTCTGACTTCAAACCCACAATCTGGCCATTGGATGATGGCTCCTCTGTCTTGTGGACATCTTTTGGAGAAGAAAAGGCTATGGGGACAAACTCAGACAGAAAATCCAGAGTGGATCCCCTAAGGTGGCTAGTTGTCAACTCTTGACTTCCTTCCAGCAGCTCCTGCAGCCAAGCTAATGCCAAATGTATCACTCCACATTCCTTTGGACTACATCAGAGAGGCTGAGAAGGGGATCCTGTCCACTGGGCATTTCAGGATCTACATATACCATACCCAGGCTTGAGTCCTGGAGATGTCACTTCAGTGCTGCTGCTAACAGTGTCAGAAATAACAAGGGACACAGCAGTTACAAGTTATAGGTCCAGAGTGATTGGCATAAGCTTGGATGTTACGGGCTGTTTCCAACAGTGGGAGGGACCATCATAGACCCACAGGTTAGCTATTGCCTGCCTCAAGCTGGGCTGCCACCAGCCAGTAAGATGCTGACCTGCCACCGTCTGCCTGCTTCAATGGGTACTTGGAGCTAAGGTAAATATTGAAGAGCAGATTGAAAAATCCCACACCAGGCAATGAAAAAGAGAAAAGTAAAATACCAGTAGTGCAACTGGCAAGCTGGAATGTTAGGATATCATGACCCGGCCTCTTTGATGATCTTTACCAGGTCAATGACTCCAGGAAAACAGCCATCATTGATCATGAACTCAAGAGGCGTATATGATATTGTTACACAGCAGTAGACCAGACTTCAGCAAATGGTAGCCACAGATGACAGGACTACATGTTCTTCTGGCAGGGGAAGGAACCAGAGGAGCAGTGACTGCAAGGCATCATTAGTTCAGTGAGAAATTTCCTGCTGTCCTCAGTTGAACTGCCATCAAAAGGCATGTTATTGAATCTGCTCTCTCTGCCTCTTAACATCTTCAGGCCCAGTGAACATCCTGAGGGTTTACACTCCCACAATCTGCTATTCAGCTGAGATATCTGTGACACCATCTACAATTCCATGGATACCTTTGGTAAAAGAAAGAGGCAGAACTCAGAATGGTTTGAAGCAGGAATTGCTAAGACTGAACCAGCACTCACTGCCAAGAGAGCAGCTCTGCTCAACTACAAGAGGGAGCCTTCAAAGGCCAGAAATGAAGCCCAGTGGATCACTCAACAATGTGCCAATGACTACTGGCTGAATCTCTGTTATAGCAACCAACTAGCCTCTGACTGTGGCAACATTCACGCTATGTGTGTGGGCATGAAGAAAGCCTTTGGCTCCAGTACAGTCAAGATTATGCCCCTGAAGTCTGTCTCAGGTAAAGTCAATACACACTGAGGCAAACAGATGGAGAGATGGGCAGACCATTACCAGGAGCTCTACTCAAAGGAGACCATTGTTGCTGATGTAGCAGTTGAAAACACAATCTCCCACCCTATCATGGAAGAAACTGATGATCCACCCTCTGTAGAAGAGTTCAGCAAAGCCATCAACTCCCTAGTCTGTGGTAAAGCTCCAGGAAAGGATGGCATTCCCCGACATCATCAAGGTTGGCAAGAAGTGTTTTCTCCCTGACCACCTGCACAAGCTCCTGTTGCAGTGCTGGCAGAAAGGAACAGTGCCCCAGGATATGCATGATGCCAACATCATCACACTGTATACGAACAAAGGAGACTGAACTGACTGCAATAGCTACCATGGAATATCCCTGCTCAGCAATGCATATGTCTGAACAGGCTGCAATCACTTGCAGAACGTGTTTACCCTGAGGTGCAGTGTGGATTCAGAGCAGGAATGTCTGCTATCGACATGATGTTCTCAGTAAAGGAGCTGCAAAAAAAGCGCCATGAGCGAAGGAAACCATTATATATCAATGTCATTGATCTAACTAAGACATTTGACTTGGTCAAAAGAAAAGGCCTCTTCAACCTGCTACAGAGGATTGGATGTCCTCCCAAACTCCTGAGGATTATTACATCCTTAAATGAGGACATGCAAGGTGTTATACAACATGATGGCTTCTTCTTAGGCCCATTCCCAATCAGGACTGGAGTGAAGCAAGAGAGTGTACTTACTCCAACACTCTTCTCTGTTACTGTCCCATGCCTTTAATGAGTCCAAATATGGTGTATACCTCCACACTAGAAGCGTTGGTAATCTCTTCTATCTCACATGCCTTTCAGCAAAGACCAAGATCCGGACAGTACTGATCAGAGAGATACTGCCTGCAGATGATGCTGCCCTGACTGCTCACACTGAGAAAGACCTACAACACCTCATAAGCTCCTTCACTGGTGCTTGCAGAGAGTTCAGCCACACTATCAGCCTCAGGAAGACCAACATCATGGGGCAGGGTGTTAGCAGTACCCTCCTTATCATTGGCAATCACACTCTCGAGGTGGTGAATGACTTCACTTAACTGGGCTCCATCATTGCCAACAAACACTCCCTGGACACTGAGCTGAATACCCAGATTGATCCAAAGAAAAATAGCCAGCACCCAGGAGGATCTAAGATATAAATCTTTATTGAAAGACTGAAACTAGACCGGTTTCAGCACAAGGCTTTCTTCAGTAGTACATTTTCATAGTGTCAATGAATCATCAACATATATAGCTTCAATGAATGGATGTAATGACATCATTTCCTGTGATCAAAAAAAACAAAAAATGGTTAATAAAGACAAAAGTGTAGTAAAAACCATGAGAAATGTTAACATAGGAAATGTAATGATGGTATTAATCAGCTCCTGATATTTCATTTATGTTAATAAATACAAACCGAAATTAAATATAACTGGTATATGTTGTATACCTAAAAATAGAGAACATAATGATTAATATACAGAAAAGAAAAACCATCATGATAAACATGCTGGGATTAGGGAAATAATGAAAAATATATAAGTACATAATAATGTCTCAAAAGATATAAATAAATAGGTAAACTGGGAGATGCTTGGAAAAACATAAATCACAGTTTGTCATTCAATCCCGGAGGGAAAAGCCCCCCAAGTTTGATAATCCATCTCTTTTCTTTTTTATTCAAACTATCATGCCACCCTGCTTTAAATGATCGATTACCAATTATACGATCAATAATGGTAAATGAGAATTTGGCAGTGGAATGTTTAGTGGTGTGTCTGTATAATGCATTGGTTAATCTTTGGTTCCTGATGTCCCCCAGGTGTTCAAAGATCCTTATACGGAACTGCCTTGATGTTTGACCAACATAAAAGACCTGACATGTACATGTGGCAAGATATATTATCCAATCCGAACTGCAGTTGCCAAAAAATTTAATGTTATGAATTTGTCCAGTGTTTCTACTAGTGAAACTGGTGGTTTTGAAAATGTAGCTGCAAAAACTGCAGTGGCCGCAAGGAAAAATGCCTGTGAGTTTATCCCCTGTAAGTGTCCTTTGTGTGAGGTTGTCATCCTTAGAGCTTGTTCTTTTGTAATGTGAAAAAAGAGAACCAAGCGTTTTGCCCTTCCTATATGAAAAGTAGCATCGTTCCCCTAGGTAGTCTTCCAAAAGGGGATGCGAGTTGAGTATATTCCAATGATTGTTGATAATATTAATCAAGTTCCTGCTGTTCCTGCCATAGGTGGTAACAAATCTACATAAATCAGTACCTTTGTCTCTCTGACCTGTATTATATTGTAAAAAGGAATCCCTGGGTTTATTACTACTGAAATTGGCTGCAGAGTTAATAGTCTGTGGAGAGTAACCCCTGGACAAAAATCTGTTAGTTAGATCAGCCTGATATTTTGTGAGATCATCCTCAGAAGAACATATTCTTTTGATCCGCAGAAACTGAGATTTTGGTATGTTTTTGATGATATGTTTAGGATGAAAGCTTTCTGCATGCAAAAGAGTATTGTATTGTGGGAATTTTCTGTGAACAGAAGTTTTGAGTGTATTATCAGATTGTCTTGTTAGATGGACATCCAAAAAATTAATTTCATTCTGATGATGTTCCACAGTAAATTCAATACCCCATATGTTCCCATTGAGATGCTCAATAAATTCCTGGAGGTATTCATTGTCTCCCTTCCATACTAACCAGCAGTCATCCAGGTATCTTCTCCATATATCAATTTCTGGTAGGTATATGTTGTGCATTGGATCATAAATAATGTGTTCTTCAATGTAACCCATAAATAGATCTGCATAGATGGGTGCAAATGATGCACCCATGGCCGTACCCTGAAGTTGCCAGTAACAATCTTGTTGAAAGTAGAACACATTTTTAGTGAGAATATGTTCAGCCATGCATACTAATAATGTATTCATTCCCGGGGGGTACATGTTAGATTTATTTAGCCAGAACTCTAAGGCCATGAGACCTGCCCAATGCGGGATACGGGTATATAAAGATGTTACGTCAAGGGTACACATGAACCATTCCAGATCTAATTGAGATTCTGAAACAATCTGCAAGAATTCAGTGGTGTCCTGGATTCTAGCTTGAATAAATGGTAACAGTGGTTTCAATTTCTCAGTGAGAAAGACAGATAGGGGTTCAGTAAGTGACCCAATACCAGATACAATTGGTCTGCCAGGTGGCTGATAAATGGATTTGTAAATTTTAGGTAGTAGGTAGAGGTATTGTTTGGCAGGATCTTGAACCATCAAATGTGTTTTGGTTTTATCTGAAATAATACCAGCTTCCACCGCTTGTTCCAAGAACTTGTTAATTTCTAGTTGGAAACTGGGTGTGGGATCAATATCCATTTTCATGTAATGATGATGGTTGGATAGTTGCCTAAAGCCTTCATCTTGATAATAGTCGGTGTCCATAACAACAACCGCACCCCCTTTGTCAGCAGGAATAATGAGCTAGTTGTTCTTTCTTGGAAAGATTATGCCTCATGTTCTCTTCAGAACTAAAGTGAAAGTGTATATCCTTAATGACTGACTGCTGAAAAACAGCAACATGTTTGTCCATGGGAGGGTTGAATGTTGATTTATGAAATCTGAAATCAGATGATCTTTAAGTATCATCAAATTTATCCTGTTGTTTGAAAAATAATTTGAGGTTAATTTTTCTACAAAACTCTATGGTGTCAGATACTAATGAACTTTCATCAATAAAGAAACCGGGAATAAAATCAAGGCCTTTATTAAGTAAGGAATATTGGTCATCAGATAAAACATGTTTTGAAATGTTTAGAACATTGGTGCATTGCTCATTTATTTCACTATTGACATGAATAGTTCTTCTAGACTTGTAACCCCTATGTTTCCTACCTGCCCGTTGTTTCCTACCCCTAAAGGGACCTCAGTTGTTCTTCCCCTTTTGGCATTTGGAGAATCGCCAATACTTATTGTGTCTGTGTCTGTAGTAGAGGATTCCTCACCATAGGTGGTATAACCTAATCCTGTCTTTTTCAAAATGGACCTGGGTCTCTTTTTACGTACAAAGGAGGCATTCTTGGTGCCCTGAGCAAACCTGACGCCCCTCTGTGATTCATATTGTCTGCCCCTCTCATAATCCTCCTTATCTCAGGCAAATTTATGCAATTTTTTACTTTTGAGATTATTTTCCAAAGTAGATATCTCTTTGGATAATTTGCTCAGACAAGTGTGGAAGTTGGTATTTTCCTCAAACTGTTTGAGGTTGTTGCAAGTTTTTTCTACTTCCAAAATATTTGCTTGTACAGTTCTCTCATAAAATGATGCTAGCATATTAACTCTGGCCATGGCGGCCTCCTGTTGTGCTATTTGCCAATCTTTAAGCAAAGCATCATCTGGTGTACCAACCAATGGTTGGATTTTGCATCTCAATCCCCTGGGGGATATATTCTGCACCTGGTATGCTTTGAACAGTTTGTGGTGCCAGATGTTTGTTCTCAACATTTTAATTTGTTTACCCAACTTGTGAAATGAATTTTCGCAGCCATCAACTGGATCTATTGTTTCCAAATTGTTAATTTCAGTAGAGCCAGTACCAATTCCAAAAATTTTTAGATCATCCTTGTTGGAGCATAGGCCAGATAATAATTTTTGGAGATCCATGACCATAAGTTGCTTGAATTAAGAGAGAGAAAATATGATCAGGACTAGCAAAAAAAATGGATTTTCAGAGCAAATTGTTAGTTTGTATTTATGAACATAAATGAAATATCAGGAGCTGATTAATACCATCATTACATTTCCTATGTTAACATTTCTCATGGTTTTTACTACACTTTTGTCTTTATTAACCATTTTTTGTTTTTTTTTTTGATCACAGGAAATGATGTCATTACATCCATTCATTGAAGCTATATAAGATGATGATTCATTGAAACTATGAAAATGTACTACTGAAGAAAGCCTTGTGCTGAAACTGGTCTAGTTTCAGTCTTTCAATAAAGATTTATATCTTAGATCCTCCTGGGTGCTGGCTATTTTTCTTTGGATCAACCTTGCTTGCTTGCCTGGCACCAGCCTAACTTGCTAGCCTCTTCTCCACATACTACTTTTCGTGTTGCTGGCTGTTGGCGTTTGGAGGATCTACTACTTGCGTCACCATTTTCTGTGTCTATAGTCGAGGATTCTTCGCTGGACACAGGCGTTGTTTATGGCTTCATGACTGCTAATTTTGGATCATATTTGGTTTTGTTCTACAACTGAGGTCGGGAAATTCGTTTCTGATGGGAGACTTCGTTTTTGGGATATCAGCTTGGTTATACATTTGGTCGCTATACTCTGCACATTGATTTTTGCTGTCAGCGTTCCAATTCTTTTGGATTTCCGCCATTTTTCAATTCCCTTTTTCATGTTTTACATTTTGTGATACCGAGGGTTGGTGAGATAGCGTTTTTCGTTTGGATTTAATATCCATTCAAGTTTTGGACATATTTTCCAATTATTTATATGTGGTGTCTGTATGTGGATGGTACAATTGGTGATATAGCATCTCGGGCCAGGAGGATAGCGTGATTTTTCATACCTACTACTGGATTTTGTTCCACCTGGAAAGCGTACATTATTTTTCAGGTACTGTGCTTTTGTCTTTCTAACAACTAACAGACAATTGGACTACAATATTGGCACTAGTAGTATTTCTATATGTGCTATAAGAATCTCTATATGGGGTGCTTGTACACTTTGAGATTCGGAGGGTCAGTGAGATAGCATTTTTTGTTTGGATTCAACATCTATTCAATTTTTGGACATATTTTCCAACTATATACATGCGGTGTCTGTATGTGTATGGTACAATTGGTGATATAACATCCAGGGCCAGCAAGATAGCGTGTTTTTTTCATACCTACTACTGGATTTTGTTCCACCTGGGAAGCGTACATTATTTTTCAGGTACTGTGCTTTTGTCTTTCTAACAACTAACAGACGATTGGATTACAGTATTGGCGCTAGTAGTATTTCCATATGTGCTATCAGAATTTCTATATGGGGTGCTTGTATGTGGATTATACAACTGGTGACATTACATCTAGGGTCAGCTAGATAGCGTACCTACTACTGGATTATCTCAACCTTGGAATGTTCACATCACTTTTCAGGTACTGTGATCCTGTTTGCCAATAACTAGCTTATTATTAGACTATAAAGATTGGCGCCATTAGCAATTTTGTCACCACATGTCCTGGCTTTGACTTGGATTACTGATATTATTTCTTGGATACCATCCTTCTATTTTTTGATAAATCACAGGCTGCAACAAGCTGAAGTATTATTTGACTTTGTTATATCCATTTTTGGTAGGCTACTATCGACGCATGGTATATACCCCATGTGTTCTTTATGATCACTGGGTATTTATTGGCCCTTGTTGAATACATACGGGGCAGGACATTGTTCTACATTCTGTATAGAATATTCTATTGATTATCATTGCATTATTCAATTATTTATGAATAAGTATCTGTATTACATATATGATTGATTCACATTTCAGTCATGATAATTTGATGCTTTATCATCTTTATATATAGATTATGTCTTTCTGTATGTAATACTTAGTACATTCCAGACTTTCATTACAGTTTTATGAGGAACAAGTATATATCTTTTGCTATACAATATGTCTAGATAGGAACCAGCTTTTTTGTTTAGACACTTTTTTTGTTAAATAGTAGTCTAGGACTAAAGCCTGATTCATATCATCTCTTCAAACTTATGATTGTCCCAGCTTTTTGATAGCTATTTACTACAAGTCTGCTTTACTGACGCTTGGTGACAATTGATACACAATATATATATATAACATCATTTTGTATATGAGAATTGCCTTATTGACATTCAATAGGTGTCCGATTTGTTTTATTCTCTCATCGGATTAGTATTCTTGTGGTTTGATTTAGCCTATTGGGTATAAGGAACAACAGTGTTTATGTATTTGCAACACCAGCTGAATTATAAATCTTTGTGACCATTCCTGGGGCATCGCATTCTATACATAGTCTTACATTTGTTTTCATTCTCATCTTGACACAGTTGATATCTAACTTTGGTCCTTTGGTTGGAATAAAACAGGGACCAAATAGTTGACACTACTTACTTTTTTGAACAGGTACATTTATGCTTAATTATTTTTTCATAACAACTTGAGTTTAGATGTTCCCACTTGGGATCGAATAATATTTACACTGATACACCTTTTAATTCTTTACTATCTTTGATTACAAAGGTTTACTAGTTATATGTTAACAACTGCGCTGATTATTTATATTCGACCTGTCCATTGTAATTCTATTGCATTAATTGTCGATTCAATAGATATCACTATTGTGCGATATTGAATGGCCTCAATTGTCACTTACATATGACATTATTCTTTATTCTATTGCATTTGACACACCATAATTTTGATTACTTTCTAGTCATCCATACAACCTTGTGTATCATATTTAAATATATGAACAACAACTTCTTAAGTGGATTTTATATCTTAGGATCAAGACAGTGATACATATTTCTTATAAATAGAGACATATACACCTGGTTCAGTACTATTATCATTTGATTGCCCAGACCTGTACTCCTCTGTGATTCAATTTATTATTGGCTTATATTTTATATCCTCTAACAATTTGCTCTGAAAATCCATTTTTTTTGCTAGTCCTGATCATATTTTCTCTCTCTTAATTCAAGTAACTTATGGTCATGGATCTCCAAAAATTATTATCTGGCCTATGCTCCGACAAGGATGATCTAAAAATTTTTGGAATTGGTACTGGCTCTACTGAAATTAACAATTTGGAAACAATAGATTCAGTTGACGGTTGCGAAAATTCATTTCACAAGTTGGGTAAACAAATTAAAATGTTGAGAACAAACATCTGGCACCACAAACTGTTCAAAGCATACCAGGTGCAGAATATATCCCCCAGGGGATTGAGATGCAAAATCCAACCATTGGTTGGTACACCAGATGATGTCTTGCTTAAAGATTGGCAAATAGCACAACAGGAGGCCGCCATGGCCAGAGTTAATATACTAGCATCATTTTATGAGAGAACTGTACAAGAAAATATTTTGGAAGTAGAAAAAACTTGCACAAACCTCAAACAGTTTGAGGAAAATACCAACTTCCACACTTGTCTGAGCAAATTATCCAAAAAGATATCTACTTTGGAAAATAATCTCAAAAGTAAAAAATTGCATAAATTTGCCCGAGATAAGGAGGATTTTGAGAGGGGCAGACAATTTGAATCACAGAGGGGCGTCAGGTTTTCTCAGGGCACCAAGAATGCCTCCTTTGTACGTAAAAAGAGACCCAGGTCCATTTTGAAAAAGACAGGATTAGGTTATACCACCTCTGGTGAGGAATCCTCTACTACAGACACAGACACAATAAGTATTGGCGATTCTCCAAATGCCAAAAGGGGAAGAACAACTGAGGTCCCTTTAGGGGTAGGAAACACCGGGCAGGTAGGAAACATAGGGGTTACAAGTCTAGAAGAACTATTCATGTCAATAGTGAAATAAATGAGCAATGCACCAATGTTCTAAACATTTTAAAACATGTTTTATCTGATGACCAATATTCCTTACTTAATAAAGGTCTTGGTTTTATTCCCGGTTTCTTTATTGATGAAAGTTCATTAGTATCTGACACCATTGAGTTTTGTAGAAAGATTAACCTCAAATTATTTTTCAAACAACAGGATAAATTTGATGATACTCAAAGATCATCTGATTTCAGATTTCATAAATCAACATTCAACCCTCCCATGGACAAACATGTTGCTGTTTTTCAGCAGGCAGTCATTAAGGATATACACTTTCACTTTAGTTCTGAAGAGAACATGAGGCATAATCTTTCCAAGAAAGAACAACTAGCTCTCACACAACTTAAGAACAATACAGACGTTGTCATTATTCCTGCTGACAAAGGGGGTGCGGTTGTTGTTATAGACACTGACTATTATCAAGATGAAGGCTGTAGGCAACTATCCAACCATCATCATTACATGAAAATGGATATCGATCCCACACCCAGTTTCCAACTAGAAATTAACAAGTTCTTGGAACAAGCGGTGGAAGCTGGTATTATTTCAGATAAAACCAAAACACATTTGATGGTTCAAGATCCTGCCAAACAATACTTCTACCTACTACCTAAAATTCACAAATCCATTTATCAGCCACCTGGCAGACCAATTGTATCTGGTATTGGGTCACTTACTGAACCCCTATCTGTCTTTCTCACTGAGAAATTGAAACCACTGTTACCATTTATTCGAGCTAGAATCCAGGACACCACTGAATTCTTGCAGATTGTTTCAGAATCTCAATTAGATCCGGAATGGTTCATGTGTACCCTTGACGTAACATCTTTATATACCAGTATCCCACATTGGGCAGGTCTCATGGCCTTAGAGTTCTGGCTAAATAAATCTAACATGTACCCCCCCGGGAATGAATACATTATTAGTATGCATGGCTGAACATATTCTCACTAAAAATGTGTTCTACTTTCAACAAGATTGTTACTGGCAACTTCAGGGTACGGCCATGGGTGCATCATTTGCACCCATCTATGCAGATCTATTTATGGGTTACATTGAAGAACACATTATTTATGATCCAATGCACAACATATACCTACCAGAAATTGATATATGGAGAAGATACCTGGAAAACTGCTGGTTAGTATGGAAGGGAGGCAATGAATACCTCCAGGAATTTATTGAGCATCTCAATGGGAACATATGGGGTATTGAATTTACTGTGGAACATCATCAGAATGAAATTAATTTTTTGGATGTCCATCTAACAAGACAATCTGATAATACACTCAAAACTTCTGTTCACAGAAAATTCCCACAATACAATACTCTTTTGCATGCAGAAAGCTTTCATCCTAAACATATCATCAAAAACATACCAAAATCTCAGTTTCTGCGGATCAAAAGAATATGTTCTTCTGAGGATGATCTCACAAAATATCAGGCTGATCTAACTAACAGATTTTTGTCCAGGGGTTACTCTCCACAGACTATTAACTCTGCAGCCAATTTCAGTAGTAATAAACCCAGGGATTCCTTTTTACAATATAATACAGGTCAGAGAGACAAAGGTACTGATTTATGTAGATTTGTTACCACCTATGGCAGGAACAGCAGGAACTTGATTAATATTATCAACAATCATTGGAATATACTCAACTCGCATCCCCTTTTGGAAGACTACCTAGGGGAACGATGCTACTTTTCATATAGGAAGGGCAAAACGTTTGGTTCTCTTTTTTCACATTACAAAAGAACAAGCGCTAAGGATGACAACCTCACACAAAGGACACTTACAGGGAATAAACTCACAGGCATTTTTCCTTGCGGCCACTGCAGTTTTTGCAGCTACATTTTCAAAACCACCAGTTTCACTAGTAAAAACACTGGACAAATTCATAACATTGAATTTTTTGGCAACTGCAGTTCGGATTGGATAATATATCTTGCCACATGTACATGTCAGGCCTTTTATGTTGGTCAAACATCAAGGCAGTTCCGTATAAGGATCTCTGAACACCTGGGGGACATCAGAAACCAAAGATTAACCAATGCATTATACAGACACACCACTAAACATTCCACTGCCAAATTCTCATTTACCATTATTGATCGTATAATTGGTAATCGATCATTTAAAGCAGGGTGGCATGATATTTTGAATAAAAAAGAAAAGAGATGGATTATCAAACTTGGGGGGCTTTTCCCTCCGGGATTGAATGACAAACTGTGATTTATGTTTTTCCAAGCATCTCCCAGTTTACCTATTTATTTATATCTTTTGAGACATTATTATGTACTTATATATTTTTCATTATTTCCCTAATCCCAGCATGTTTATCATGATGGTTTTTCTTTTCTGTATATTAATCATTATGTTCTCTACTTTTAGGTATACAACATATACCAGTTATATTTAATTTCGGTTTGTATTTATGAACATAAATGAAATATCAGGAGCTGATTAATACCATCATTACATTTCCTATGTTAACATTTCCATGGTTTTTACTACACTTTTGTCTTTATTAACCATTTTTTGGGGTTTTTTTTGATCACAGGAAATGATGTCATTACATCCATTCATTGAAGCTATATAAGATGATGATTCATTGACACTATGAAAATGTACTACTTAAGAAAGCCTTGTGCTGAAACCGGTCTAGTTTCAGTCTTTCAATAAAGATTTATATCTTAGATCCTCCTGGGTGCTGGCTATTTTTCTTTGGATCAACCTTGCTTGCTTGCCTGGCACCAGCCTAACTTGCTAGCCTCTTCTCCACATACTGAATACCCAGATTGGTAAGGCAGCAACAGCAATGGCACACCTAACAGCGAGGGTCTGGCACAACTCCAAACTGACCATCAACACGAAGATGAAGGTGTACCAAGTTTGTGTGCTTAGCACACTGCTCTATGGTAGTGAAACATGGACACTGTACTAATGCCAAGAATGCAGGCTCAAAGCGTTTCATCTATGCTGCCTCTGAAGAGTCGTGGCCATCACCTAGCAACAATGCATCCCAAACAAGAACATCTTA